>NC_068948.1:29766954-30133435 GCF_026419915.1 Harpia harpyja
TTGCTGCTTCTCACCTACCCTTGGCACCCTAACTACAGGCACAACAGCAGTGGGGATCTGTGCTTTCCCAGAGACGCAACATCTCATGGCGCTCGGCCGCGGCAGAGCCTCTTGCCGAAAAGGCAAACGTCCGGCTCCTTCTCCCACAAGGAAGGGCCCAGCCCTGAAAGCTCTTGCTGCTCTTCACGGTCACTTGGCGCCCTATCTACAGGAACAACAGCACTGGGCATCTGTGCTTTCCCAGAGACGCAACATCTCATGGTGCTCGGCCGCGGCAGAGCCTCCTGCCGAAAAGGCAAACGTCCGGCTCCTTCTCCCACAAGGAAGGGCCCACCCCTGAAAGCTCTGGCTGCTCTTTACCTACCCTTGGCGCCCTATCTACAGGCACAACACCACTGGGGATCTGTGCTTTCCCAGAGACGCAACATCTCATGGTACTCAGCCGCGGCAGAGCCTCTTGCCGAAAACGCAAACGTCCGGCACCTTGTCCCACAAGGAAGGGCCCAGCCCTGAAAGCTGTTTCTGCTCTTCACAGTCACTTGGAGCCCTATCTACAGGCGCAACAGCAGTGCGATCTGTGCTTTCCCAGAGACGCAACATCTCATGGCGCTCGGCCGCGGCAGAGCCCCTTGCCAAAAAGGCAAACGTCCGGCTCCTTGTCCCACAAGGAAGGGCCCAGCCCTGAAAGCTCTTGCTGCTCTTCATGGTGCCCTGGCGCCCTCTCTACAGGCACAACAGCACTGGGGATCTGTGCTTTCCCAGAGACGCAACATCTCATGGCGCTCAGCCGCGACAGAGCCTCCTGCCGAAAAGGCAAACGTCCGGCTCCTTCTCCCACAAGGAAGGGCCCAGCCCTGAAAGCTGTTGCTGCTTCTCACCTACCCTTGGCGCCCTATCTACAGGCACAACAGCAGTGGGGATCTGTGCTTTCCCAGAGACGCAACATCTCATGGCGCTCGGCCGCGGGAGAGCTTCTTGCCGAAAAGGCAAACGTCCAGCTCCTTCTCTCACAAGGAAGGGCCCAGCCCTGAAAGCTCTTGCTGCTTCTCACCTACCCTTGGCGCCCTATCTACAGGCACAACAGCAGTGGGGATCTGTGCTTTCCCAGAGAAGCAACATCTCATGGCGCTCGGCCGCGGCAGAGCCTCTTGCCGAAAAGGCAAACGTCCGGCTCCTTCTCCCACAAGGAAGGGCCCAGCCCTGAAAGCTCTTGCTGCTCTTCACGGTGCCCTGGTGCCCTATCTACAGGCACAACAGCACTGGGGATCTGTGGTTTCCCAGAGACGCAACATCTCATGGCGCTCGGCCGCGAAAGAGCCTCCTGCCGAAAAGGCAAACGTCCGGCTCCTTGTCCCACAAGGAAGGGCCCAGCCCTGAAAGCTCTTGCTGCTCTTCACGATGCCCTGGCGCCCTATCTACAGGCACAACAGCACTGGGGATCTGTGCTTTCCCAGAGACGCAACATCTCATGGCGCTCGGCCGCGGCAGAGCCTCTTGCCGAAAAGGCAAACGTCTGGCTCCTTGTCCCACAAGGAAGGGCCCAGCCCTGAAAGCTCTTGCTGCTCTTTACCTACCCTTGGCGCCCTATCTACAGGCACAACAGCACTGGGAATCTGTGCTTTCCCAGAGACGCAACATCTCATGGCGCTCGGCGGCGGCAGAGCCTCTTGCCGAAAAGGCAGACGTCCAGCTCCTTGTCCCACAAGGAAGGGCCCAGCCCTGAAAGCTCTTGCTGCTTCTCACCTACCCTTGGCGCCCTATCTACAGGCACAAGAGCACTGGGGATCTGTGCTTTCCCAGAGACGCAACATCTCATGGCGCTCAGCCGCGGCAGAGCCTCTTGCCGAAAAGGCAAACGTCCGGCTCCTTGTCCCACAAGGAAGGGCCCAGCCCTGAAAGCTCTTGCTGCTCTTCATGGTGCTTTGGTGCCCTATCTACAGGCACAACAGCACTGGGGATCTGTGCTTTCCCAGAGACGCAACATCTCATGGCGCTCGGCCGCGACAGAGCCTCCTGCCGAAAAGGCAAACGTCCGGCTCCTTCTGCCACAAGGAAGGGCCCAGCCCTGAAAGCTCTTGCTGCTCTTCACGGTGCCCTGGCGCCCTATCTACAGGCACAACAGCACTGGGGATCTGTGCTTTCCCAGAGACGCAACATCTCATGGCGCTCGGCCACGGCAGAGCCTCTTGCCGAAAAGGCAAACGTCCGGCTCCTTCTCCCACAAGGAAGGGCCCAGCCCTGAAAGCTCTTGCTGCTCTTCACATTCACTTGGCGCCCTATCTACAGGCACAACAGCAGTGGGCATCTGTGCTTTCCCAGAGACGCAACATCTCATGGCGCTCGGCTGTGGCAGAGCTTCTTGCCGAAAAGGCAAACGTCCAGCTCCTTCTCCCACAAGGAAGGGCCCAGCCCTGAAAGCTCTTGCTGCTTCTCACCTACCCATGGCACCCTATCTACAGGCACAACAGCAGTGGGGATCTGTGCTTTCCCAGAGACGCAACATCTCATGGCGCTTGTCCGCGGCAGAGCCTCTTGCCGAAAAGGCAAACGTCCAGCTTCTTTTCCCACAAGGAAGGGCCCAGCCCTGAAAGCTCTTGCTGCTTCTCACCTACCCTTGGCGCGCTATCTACAGGCACAAGAGCACTGGGGATCTGTGCTTTCCCAGAGACGCAACATCTCATGGCGCTCGGCCGCGGCAGAGCTTCTTGCCGAAAAGGCAAACGTCCAGCTCCTTCTCCCACAAGGAAGGGCCCAGCCCTGAAAGCTGTTGCTGCTTCTCACCTACCCTTGGCACCCTAACTACAGGCACAACAGCAGTGGGGATCTGTGCTTTCCCAGAGACGCAACATCTCATGGCGCTCGGCCGCGGCAGAGCCTCTTGCCGAAAAGGCAAACGTCCGGCTCCTTCTCCCACAAGGAAGGGCCCAGCCCTGAAAGCTCTTGCTGCTCTTCACGGTCACTTGGCGCCCTATCTACAGGCACAACAGCACTGGGGATCTGTGCTTTCCCAGAGACGCAACATCTCATGGTGCTCGGCCGCGGCAGAGCCTCCTGCCGAAAAGGCAAACGTCCGGCTCCTTCTGCCACAAGGAAGGGCCCAGCCCTGAAAGCTCTTGCTGCTCTTCACGTTCACTTGGCGCCCTATCTACAGGCACAACAGCAGTGGGGATCTGTGCTTTCCCAGAGACGCAACATCTCATGGCGCTCGTCTGTGGCAGAGCTTCTTGCCGAAAAGGCAAACGTCCAGCTCCTTCTCCCACAAGGAAGGGCCCAGCCCTGAAAGCTCTTGCTTCTTCTCACCTACCCATGGCACCCTATCTACAGGCACAACAGCAGTGGGGATTTGTGCTTTCCCAGAGACGCAACATCTCATGGCGCTCGTCCGCGGCAGAGCCTCTTGCCGAAAAGGCAAACGTCCGGCTCCTTGTCCCACAAAGAAGGGCCCAGCCCTGAAAGCTCTTGCTGCTCTTCACGTTCACTTGGCGCCCTATCTACAGGCACAACAGCAGTGGGGATCTGTGCTTTTCCAGAGACGCAACATCTCATGGCGCTCGTCTGTGGCAGAGCTTCTTGCCGAAAAGGCAAACGTCCAGCTCCTTCTCCCACAAGGAAGGGCCCAGCCCTGAAAGCTCTTGCTGCTTCTCACCTACCCATGGCACCCTATCTACAGGCACAACAGCAGTGGGGATCTGTGCTTTCCCAGAGACGCAACATCTCATGGCGCTCGTCCGCGGCAGAGCCTCTTGCCGAAAAGGCAAACGTCCGGCTCCTTGTCCCACAAGGAAGGGCCCAGTCCTGAAAGCTGTTGCTGCTTCTCACCTACCCTTGGCGCCCTATCTACAGGCACAACAGCAGTGGGGATCTGTGCTTTCCCAGAGACGCAACATCTCAAGGCGCTCGGCCGCGGCAGAGCCTCTTGCCGAAAAGGCAAACGTCCGGCTCCTTGTCCCACAAGGAAGGGCCCAGTCCTGAAAGCTGTTGCTGCTTCTCACCTACCCTTGGTGCCCTATCTACAGGCACAACAGCAGTGGGGATCTGTGCTTTCCCAGAGACGCAACATCTCATGGCGCTCGTCCGCGGCAGAGCCTCTTGCCGAAAAGGCAAACGTCCGGCTCCTTGTCCCACAAGGAAGGGCCCAGCCCTGAAAGCTCTTGCTGCTCTTCATGGTGCCCTGGCGCCCTATCTACAGGCACAACAGCAGTGGGGATCTGTGGTTTCCCAGAGACGCAACATCTCATGGCGCTCGGCCGCGACAGAGCCTCCTGCCGAAAAGGCAAACGTCCGGCTCCTTCTCCCACAAGGAAGGGCCCAGCCCTGAAAGCTCTTGCTGCTCTTCACGGTGCCCTGGCGCCCTATCTACAGACACAACAGCAGTGGGGATCTTTGCTTTCCCAGAGACGCAACATCTCATGGCGCTCGGCCGTGGCAGAGCCTCTTGCCGAATAGGCAAACATCCAGCTCCTTGTCCCAGAAGAAAGGGCCCAGCCCTGAAAGCTGTTGCTGCTTCTCACCTACCCTTGGCGCAATATCTACAGGCACAACAGCAGTGGGGATCTGTGCTTTCCCACAGACGCAACATCTCATGGCGCTCGGCCGCGGCAGAGCTTCTTGCCGAAAAGGCAAACGTCCAGCTCCTTCTCTCACAAGGAAGGGCCCAGCCCTGAAAGCTGTTGCTGCTTCTCACCTACCCTTGGCACCCTATCTACAGGCACAACAGCAGTGGGGATCTGTGCTTTCCCATAGACGCAACATCTCATGGCGCTCGGACGCGGCAGAGCCTCTTGCCGAAAAGGCAAACGTCCGGCTCCTTCTCCCACAAGAAAGGGCACAGCCCTGAAAGCTCTTGCTGCTCTTCACAGTGCCCTGGCACCCTATCTACAGGCACAACAGCAATGGGGATCTGTGCTTTCCCAGAGATGCAACATCTCATGGCGCTCGGCCGCGGCAGAGCCTCTTGCCGAAAAGGCAAACGTCCGGCTCCTTCTCCCACAAGGAAGGGCCCAGCTCTGAAAGCTCTTGCTGCTCTTTACCTACCCTTGGCGCCCTATCTACAGGCACAACAGCACTGGGGATCTGTGCTTTCCCAGAGACGCAACATCTCATGGCGCTCGGCCGCGACAGAGCCTCTTGCCGAAAAGGCAAACGTCCGGCTCCTTCTCCCACAAGGAAGGGCCCAGCCCTGAAAGCTCTTGCTGCTCTTCACGGTGCTTTGGTGCCCTATCTACAGGCACAACAGCACTGGGGATCTGTGCTTTCCCAGAGACGCAAAATCTCATGGCGCTCGGCCGCGGCAGAGCCTCTTGCCGAAAAGGCAAACGTCCGGCTCCTTCTCCCACAAGGAAGGGCCCAGCCCTGAAAGCTCTTGCTGCTCTTCACGGTGCCCTGGCGCCCTATCTACAGGAAAAACAGCAGTGGGGATCTGTGCTTACCCAGAGACACAACATCTCATGGCGCTCGGCCGCGGCAGAGCCTCTTGCCTAAAAGGCAAACGTCAAGGCTCCTTGTCCCAGAAGGAAGGGCCCAGCCCTGAAAGCTCTTGCTGCTTCTCACCTACCCTTGGTGCCGTATCTACAGGCACAACAGCACTGGGGATCTGTACTTTCCCAGAGACGCAACCTCTCATGGCGCTCGGCCGCGACAGAGCCTCTTGCCGAAAAGGCAAACGTCCGGCTCCTTCTCCCACAAGGAAGGGCCCAGCCCTGAAAGCTCTTGCTGCTCTTTACCTACCCTTGGCGCCCTATCTACAGGAACAACAGCACTGGGGATCTGTGCTTTCCCACAGACGCAACATCTCATGGCGCTCGGCCGCGGCAGAGCCTCTTGCCGAAAAGGCAGACGTCCAGCTCCTTGTCCCACAAGGAAGGGCCCAGCCCTGAAAGCTCTTGCTGCTTCTCACCTACCCTTGGCGCCCTATCTACAGGCACAACAGCAGTGGGGATCTGTGCTTTCCCAGAGACGCAACATCTCATGGCGCTCGGCCGCGGCAGAGCGTCTTGCCGAAAATGCAAACGTCCGGCTCCTTCTCCCAAAACGAATGGCCCAGCCCTGAAAGCTCTTGCTGCTCTTCACGGTCACTTGGCGCCCTATCTACAGGCACAACAGCACTGGGGATCTCTGCTTTCCCAGAGACGCAACATCTCATGGCGCTCGGCCGCGGCAGAGCCTCTTGCCGAAAAGGCAAACGTCAAGGCTCCTTGTCCCACATGGAAGGGCCCAGCCCTGAAAGCTCTTGCTGCTCTTCACGGTCACTTGGTGCCCTATCTACAGGCACAACAGCAGTGGGGATCTGTGCTTTCCCAGAGACACAACATCTCATGGTGCTCGGCCGCGGCAGAGCCTCCTGCCGAAAAAGCAAACGTCCGGCTCTTTCTCCCACAAGGAAGGGCCCAGCCCTAAAAGCTCTGGCTGCTCTTCATGGTACCTTGGGTCCCTATCTACAGGCACAACAGCACTGGGGATCTGTGCTTTCCCAGAGACGCAACATCTCATGGCGATTGGCCGCGGCATAGCCTCTTGCCGAAAAGGCAAACGTCCAGCTCCTTCTCCCACAAGGAAGGGCCCAGTCCTGAAAGCTCTTGCTGCTTCCCAACTACCCTTGGCGCCCTATCTACAGGCACAACAGCAGTGGGGATCTGTGCTTTCCCAGAGACGCAACATCTCATGGCGCTCGGCCGCAACAGAGCCTCCTGCCGAAAAGGCAAACGTCCGACTCTTTCTCCCACAAGAAAGGGCCCAGCCCTGAAAGCTCTGGCTGCTCTTTACCTACCCTTGGCGCCCTATCTACAGGCACAACAGCACTGGGGATCTGTGCTTTCCCGGAGAGGGAACATCTCATGGCGCTCGGCCGCGACAGAGCCTCCTGCCGAAAAGGCAAACGTCCGGCTCCTTGTCCCACAAGGAGTGGCCCAGCCCTGAAAGCTCTGGCTGCTCTTCATGGTGCCTTGGCGCCCTATCTACAGGCACAACAGCAGTGGGGATCTGTGCTTTCCCAGAGACGCAACATCTCATGGCGCTCGGCCGCGGCAGAGCCTCTTGCCGAAAAGGCAAACGTCCGGCTCCTTCTCCCACAAGGAAGGGCCCAGTCCTGAAAGCTGTTGCTGCTTCTCACCTACCCTTGGTGCCCTATCTACAGGCACAACAGCAGTGGGGATCTGTGCTTTCCCAGAGACGCAACATCTCATGGCACTTGGCCGCGGCAGAGCCTCTTGCCGAAAACGCAAACGTCCGGCACCTTGTCCCACAAGGAAGGGCCCAGCCCTGAAAGCTGTTTCTGCTCTTCACAGTCACTTGGAGCCCTATCTACAGGCACAACAGCAGTGGGGATCTGTGCTTTCCCAGAGACGCAACATCTCATGGCGCTCGGCCGCGGCAGAGCCTCTTGCCGAAAAGGCAAACGTCCGGCTCCTTGTCCCACATGGAAGGGCCCAGCCCTGAAAGCTCTTGCTGCTCTTCATGGTGCCCTGGCGCCCTATCTACAGGCACAACAGCACTGGGGATCTGTGCTTTCCCAGAGACGCAACATCTCATGGCGCTCGGCCGCGACAGAGCCTCCAGCCGAAAAGGCAAACGTCCGGCTGCTTCTCCCACAAGGAAGGGCCCAGCCCTGAAAGCTCTTGCTGCTCTTCACGGTGCCCTGGCGCCCTATCTACAGACACAACAGCAGTGGGGATCTTTGCTTTCCCAGAGACGCAACATCTCATGGCGATCGGCCGTGGCAGAGCCTCTTGCCGAATAGGCAAACATCCAGCTCCTTGTCCCAGAAGAAAGGGCCCAGCCCTGAAAGCTGTTGCTGCTTCTCACCTACCCTTGGCGCAATATCTACAGGCACAACAGCAGTGGGGATCTGTGCTTTCCCAGAGACGCAACATCTCATGGCGCTCGGCCGCGGCAGAGCTTCTTGCCGAAAAGGCAAACGTCCAGCTCCTTCTCTCACAAGGAAGGGCCCAGCCCTGAAAGCTGTTGCTGCTTCTCACCTACCCTTGGCACCCTATCTACAGGCACAACAGCAGTGGGGATCTGTGCTTTCCCATAGACGCAACATCTCATGGCGCTCGGACGCGGCAGAGCCTCTTGCCGAAAAGGCAAACGTCCGGCTCCTTCTCCCACAAGGAAGGGCCCAGCCCTGAAAGCTCTTGCTGCTCTTCACAGTGCCCTGGCACCCTATCTACAGGCACAACAGCACTGGGGATCTGTGCTTTCCCAGAGACGCAACATCTCATGGCGCTCGGCCGCGGCAGAGCCTCTTGCCGAAAAGGCAAACGTCCGGCTCCTTCTCCCACAAGGAAGGGCCCAGCTCTGAAAGCTCTTGCTGCTCTTTACCTACCCTTGGCGCCCTATCTACAGGCACAACAGCACTGGGGATCTGTGCTTTCCCAGAGACGCAACATCTCATGGCGCTCGTCCGCGGCAGAGCCTCTTGCCGAAAAGGCAAACGTCCGGCTCCTTCTCCCACAAGGAAGGGCCCAGCCCTGAAAGCTCTTGCGCTCTTCACGATGCCCTGGCGCCCTATCTACAGGCACAACAGCAGTGGGGATCTGTGCTTTCCCAGAGACGCAACATCTCATGGTGCTCGGCCGCGGCAGAGCGTCTTGCCGAAAAGGCAAACGTCCGGCTCCTTGTCCCACAAGGAAGGGCCCAGCACCTGAAAGCTCTTGCTGCTTCTCACCTACCCTTGGCGACCTATCTACAGGCACAACAGCAGTGGGGATCTGTGCTTTCCCAGAGACGCAACATCTCATGGCGCTCGGCCGCGGCAGAGCCTCTTGCCGAAAAGGCAAACGTCCGGCTCCTTCTCACACAAGGAAGGGCCCAGCCCTGAAAGCTCTTGCTGCTCTTCACGGTCACTTGGCGCCCTATCTACAGACACCACAGCACTGGGGATCTGTGCTTTCCCAGAGACGCAACATCTCATGGCGCTCGGCCGCGGCAGAGCGTCTTCCCGAAAATGCAAACGTCCGGCTCCTTGTCCCACAACGAATGGCCCAGCCCTGAAAGCTCTTGCTGCTCTTCACGGTCAGTTGGCGCCCTATCTACAGGAACAGCAGCAGTGGGGATCTCTGCTTTCCCAGACACGCAACATCTCATGGCGCTCGGCCGCGGCAGAGCCTCTTGCCGAAAAGGCAAACGTCAAGGCTCCTTGTCCCACAAGGAAGGGCCCAGCCCTGAAAGCTCTTGCTGCTCTTCACGGTCACTTGGTGCCCTATGTACAGGCACAACAGCAGTGGGGATCTGTGCTTCCCCAGAGACACAACATCTCATGGTGCTCGGCCGCGGCAGAGCCTCCTGCCGAAAAAGCAAACGTCCGGCTCTTTCTCCCACAAGGAAGGGCCCAGCCCTAAAAGCTCTGGCTGCTCTTCATGGTACCTTGGGTCCCTATCTACAGGCACAACAGCACTGGGGATCTGTGCTTTCCCAGAGACGCAATATCTCATGGCGCTCGGCCGCGGCAGAGCCTCTTGCCGAAAAGGCAAACGTCCGGCTCCTTCTCCCACAAGGAAGGGCCCAGCCCTGAAAGCTGTTGCTTCTCTTCACGATGCCCTGGCACCCTATCTACAGGCACAACAGCACTGGGGATCTGTGCTTTCCCAGAGACGCAACATCTCATGGCGCTCGGCCGCGGCAATGCCTCCTGCCGAAAAGGCAAACGTCCGGCTCCTTCTCCCACGAGGAAGGGCCCAGCCCTGAAAGCTCTTGCTGCTCATCACGGTCACTTGGCACCCTATCTACAGGCACAACAGCACTGCAGATCTGTGCTTTCCCAGAGACGCAACATCTCATGGCGCTCGGCCGCGGCAGAGCCTCTTGCCGAAAAGGCAAATGTCCGGCTCCTTCTCCCACAAGGAAGGGCCCAGCCCTGAAAGCTCTTGCTGCTCTTCACGGTCACTTGGCGCCCTATCTACAGGCACAACAGCACTGGGGATCTCTGCTTTCCCAGAGACCAACATCTCATGGCGCTCGGCCGCGACAGAGCCTCCTGCCGAAAAGGTAAACGTCTGGCTCCTTGTCCCACAAGGAAGGGCCCAGCCCTGAAAGCTCTTGCTGCTTCTCACCTACCCTTGGCACCCTATCTACAGGCACAACAGTACTGGGGATCTGTGCTTTCCCAGAGACGCAACATCTCATGGCACTCGGCCGCGACAGAGCCTCTTGCCGAAAAGGCAAACGTGCGGCTCCTTGTCCCACAAGGAAGGCCCCAGCCCTGAAAGCTCTTGCTGCTCTTCACTTATGCTTGGCACCCTATCTACAGGCACAACAGCACTGGGGAACTGTGCTTTCCCAGAGACTCAACATCTCATGGCGCTCGGCCGCGGCAGAGCCTCTTGCCGAAAAGGCAAACGTCCGGCTCCTTCTGCCACAAGGAAGGGCCCAGCCCTGAAAGCTGTTGCTTCTCTTCACGATGCCCTGGCACCCTATCTACAGGCACAACAGCACTGGGGATCTGTGCTTTCCCAGAGACGCAACATCTCATGGCGCTCGGCCGCGGCAAGGCCTCCTGCCGAAAAGGCAAACGTCCGGCTCCTTCTCCCACGAGGAAGGGCCCAGCCCTGAAAGCTCTTGCTGCTCATCACGGTCACTTGGCACCCTATCTACAGGCACAACAGCACTGCAGATCTGTGCTTTCCCAGAGACGCAACATCTCATGGCGCTCGGCCGCATTAGAGCCTCTTGCCGAAAAGGCAAATGTCCGGCTCCTTCTCCCACAAGGAAGGGCCCAGCCCTGAAAGCTCTTGCTGCTCTTCACGGTCACTTGGCGCCCTATCTACAGGCACAACAGCACTGGGGATCTCTGCTTTCCCAGAGACCAACATCTCATGGCGCTCGGCCGCGACAGAGCCTCCTGCCGAAAAGGCAAACGTCTGGCTCCTTGTCCCACAAGGAAGGGCCCAGCCCTGAAATCTCTTGCTGCTCTTCACTTATGCTTGGCACCCTATCTACAGGCACAACAGCACTGGGGATCTGTGCTTTCCCAGAGACGCAACATCTCATGGCGCTCGGCCGCAGCAGAGCCTCTTGCTGAAAAGGCAGACGTCCAGATCCTTGTCCCACAAGGAAGGGCCCAGCCCTGAAAGCTCTTGCTGCTTCTCACCTACCCTTGGCACCCTATCTACAGGCACAACAGTACTGGGGATCTGTGCTTTCCCAGAGACGCAACATCTCATGGCACTCGGCCGCGACAGAGCCTCTTGCCGAAAAGGCAAACGTGCGGCTCCTTGTCCCACAAGGAAGGCCCCAGCCCTGAAAGCTCTTGCTGCTCTTCACTTATGCTTGGCACCCTATCTACAGGCACAACAGCACTGGGGAACTGTGCTTTCCCAGAGACTCAACATCTCATGGCACTCGGCCGCGGCAGAGCCCCTTGCCGAAAACGCAAACTTCCGGCACATTGTCCCACAAGGAAGGGCCCAGCCCTGAAAGCTGTTGCTGCTCTTCACGGTGCCCTGGCGCCCTATCTACAGGCACAACAGCAGTGGGGATCTGTGCTTTCCCAGAGACGCAAAGTCTTATGGCGCTTGGCCGCGGAAGAGCCTCTTGCCGAAAAGGCAAACGTCCATCTCCTTGTCCCACAAGGAAGAGCCCAGCCCTGAAAGCTCTTGCTGCTCTTCATGTTGCCCTGGCGCCCTATCTACAGGCACAACAGCACTGGGGATCTGTGCTTTCCCAAAGACGCAACATCTCATGGCGCTCAGCCGCGGCAGAGCCTCTTGCCGAAAAGGCAAACGTCCGGCTCCTTGTCCCACAAGGAAGGGCCCAGCCCTGAAAGCTCTTGCTGCTCTTCACGGTGCTTTGGTGCCCTATCTACAGGCACAACAGCAGTGGGGATCTGTGCTTTCCTAGACACGCAACATCTCATGGCGCTCGGCCGCGACAGAGCCTCCTGCCGAAAAGGCAAACGTCCGGCTCCTTGTCCCAGAAGAAAGGGCCCAGCCCTGAAAGCTGTTGCTGCTTCTCACCTACCCTTGGCGCCCTATCTACAGGCACAACAGCACTGGGGATCTGTGCTTTCCCAGAGACGCAACCTCTCATGGCGCTCGGCCGCGACAGAGCCTCCTGCCGAAAAGGCAAACGTCCGGCTCCTTGTCCCAAAAAGAAGGGCCCAGCCCTGAAAGCTCTTGCTGCTCTTCACGTTCACTTGGCGCCCTATCTACAGGCACAACAGCAGTGGGGATCTGTGCTTTCCCAGAGACGCAACATCTCATGGCGCTCGGTCGTGGCAGAGCTTCTTGCCGAAAAGGCAAACGTCCAGCTCCTTCTCCCACGAGGAAGGGCCCAGCCCTGAAAGCTGTTGCTGCTTCTCACCTACCCTTGGCACCCTATCTACAGGCACAACAGCAGTGGGGATCTGTGCTTACCCAGAGACGCAACATCTCATGGCGCTCGTCCGCGGCAGAGCCTCTTGCCGAAAAGGCAAACGTCCGGCTACTTGTCCCACAAGGAAGGGCCCAGCCCTGAAAGCTCTTGCTGCTCTTCACGGTCACTTGGCGCCCTATCTACAGGCACAACAGCACTGGGGATCTGTGCTTTCCCAGAGACGCAACATCTCATGGCGCTCGTCCGCGGCAGAGCCTCTTGCCGAAAAGGCAAACGTCCGGCTCCTTCTCCCACAAGGAAGGGCCCAGCCCTGAAAGCTCTTGCTGCTCTTCACGATGCCCTGGCGCCCTATCTACAGGCACAACAGCAGTGGGGATCTGTGCTTTCCCAGAGACGCAACATCTCATGGTGCTCGGCCGCGGCAGAGCCCCTTGCCGAAAAGGCAAACGTCCGGCTCCTTGTCCCACAAGGAAGGGCCCAGCCCTGAAAGCTCTTGCTGCTCTTTACCTACCCTTGGCGCCCTATCTACAGGAACAACAGCACTAGGGATCTGTGCTTTCCCAGAGACGCAACATCTCATGGCGTTCGGCCGCGGCAGAGCCTCTTGCCGAAAAGGCAGACGTCCAGCTCCTTGTCCCACAAGGAAGGGCCCAGCCCTGAAAGCTCTTGCTGCTTCTCACCTACCCTTGGCGCCCTATCTACAGGCACAACAGCAGTGGGGATCTGTGCTTTCCCAGAGACGCAACATCTCATGGCGCTCGGCCGCGACAGAGCCTCCTGCCGAAAAGGCAAACATCCGGCTCCTTCTCTCACAAGGAAGGGCCCAGCTCTGAAAGCTCTTGCTGCTCTTTACCTACCCTTGGCGCCCTATCTACAGGCACAACAGCACTGGGGATCTGTGCTTTCCCAGAGACGCAACATCTCATGGCGCTCGGCCGCGGCAGAGCCTCTTGCCGAAAAGACAAACGTCCGGCTCCTTCTCCCACAAGGAAGGGCCCAGCCCTGAAAGCTCTTGCTGCTCTTTACCTACCCTTGGCGCCCTATCTACAGGCACAACAGCACTGGGGATCTGTGCTTTCCCAGAGACGCAACATCTCATGGCGCTCGGCCGCGGCAGAGCCTCTTGCCGAAAAGGCAAACGTCCGGCTCCTTGTCCCACAAGGAAGGGCCCAGCCCTGAAAGCTCTTGCTGCTCTTCATGGTGCCCTGGCGCCCTATCTACAGGCACAACAGCAGTGGGGATCTGTGCTTTCCCAGAGACGCAACATCTCATGGCGCTCGGCCGCGACAGAGCCTCCAGCCGAAAAGGCAAACGTCCGGCTCCTTCTCCCACAAGGAAGGGCCCAGCCCTGAAAGCTCTTGCTGCTCTTCACGGTGCCCTGGCGCCCTATCTACAGACACAACAGCAGTGGGGATCTTTGCTTTCCCAGAGACGCAACATCTCATGGCGATCGGCCGTGGCAGAGCCTCTTGCCGAAAAGGCAAACATCCAGCTCCTTGTCCCAGAAGAAAGGGCCCAGCCCTGAAAGCTGTTGCTGCTTCTCACCTACCCTTGGCGCAATATCTACAGGCACAACAGCAGTGGGGATCTGTGCTTTCCCAGAGACGCAACATCTCATGGCGCTCGGCCGCGGCAGAGCTTCTTGCCGAAAAGGCAAACGTCCAGCTCCTTCTCTCACAAGGAAGGGCCCAGCCCTGAAAGCTGTTGCTGCTTCTCACCTACCCTTGGCACCCTATCTACAGGCACAACAGCAGTGGGGATCTGTGCTTTCCCATAGACGCAACATCTCATGGCGCTCGGACGCGGCAGAGCCTCTTGCCGAAAAGGCAAACGTCCGGCTCCTTGTCCCACAAGGAAGGGGCCAGCCCTGAAAGCTCTTGCTGCTCTTCACAGTGCCCTGGCACCCTATCTACAGGCACAAGAGCACTGGGGATCTGTGCTTTCCCAGAGACGCAACATCTCATGGCGCTCGGCCGCGGCAGAGCCTCTTGCCGAAAAGGAAAACGTCCGGCTCCTTCTCCCACAAGGAAGGGCCCAGCCCTGAAAGCTCTTGCTGCTCTTCACCTACGCTCGGTGCCCTATCTACAGGCACAACAGCACTGGGGATCTGTGCTTTCCCAGAGACGCAATATCTCATGGCGCTCGGCCGCGTCAGAGCCTCTTGACAAAAGGCATACGTCCAGCTCCTTCTCCCACAAGGAAGGGCCCAGCTCTGAAAGCTCTTGCTGCTCTGCACGTTGCCTTGGCGCCCTACCTACAGGCCCAACAGCACTTTGGATCTGTGCTTTCCCAGAGACACAACATCTCATGACGCTCGGCAGCGGCAGAGCCTCTTGCCGAAAAGGCAAACTTCCGGCTCCTTCTCCCACAAGGAAGGGCCCAGCCATGAAAGCTGTTGCTGATCTTCACCTATGCTTGGCGCCCTATCTACAGGCACAACAGCACTGGGGATCTGTGCTTTCCCAGAGACGCAACATCTCATGGCGCTCTGCCGCGGCAAAGCCTCTTGCCGAAAAGCCAAACATCCAGCTCTTTCTCCCACAAGGAAGGGCCCAGCCCTGAAAGCTCTTGCTGCTCTTCACCTACGCTTAGCGCCCTATCTACAGGCACAACAGCACTGGGGATCTGTGCTTTCCCGGAGAGGGAACATCTCATGGCGCTCGGCCGCGGCAGAACCTCTTGCCGAAAAGGCAAACGTCCGGCTCCTTCTCCCACAAGGAAGGGCCCAGACCTGAAAGCTGTTGCTGCTCTTCATGGTCACTTGGCACCCTATCTACAGGCACACGAGCACTGGGGATCTGTGCTTTCCCGGAGACGCAACATCTCATGGCGCTCGGCCGCGGCAGAGCCTCTTGCCGAAAAGGCAAACGTCCCGCTCCTTCTCCCACAAGGAAGGGCCCAGCCCTGAAAGCTCTTGCTGGTTTTCACGGTCACTTGGCGCCCTATCAACAGGCACAACAGCACTGGGGATCTGTGCTTTCCCAGAGATGCAACATCTCATGGTGCTCGGCCGCGTCAGAGCCTCTTGCCGAACAGGGAAACGTCGGGCTCCTTCTCCCACAAGGAAGGGCCCAGCCCTGAAAGCTGTTGCTGCTCTTCATAGTCACTTGGAACCCTATCTACAGGCACAACAGCACTGGGGATCTGTGCTTTCCCAGAGACGCAACATCTCATGGCGATCGGCCGCGGCAGAGCCTCTTGCCGAAAAGGCAAACGTCCGGCTGCTTCTCCCACATGGAAGGGCCCAGCCCTGAAAGCTCTTGCTGCTCTTCACGGTCACTTGGCGCCCTATCTACAAGCACAACAGCACTGGGGATCCGTGCTTTCCCAGAGACGCAACATCTCATGGCGCTCGGCTGCGGCATAGCCTCTTGCCGAAAAGGCAAACGTCCGGCTGCTTCTCCCACAATAAAGGGCCCAGCCCTGAAAGCTGTTGCTGCTCTTCACGGTGCCCTTGCGCCCTATCTACAGGCACAACAGCACTGGGGATCTGTGTTTTCCCAGAGACGCAACATCTCATGGCGCTCAGCTGCGGCAGAGCCTCTTGCCGAAAAGGCAAACGTCCGGCTCCTTGTCCCACAAGGAAGGGCCCAGGCCTGAAAGCTGTTGCTGCTCTTCATGGTCACTTGGAACCCTATCTACAGGCACAACAGCACTGGGGATCTGTGCTTTCCCAGAGACGCAACATCTCATGGCGATCGGCCGCAAAGGAGCCTCTTGCCGAAAAGACAAACGTCCGGATGCTTCTCCCACATGGAAGGGCCCAGCCCTGAAAGCTGTTGCTGCTCTTCACGGTCACTTGGCACCCTATCTACAGGCACAACAGCAGTGGGGATCTGTGATTTCCCGGAGACGCAACATCTCATGGCGCTCGACCGCGGAAGAGCCTCTTGCCAAAAAGGCAAACGTCCGGCTCCTTGTCCCACAAGGAAGGGCCGAGCTCTGAAAGCTCTTGCTGCTCTTCACGGTCACTTGGCGCCCTATCTACAGGCACAACAGCACTGGGGATCTGTGCTTTCCCAGAGACGCAACATCTCACGGCGCTCGGCCGCAAAGGAGCCTCTTGCCGAAAAGGCAAACGTCTGGCTCATTCTCCCACAAGGAAGGTCCCAGCCCTGAAAGCTGTTGCTGCTCTTCATGGTCACTTGGAACCCTATCTACAGGCAAAACACCACTGGGGATCTGTGCTTTCCCAGAGACGCAACATCTCATGGCGCTCGGCCGCGGCAGAGCCTCTTGCCGAAAAGGCAAACGTCTGGCTGATTCTCCTACAGGGAAGGGCCCAGCCCTGAAAGCTCTTGCTGCTCTTCACGGTCACTTGGCGCCCTATCTACAGGCACAACAGCAGTGGGGATCTGTGCTTTCCCGGAGACGCAACATCTCATGGCGCTCGTCCGCGGCAGAGCCTCTTGCCGAAAAGGCAAACGTCCGCCTCATTCTCCCACATGGAAGGGCCCAGCCCTGAAAGATCTTGCTGCTCTTCACGGTCACTTGGCACCCTATCTACAGGAACAACAGCAGTGGGGATCTGTGCTTTCCCGGAGACGCAACATCTCATGGAGCTCGGCCGCAAAGGAGCCTCTTGCCGAAAAGGCAAACGTCCGGCTCCTTGTCCCACAAGGAAGGGCCGAGCCCTGAAAGCTCTTGCTGCTCTTCACGGTCACTTTGCGCCCTATCTACAGGCACAACAGCACTGGGGATCTGTGCTTTCCCAGAGACGGAACATCTCATGGCGCTCGGCCGCGGCAGAGCCTCCTGCCGAAAAGGCAAACGTCCGGCTCTTTCTCCCACAAGGAAGGGCCCAGCCCTGAAAGCTGTTGCTGCTCTTCACCTACACTTGGTGCCCTATCTACAGGCACAACAGCACTGCGGATCTGTGCTTTCCCAGAGACGCAACATCTCATGGCGCTCGGCCCCGACAGAGACTCTTGCCGAACAGAAAAACGTTGGGCTCCTTCTCCCACAAGGAAGGGCCCAGCCCTGAAAGCTGTTGCTGCTCTTCACCTACGCTTGGCGCCCTATCTACAGGCACAACAGCACTGGGGATCTGTGCTTTCCCAGAGACGCAACATCTCATGGCGCTCGGCCGCGACAGAGCCTCTTGCCGAACAGGCAAACGTCCGGCTCCTTCTCCCACAGGGAAGGGCCCAGCCCTGAAAGCTGTTTCTGGTCTTCAGCTAAGCTTGGCGCCCTATCTACAGCCACAACAGCACTGCGGATCTGTGCTTTCCCAGAGACGCAACATCTCATGGCGCTCGGCAGCGGCAGAGCCTCTTGCCAAAAGCCATACGTCCAGCTCCTACTCCCACAAGGAAGGGCCCAGCCCTGAAAGCTCTTGCTGCTCTTCATGGTCACTTGGCGCCCTATCTACAGGCACAACAGCACTGGGGATCTGTGCTTTCCCAGAGACGCAACATCTCATGGTGCTCGGCCGCGGCAGAGCCTCTTGCCGAAAAGCCAAACGTCCGGCTCCTTCTCCCACAAGGAAGGGCTCAGCCCTGAAAGCTCTTGTTGCTCATCACCTACGCTTGGCGCCCTATCTACAGGCACAACAGCACTGGGGATCTGTGCTTTCCCAGAGACGCAACATCTCATGGCGCTCGGCCGCGGCAGAGCCTCTTGCCGAACAGGCAAACGTCCGCCTCCTTCTCCCACAAGGAAGGGCCCAGCCCTGAAAGCTCTTGCTGCTCTTCATCTATGCTTCGTGCCCTATCTACAGTCACAACAGCACTGCGGATTTGTGCTTTTCCAGATATGCAACATCTCATGGCGCTCGACCGCGGCAGAGCCTCTTGCCGAAAAGGCAAACGTCCGGCTCCTTCTCCCACAAGGAAGGGCCCAGCCCTGAAAGCTCTTGCTTGTCTTCACAGTCACTTGGCGCCCTATCTACAGTCACAACAGCACTGCGGATCTGTGCTTTCCCGGAGAGGGAACATCACATGGTGCTCGCCGCGGCAGAGCCTCTTGCCGAAAAGGCAAATGTCCGGCTCCTTCTCCCACAAGGAAGGGCCCAGCCCTGAAAGCTCTTCCTGCTCTTCACGTTGCCTTGGTGCCCTATCTACAGGCACAACAGCACTGGGGATCTCTGCTTTCCCAGAGACGCAACATCTCATGGCGCTCGGCCGCGGCAGAGCCTCTTGCCGAAAAGGCAAAAAACAGGATGCTTCTACCACAGGGAATGGCCCAGCCCTGAAAGCTCTTGCTGCTCTTCACGTATGCTTAGTGCCCTATCTACAGGCACAACAGCACTGGGGATCTGTGCTTTCCCAGAGACGCAACATCTCATGGCGACGGCCGCGAAAGAGCCACTTGCCGAACAGGCAAACGTCCGGCTCCTTCTCCCACAAGGAAGGGCCCAGCCCTGAAGGCTCTTGCTGCTCTTCACCTATGCTTGGTGCCCTATCTACAGGCACAACAGCACTGGGGATCTGTGCTTTCCCAGAGATGCAACATCTCATGGCGCTGGGCAGCAGCAGAACCTCTTGCCGAAAAGGCAAACGTCCGGATGCTTCTCCCACAGGGAAGGGCCCAGCCCTGAAAGCTGTTGCTGCTCTTCACGGTCACTTGGCGCCCTATCTACAGCCACAACAGCACTGGGGATCTGTGCTTTCCCGGAGAGGTAATATCACATGGCTCTCGGTTGCGGCAGAGCCTCTTACCGAAAAGGCAAACGTCCGGCTCCTTCTCCCACAAGGAAGGGCCCAGCCCTGAAAGCTCTTGCTGCTCTTCACGGTCACTTGGTGCCCTATCTACAGCCACAACAGCACTGGGGATCTGTGCTTTCCCGGAGAGGGAACATCTCATGGCGCTCGGCCGCGGCAGAGCCTCTTGCCGAAAAGGCAAACGTCCGGCTCCTTCTCCCACAAGGAAGGGCCCAGCCCTGAAAGCTCTTGCTGCTCTTCATGGTCACTTGGCGCCCTATCTACAGGCACAACAGCACTGGGGATCTGTGCTTTCCCAGAGACGCAACATCTCATGGCGCTCGGCCGCGGCAGAGCCTCTTGCCGAAAAGCCAAACGTCCGGCTCCTACTCCCACAAGGAAGGGCGCAGCCCTGAAAGCTGTTGCTGCTCTTCACCTACGCTTGGCGCCCTATCTACAGGCACAACAGCACTGGGGATCTGTGCTTTCCCAGAGACGCAACATCTCATGGCGCTCGGCCGCGACAGAGCCTCTTGCCGAACAGGCAAACGTCCGGCTCCTTCTCCCACAGGGAAGGGCCCAGCCCTGAAAGCTGTTTCTGGTCTTCAGCTACGCTTGGCGCCCTATCTACAGCCACAACAGCACTGGGGATCTGTGCTTTCCCAGAGACGCAACATCTCATGGCGCTCGGCCGCGACAGAGCCTCTTGCCGAACAGGCAAACGTCCGGCTCCTTCTCCCACAGGGAAGGGCCCAGCCCTGAAAGCTGTTTCTGGTCTTCAGCTAAGCTTGGCGCCCTATCTACAGCCACAACAGCACTGCGGATCTGTGCTTTCCCGGAGAGGGAACATCTCATGTCGCTCGGCAGCGGCAGAGCCTCTTGCCAAAAGCCATACGTCCAGCTCCTACTCCCACAAGGAAGGGCCCAGCCCTGAAAGCTCTTGCTGCTCTTCATGGTCACTTGGCGCCCTATCTACAGGCACAACAGCACTGGGGATCTGTGCTTTCCCAGAGACGCAACATCTCATGGTGCTCGGCCGCGGCAGAGCCTCTTGCCGAAAAGCCAAACGTCCGGCTCCTTCTCCCACAAGGAAGGGCTCAGCCCTGAAAGCTCTTGTTGCTCATCACCTACGCTTGGCGCCCTATCTACAGGCACAACAGCACTGGGGATCTGTGCTTTCCCAGAGACGCAACATCTCATGGCGCTCGGCCGCGGCAGAGCCTCTTGCCGAACAGGCAAACGTCCGCCTCCTTCTCCCACAAGGAAGGGCCCAGCCCTGAAAGCTCTTGCTGCTCTTCATCTATGCTTCGTGCCCTATCTACAGTCACAACAGCACTGCGGATTTGTGCTTTTCCAGATATGCAACATCTCATGGCGCTCGACCGCGGCAGAGCCTCTTGCCGAAAAGGCAAACGTCCGGCTCCTTCTCCCACAAGGAAGGGCCCAGCCCTGAAAGCTCTTGCTTGTCTTCACAGTCACTTGGCGCCCTATCTACAGGCACAACAGCACTGGGGATCTGTGCTTTCCCGGAGAGGGAACATCACATGGTGCTCGCCGCGGCAGAGCCTCTTGCCGAAAAGGCAAATGTCCGGCTCCTTCTCCCACAAGGAAGGGCCCAGCCCTGAAAGCTCTTCCTGCTCTTCACGTTGCCTTGGTGCCCTATCTACAGGCACAACAGCACTGGGGATCTCTGCTTTCCCAGAGACGCAACATCTCATGGCGCTCGGCCGCGGCAGAGCCTCTTGCCGAAAAGGCAAAAAACAGGATGCTTCTACCACAGGGAATGGCCCAGCCCTGAAAGCTCTTGCTGCTCTTCACGTATGCTTAGTGCCCTATCTACAGGCACAACAGCACTGGGGATCTGTGCTTTCCCAGAGACGCAACATCTCATGGCGACGGCCGCGAAAGAGCCACTTGCCGAACAGGCAAACGTCCGGCTCCTTCTCCCACAAGGAAGGGCCCAGCCCTGAAGGCTCTTGCTGCTCTTCACCTATGCTTGGTGCCCTATCTACAGGCACAACAGCACTGGGGATCTGTGCTTTCCCAGAGATGCAACATCTCATGGCGCTGGGCAGCAGCAGAACCTCTTGCCGAAAAGGCAAACGTCCGGATGCTTCTCCCACAGGGAAGGGCCCAGCCCTGAAAGCTGTTGCTGCTCTTCACGGTCACTTGGCGCCCTATCTACAGCCACAACAGCACTGGGGATCTGTGCTTTCCCGGAGAGGTAATATCACATGGCTCTCGGTTGCGGCAGAGCCTCTTACCGAAAAGGCAAACGTCCGGCTCCTTCTCCCACAAGGAAGGGCCCAGCCCTGAAAGCTCTTGCTGCTCTTCACGGTCACTTGGTGCCCTATCTACAGCCACAACAGCACTGGGGATCTGTGCTTTCCCGGAGAGGGAACATCTCATGGCGCTCGGCCGCGGCAGAGCCTCTTGCCGAAAAGGCAAACGTCCGGCTCCTTCTCCCACAAGGAAGGGCCCAGCCCTGAAAGCTCTTGCTGCTCTTCATGGTCACTTGGCGCCCTATCTACAGGCACAACAGCACTGGGGATCTGTGCTTTCCCAGAGACGCAACATCTCATGGCGCTCGGCCGCGGCAGAGCCTCTTGCCGAAAAGCCAAACGTCCGGCTCCTACTCCCACAAGGAAGGGCGCAGCCCTGAAAGCTGTTGCTGCTCTTCACCTACGCTTGGCGCCCTATCTACAGGCACAACAGCACTGGGGATCTGTGCTTTCCCAGAGACGCAACATCTCATGGCGCTCGGCCGCGACAGAGCCTCTTGCCGAACAGGCAAACGTCCGGCTCCTTCTCCCACAGGGAAGGGCCCAGCCCTGAAAGCTGTTTCTGGTCTTCAGCTACGCTTGGCGCCCTATCTACAGCCACAACAGCACTGCGGATCTGTGCTTTCCCAGAGACGCAACATCTCATGTCGCTCAGCAGCGGCAGAGCCTCTTGCCAAAAGCCATACGTCCAGCTCCTACTCCCACAAGGAAGGGCCCAGCCCTGAAAGCTCTTGCTGCTCTTCATGGTCACTTGGCGCCCTATCTACAGGCACAACAGCACTGGGGATCTGTGTTTTCCCAGAGACGCAACATCTGATGGCGCTCGGCCGCGGCAGAGCCTCTTGCCGAAAAGGCAAACGTCCGGCTCCTTCTCCCACAAGGAAGGGCTCAGCCCTGAATGCTCTTGTTGCTCATCACCTACGCTTGGAGCCCTATCTACAGGCACAACAGCACTGGGGATCTGTGCTTTCCCAGAGACGCAACATCTCATGGCGCTCGGCCGCGGCAGAGCCTCTTGCCGAACAGGCAAACGTCCTCCTCCTTCTCCCACAAGGAAGGGCCCAGCCCTGAAAGCTCTTGCTGCTCTTCATCTAAGCTTCGTGCCCTATCTACAGTCACAACAGCACTGCGGATTTGTGCTTTTCCAGATATGCAACATCTCATGGCGCTCGACCGCGGCAGAGCCTCTTGACGAAAAGGCAAACGTCCGGCTCCTTCTCCCACAAGGAAGGGCCCAGCCCTGAAAGCTCTTGCTTGTCTTCACAGTCACTTGGCGCCCTATCTACAGGCACAACAGCACTGGGGATCTGTGCTTTCCCGGAGAGGGAACATCACATGGTGCTCGCCGCGGCAGAGCCTCTTGCCGAAAAGGCAAATGTCCGCCTCCTTCTCCCACAAGGAAGGGCCCAGCCCTGAAAGCTCTTCCTGCTCTTCACGTTGCCTTGGTGCCCTATCTACAGGCACAACAGCACTGGGGATCTCTGCTTTCCCAGAGACGCAACATCTCATGGCGCTCGGCCGCGGCAGAGCCTCTTGCCGAAAAGGCAAAAAACAGGATGCTTCTACCACAGGGAATGGCCCAGCCCTGAAAGCTCTTGCTGCTCTTCACGTATGCTTAGTGCCCTATCCACAGGCACAACAGCACTGGGGATCTGTGCTTTCCCAGAGACGCAACCTCTCATGCCGACGGCCGCGAAAGAGCCACTTGCCGAACAGGCAAACGTCCGGCTCCTTCTCCCACAAGGAAGGGCCCAGCCCTGAAGGCTATTGCTGCTCTTCACCTATGCTTGGTGCCCTATCTACAGGCACAACAGCACTGGGGATCTGTGCTTTCCCAGAGATGCAACATCTCATGGCGCTGGGCAGCAGCAGAGCCTCTTGCCGAAAAGGCAAACGTCCGGATGCTTCTCCCACAGGGAAGGGCCCAGCCCTGAAAGCTGTTGCTGCTCTTCACGGTCACTTGGCGCCCTATCTACAGCCACAACAGCACTGGGGATCTGTGCTTTCCCGGAGAGGTAATATCACATGGCTCTCGGTTGCGGCAGAGCCTCTTACCGAAAAGGCAAACGTCCGGCTCCTTCTCCCACAAGGAAGGGCCCAGCCCTGAAAGCTCTTGCTGCTCTTCACGGTCACTTGGTGCCCTATCTACAGGCACAACAGCACTGGGGATCTGTGCTTTCCCAGAGACGCAACATCTCATGGCGCTCGGCCGCGGCAGAGCCTCTTGCCGAAAAGGCAAATGTCCGGCTCCTTCTCCCACAATAAAGGGCCCAGCCCTGAAAGCTGTTGCTGCTCTTCATGGTCACTTGGCAACCTATCTACAGGCACAAAAGCACTGGGGATCTGTGCTTTCCCAGAGACGTAACATCTCATGGCGCTCGGGTGCCGCAAAGGAGCCTCTTGCCGAAAAGGCAAACGTCCGGCTCCTTCTCCCACAAGGAAGGGCCCAGCCCTGAAAGCTGTTGCTGCTCTTCACGGTCACTTGGTGCCCTATCTACAGGCACAACAGCACTGGGGATCTGTGCTTTCCCAGAGACGCAACATCTCATGGCGCTCGGCCGCGGCAGAGCCTCCTGCCGAAAAGGCAAACGTCCACCTCCTTCTCCCACAAGGAAGGGCCCAGCCCTGAAAGCTTTTGATGCTCTTCACCTACGCTTGGCGCCCTATCTACAGGCACAACAGCACTGGGGATCTGTGCTTTCCCAGAAACGCAACATCTCATGGCGCTCGGCCACGACAGAGCCTCTTGCCGAAAAGGCAACCGTTCTGCTCCTTCTCCCACGAGGAGGGGCCCAGCCCTGAAAGCTGTTGCTGCTCTTCACGGTGCCCTTGCGCCCTATCTACAGGCACAACAGCAGTGGGGATCTGTGCTTTCCCAGAGACACAACATCTCATGGCGCTCGGCTGCGGCAGAGCCTCTTGCCGAAAAGGCAAACGTCCGGCTCCTTCTCCCACAAGGAAGGGCCCAGCCCTGAAATCTCTTGAAGCTCTGCACCTACACTTGGCTCCGTATCTACAGGCACAAAAGCACTGCGGATCTGTGCTTTCCCAGAGACGCAACAACTCATGGCGCTCGTTTGCGGCAGAGCCTCTTGCCGAAAAGGCAAACGTCCGGCTCCTTCTTCCACAAGAAAGGGCCCAGCCCTGAAAGCTGTTGCTGCTCTACACCTACGCTTGGCACCCTATCTACAGGCACAACAGCACTGGGGATCTGTGCTTTCCCAGAGACGCAACATCTCATGGCGCTCGGCCGCGACAGAGCCTCTTGCCGAACAGGGAAACGTCGGGCTCCTTCTCCCACAAGGAAGGGCCCAGCCCTGAAAGCTGTTGCTGCTCTTCATAGTCACTTGGAACCCTATCTACAGGCACAACAGCACTGGGGATCTGTGCTTTCCCAGAGACGCAACATCTCATGGCGATCGGCCGCGGCAGAGCCTCTTGCCGAAAAGGCAAACGTCCGGCTGATTCTCCCACATGGAAGGGCCCAGCCCTGAAAGCTCTTGCTCCTATTCACGGTCACTTGGCGCCCTATCTACAGGCACAACAGCAGTGGGGATCTGTGCTTTCCCAGAGACGCAACATCTCATGGCGCTCGGCCGCGGAAGAGCCTCTTGCCAAAAAGGCAAACGTCCGGCTCCTTGTCCCACAAGGAATGGCCGAGCTCTGAAAGCTCTTGCTGCTCTTCACGGTCACTTGGCGCCCTATCTACAGGCACAACAGCACTGTGGATCTGTGCTTTCCCAGAGACGCAACATCTCATGGCGCTCGGCCGCGGCAGAGCCTCTTGCCGAAAAGGCAAACGTCTGGCTCATCCTCCCACAAGGAAGGGCCCAGCCCTGAAAGCTGTTGCTGCTCTTCATGGTCACTTGGAACCCTATCTACAGGCACAACAGCACTGGGGATCTGTGCTTTCCCAGAGACGCAACATCTCATGGCGCTCGGCCGCGGCAGAGCCTCTTGCCGAAAAGGCAAACGTCTGGCTGATTCTCCTACAGGGAAGGGCCCAGCCCTGAAAGCTCTTGCTGCTCTTCACGGTCACTTGGCGCCCTATCTACAGGCACAACAGCAGTGGGGATCTGTGCTTTCCCGGAGACGCAACATCTCATGGCGCTCGTCCGCGGCAGAGCCTCTTGCCGAAAAGGCAAACGTCCGGCTCCTTGTCCCACAAGGAAGGGCCTAGCCCTGAAAGCTCTTGCTGCTCTTCACGGTCACTTGGCACCCTATCTACAGGCACAACAGCAGTGGGGATCTGTGCTTTCCCAGAGACGCAACATCTCATGGCGCTCGGCCGCAAAGGAGCCTCTTGCCGAAAAGGCAAACGTCCGGCTCCTTGTCCCACAAGGAAGGGCCGAGCCCTGAAAGCTCTTGCTGCTCTTCACGGTCACTTTGCGCCCTATCTACAGGCACAACAGCACTGGGGATCTGTGCTTTCCCAGAGACGGAACATCTCATGGCGCTCGGCCGCGGCAGAGCCTCTTGCCGAAAAGGCAAACGTCCGGCTCTTTCTCCCACAAGGAAGGGCCCAGCCCTGAAAGCTGTTGCTGCTCTTCACCTACACTTGGCGCCCTATCTACAGGCACAACAGCACTGCGGATCTGTGCTTTCCCATAGACGCAACATCTCATGGCGCTCGGCCCCGACAGAGACTCTTGCCGAACAGAAAAACGTTGGGCTCCTTCTCCCACAAGGAAGGGCCCAGCCCTGAAAGCTGTTGCTGCTCTTCACCTACGCTTGGCGCCCTATCTACAGGCACAACAGCACTGGGGATCTGTGCTTTCCCAGAGACGCAACATCTCATGGCGCTCGGCCGCGACAGAGCCTCTTGCCGAACAGGCAAACGTCCGGCTCCTTCTCCCACAGGGAAGGGCCCAGCCCTGAAAGCTGTTTCTGGTCTTCAGCTACGCTTGGCGCCCTATCTACAGCCACAACAGCACTGCGGATCTGTGCTTTCCCGGAGAGGGAACATCTCATGTCGCTCAGCAGCGGCAGAGCCTCTTGCCAAAAGCCATACGTCCAGCTCCTACTCCCACAAGGAAGGGCCCAGCCCTGAAAGCTCTTGCTGCTCTTCATGGTCACTTGGCGCCCTATCTACAGGCACAACAGCACTGGGGATCTGTGTTTTCCCAGAGACGCAACATCTGATGGCGCTCGGCCGCGGCAGAGCCTCTTGCCGAAAAGGCAAACGTCCGGCTCCTTCTCCCACAAGGAAGGGCTCAGCCCTGAAAGCTCTTGATGCTCATCACCTACGCTTGGCGCCCTATCTACAGGCACAACAGCACTGGGGATCTGTGCTTTCCCAGAGACGCAACATCTCATGGCGCTCGGCCGCGGCAGAGCCTCTTGCCGAACAGGCAAACGTCCGCCTCCTTCTCCCACAAGGAAGGGCCCAGCCCTGAAAGCTCTTGCTTGTCTTCACAGTCACTTGGCGCCCTATCTACAGGCACAACAGCAGTGGGGATCTGTGCTTTCCCGGAGAGGGAACATCACATGGTGCTCGCCGCGGCAGAGCCTCTTGCCGAAAAGGCAAATGTCCGCCTCCTTCTCCCACAAGGAAGGGCCCAGCCCTGAAAGCTCTTCCTGCTCTTCACGTTGCCTTGGTGCCCTATCTACAGGCACAACAGCACTGGGGATCTGTGCTTTCCCAGAGACGCAACATCTCATGGCGCTCGGCCGCGGCAGAGCCTCTTGCCGAAAAGGCAAAAAACAGGATGCTTCTACCACAGGGAATGGCCCAGCCCTGAAAGCTCTTGCTGCTCTTCACGTATGCTTAGTGCCCTATCTACAGGCACAACAGCACTGGGGATCTGTGCTTTCCCAGAGACGCAACATCTCATGGCGACGGCCGCGAAAGAGCCACTTGCCGAACAGGCAAACGTCCGGCTCCTTCTCCCACAAGGAAGGGCCCAGCCCTGAAGGCTCTTGCTGCTCTTCACCTATGCTTGGTGCCCTATCTACAGGCACAACAGCACTGGGGATCTGTGCTTTCCCAGAGATGCAACATCTCATGGCGCTGGGCAGCAGCAGAGCCTCTTGCCGAAAAGGCAAACGTCCGGATGCTTCTCCCACAGGGAAGGGCCCAGCCCTGAAAGCTGTTGCTGCTCTTCACGGTCACTTGGCGCCCTATCTACAGCCACAACAGCACTGGGGATCTGTGCTTTCCCGGAGAGGTAATATCACATGGCTCTCGGTTGCGGCAGAGCCTCTTACCGAAAAGGCAAACGTCCGGCTCCTTCTCCCACAAGGAAGGGCCCAGCCCTGAAAGCTCTTGCTGCTCTTCACGGTCACTTGGTGCCCTATCTACAGGCACAACAGCACTGGGGATCTGTGCTTTCCCAGAGACGCAACATCTCATGGCGCTCGGCCGCGGCAGAGCCTCTTGCCGAAAAGGCAAATGTCCGGCTCCTTCTCCCACAATAAAGGGCCCAGCCCTGAAAGCTGTTGCTGCTCTTCATGGTCACTTGGCAACCTATCTACAGGCACAAAAGCACTGGGGATCTGTGCTTTCCCAGAGACGTAACATCTCATGGCGCTCGGGTGCCGCAAAGGAGCCTCTTGCCGAAAAGGCAAACGTCCGGCTCCTTCTCCCACAAGGAAGGGCCCAGCCCTGAAAGCTCTTGCTGCTCTTCACCTATGCTTGGTGCCCTATCTACAGGCACAACAGCACTGCGGATCTGTGCTTTTCCAGAGATGCAACATCTCATGGCGCTCGGCAGCAGCAGAGCCTCTTGCCGAACAGGCAAACATCCGGATGCTTCTCCCACAGGGAAGGGCCCAGCCCTGAAAGCTGTTGCTGCTCTTCACGGTCACTTGGTGCCCTATCTACAGGCACAACAGCACTGGGGATCTGTGCTTTCCCAGAGACGCAACATCTCATGGCGCTCGGCCGCGGCAGAGTTTCTTGCCGAAAAGGCAAACGTCCGGCTACTTCTTCCACAAGAAGGGGCCCAGCCCTGAAAGCTGTTGCTGCTCTTCATGGTCACTTGGCACCGTATCTACAGGCACAACAGCACTGGGGATCTGTGCTTTCCCAGAGACGCAACATCTCATGGCGCTCGGCCGCGGCAGAGCCTCTTGCCGAAAAGGCAAACGTCCGGCTCCTTCTCCCACAAGGAAGGGCCCAGCCCTGAAAGCTGTTGCTGCTCTTCACCTATGCTTCGTACCCTCTCTACAGGCACAACAGCACTGGGGATCTGTGCTTTCCCAGAGACGCAACATCTCATGGCGTTCGGCCGCGGCAGAGCCTCTTGCCGAAAATGCAAACGTCCGGATGCTTCTCCCACAGGGAAGGGGCCAGCCCTGAAAGCTCTTGATGCTCTTCACCTACGCTTGGTGCCCTATCTACAGGCACAACAGCACTGGGGATCTGTGCTTTCCCAGAGACGCAACATCTCATGGCGCTCGGCCGCGGCAGAGCCTCTTGCCGGAAAGGCAAACGTCCGCCTCCTTCTCCCACAAGGAAGGGCCCAGCCCTGAAAGCTCTTGCTGCTCTTCATCTGTGCTTCGTGCCCTATCTACAGGCACAACAGCACTGCGGATCTGTGCTTTTCCAGATATGCAACATCTCATGGCGCTCGACCGCGGCAGAGCCTCTTGCCGAAAAGGCAAACGTCCGGCTCCTTCTCCCACAAGGAAGGGCCCAGCCCTGAAAGCTCTTGCTTGTCTTCACAGTCACTTGGCGCCCTATCTACAGGCACAACAGCACTGGGGATCTGTGCTTTCCTGGGGAGGGAACATCACATGGTGCTCGGCCGCGGCAGAGCCTCTTGCCGAAAAGGCAAATGTCCGCCTCCTTCTCCCACAAGGAAGGGCCCAGCCCTGAAAGCTCTTGCTGCTCTTCACGTTGCCTTGGTGCCCTATCTACAGGCACAACAGCACTGCGGATCTGTGCTTTTCCAGAGATGCAACATCTCATGGCGACGGCCGCGAAAGAGCCTCTTGCCGAAAAGGCAAACGTCCGGCTCCTTGTCCCACAAAGAACGGACCAGCCCTGAAAGCTGTTGCTGCTCTTCACCTATGCTTCGTGCCCTCTCTACAGGCACAACAGCACTGCGGATCTGTGCTTTTCCAGAGATGCAACATCTCATGGCGACGGCCGCGAAAGAGCCTCTTGCCGAAAAGGCAAACGTCCGGCTCCTTCTCCCACAAGGAAGGGCCCAACCCTGAAGGCTCTTGCTGCTCTTCACCTATGCTTGGTGCCCTATCTACAGGCACAACAGCACTGCGGATCTGTGCTTTCCCAGAGATGCAACATCTCATGGCGCTGGGCAGCAGCAGAGCCTCTTGCCGAAAAGGCAAACGTCCGGATGCTTCTCCCACAGGGAAGGGCCCAGCCCTGAAAGCTGTTGCTGCTCTTCACGGTCACTTGGCGCCCTATCTACAGCCACAACAGCACTGGGGATCTGTGCTTTCCCGGAGAGGTAATATCACATGGCTCTCGGTTGCGGCAGAGCCTCTTACCGAAAAGGCAAACGTCCGGCTCCTTCTCCCACAAGAAAGTGCCCAGCCCTGAAAGCTGTTGCTGCTCTTCACCTACGCTTGGCGCCCTATCTACAGGCACAACAGCACTGGGGATCTGTGCTTTCCCGGAGACGGAACATCTCATGGCGCTCGGCCGTGGCAGAGCCTCTTGCCGAACAGGCAAACGTCCGGCTCCTTCTCCCACAAGGAAGGGCCCAGCCCTGAAAGCTGTTGCTGCTCTTCACCTATGCTTCGTGCCCTCTCTACAGGCACAACAGCACTGGGGATCTGTGCTTTCCCAGAGACGCAACATCTCATGGCGCTCGGCCGCGGCAGAGCCTCTTGCCGAAAAGGCAAACGTCCGGCTCCTTCTCCCACAAGGAAGGGCCCAGCCCTGAAAGCTGTTGCTGCTCTTCACCTATGCTTCGTGCCCTCTCTACAGGCAAAACAGCACTGGGGATCTGTACTTTCCCAGAGACACAACATCTCATGGCGCTCGGCCGCGGCAGAGCCTCTTGCCGAAAATGCAAACGTCCGGATGCTTCTCCCACAAGGAAGGGGCCAGCCCTGAAAGCTCTTGATGCTCTTCACCTACGCTTGGTGCCCTATCTACAGGCACAACAGCACTGGGGATCTGTGCTTTCCCAGAGACGCAACATCTCATGGCGCTCGGCCGCGGCAGAGCCTCTTGACGAAAAGGCAAACGTCCGGATGCTTCTCCCACAGGGAAGGGCCCAGCCCTGAAAGCTGTTGCTGCTCTTCTCGGTCACTTGGCACCCTATCTACAGGCACAGCAGCAGTGGGGATCTGTGCTTTCCCAGAGACGCAACATCTCATGGCGCTCGGCCGCGGCAGAGCCTCTTGCCGAACACGCAAACGTCCGGCTCCTTCTCCCACAGGGAAGGGCCCAGTCCTGAAAGCTGTTGCTGGTCTTCACCTACGCTTGGCGCCCTATCTACAGCCACAACAGCACTGGGGATCTGTGCTTTCCCGGAGAGGGAACATCTCATGGCGCTCGGCCGCGGCAGAGCCTCTTGCCAAAAGCCATACGTCCAGCTCCTACTCCCACAAGGAAGGGCCCAGCCCTGAAAGCACTTGCTGCTCTTCACGGTCACTTGGCTCCCTATCTACAGGCACAACAGCACTGGGGATCTGTGCTTTCCCGGAGAGGGAATATCTCATGGCGCTCGGCCGCGGCAGAGCCTCTTGCCGAAAAGGCAAACGTCCGGCTACTTCTCCCACAAGGAAAGGCCCACCCCTGAAAGCTCTTGCTGCTCTTCATGGTCACTTGGCGCCCTATCTACAGGCACAACAGCACTGGGGATCTGTGCTTTCCCAGAGACGCAACATCTCATGGCGCTCGGCCGCGGCAGAGCCTCTTGCCGAAAAGGCAAACGTCTGGCTCCTTCTCCCACAAGGAAGGGCTCAGCCCTGAAAGCTCTTGTTGCTCATCACCTACGCTTGGCGCCCTATCTACACGCACAACAGCACTGGGGATCTGTGCTTTCCCGGACAGGGAACATCTCATGGCGCTCGGTTGCGGCAGAGCCTCTTGCCAAAAAGGCAAAAGTCTGGCTCCTTCTCCCACAAGGAAGGGCCCAGCCCTGAAAGCTCTTGCTGCTCTTCACCTACGCTTGGCGCCCTATCTACAGGCACAACAGCACTGGGGATCTGTGCTTTTCCAGATATGCAACATCTCATGGCGCTCGACCGCGGCAGAGCCTCTTGCCGAAAAGGCAAACGTCCGGCTCCTTCGCCAACAAGGAAGGGCCCAGCCCTGAAAGCACTTGCTGCTCTTCATGGTCACTTGGCGCCCTATCTACAAGCACAACAGCACTGGGGATCTGTGCTTTCCCGGACAGGGAACATCTCATGGCGCTCGGTTGCGGCAGAGCCTCTTGCCAAAAAGGCAAATGTCTGGCTCCTTCTCCCACAAGGAAGGGCCCAGCCCTGAAAGCTGTTGCTGCTCTTCACCTGTGCTTCGTGCCCTCTCTACAGGCACAACAGCACTGGGGATCTGTGCTTTTCCAGATATGCAACATCTCATGGCGCTCGGCCGCGGCAGAGCCTCTTGCCGAAAAGGCAAACGTCCGGCTCCTTCGCCAACAAGGAAGGGCCCAGCCCTGAAAGCTGTTGCTGCTCTTCATGGTCACTTGGCGCCCTATCTACAAGCACAACAGCACTGGGGATCTGTGCTTTCCCGGAGAGGGAACATCTCATGGCTCTCGGCCGCGGCAGAGCCTCTTGACGAAAAGGCATACGTCCAGCACCTTCTCCCACAAGGAAGGGCCCAGCCCTGAAAGCTGTTGCTTGTCTTCACAGTCACTTGGCGCCCTATCTACAGCCACAACAGCACTGCGGATCTGTGCTTTCCCGGAGAGGGAACATCACATGGTGCTCGGTTGCGGCAGAGCCTCTTGCCGAAAAGGCAAATGTCCGCCACATTCTCCCACAAGGAAGGGCCCAGCCCTGAAAGCTGTTGCTGCTCTTCACCTACGCTTGGTGCGCTATCTACAGGCACAACAGCACTGGGGATCTGTGCTTTCCCAGAGACGCAACATCTCATGGCACTCGGCCGCGGCAGAGCCTCTTGCGAACAGGCAAACTTCGGGCTCCTTCTCCCACAAGGAAGGGCCCAGCCCTGAAAGCTGTTACTGCTCTTCACCTATGCTTGGTGCCCTATTTACAGGCACAACAGCCCTGCGGATCTGTGCTTTTCCAGAGATGCAACATCTCATGGCGCTCGGCACCAGCAGAGCCTCTTGCCAAAAAGGCAAACGTCCGCCTCCTTCTCCCACAAGGAAGGGCCCAGCCCTGAAAGCTCTTGCTGCTCTTCACAGTCACTTGGAACCCTATCTGCAGGCACAACAGCACTGGGGATCTGTGCTTTCCCAGAGACGTAACATCTCATGGTGCTCGGCCGCAAAGGAGCCTCTTGCCGAAAAGGAAAACGTCCGGCTGCTTCTCCCACAAGGAAGGGCCCAGCCCTGAAAGCTCTTGCTGCTCTTCACCTATGCTTGGTGCCCTATCTACAGGCACAACAGCACTGCGGATCTGTGCTTTTCCAGAGATGCAACATCTCATGGCGCTCGTCAGCAGCAGATCCTCTTGCCGAACAGTCAAACGTCCGGATGCTTCTCCCACAGGGAAGGGCCCAGCCCTGAAAGCTGTTGCTGCTCTTCACGGTCACTTGGCGCCCTATCTACAGCCACAACAGCACTGGAGATCTGTGCTTTCCCGGAGAGGTAATATCACATGGCTCTCGGTTGCGGCAGAGCCTCTTACCGAAAAGGCAAACGTCCGGCTCCTTCTCCCACAAGAAAGTGCCCAGCCCTGAAAGCTGTTGCTGCTCTTCACCTACGCTTGGCGCCCTATCTACAGGCACAACAGCACTGGGGATCTGTGCTTTCCCGGAGACGGAACATCTCATGGCGCTCGGCCGTGGCAGAGCCTCTTGCCGAACAGGCAAACGTCCGGCTCCTTCTCCCACAAGGAAGGGCGCAGCCCTGAAAGCTGTTGCTGCTCTTCACCTATGCTTCGTGCCCTCTCTACAGGCACAACAGCACTGGGGATCTGTGCTTTCCCAGAGACGCAACATCTCATGGCGCTCGGCCGCGGCAGAGCCTCTTGCCGAAAAGGCAAACGTCCGGCTCCTTCTCCCACAAGGAAGGGCCCAGCCCTGAAAGCTGTTGCTGCTCTTCACCTATGCTTCGTGCCCTCTCTACAGGCACAACAGCACTGGGGATCTGTACTTTCCCAGAGACGCAACATCTCATGGCGCTCGGCCGCGGCAGAGCCTCTTGCCGAAAATGCAAACGTCCGGATGCTTCTCCCACAAGGAAGGGGCCAGCCCTGAAAGCTCTTGATGCTCTTCACCTACGCTTGGTGCCCTATCTACAGGCACAACAGCACTGGGGATCTGTGCTTTCCCAGAGACGCAACATCTCATGGCGCTCGGCCGCGGCAGAGCCTCTTGACGAAAAGGCAAACGTCCGGCTGCTTCTCCCACAAGGAAGGGACCAGCCCTGAAAGCTGTTGCTGCTCTTCTCGGTCACTTGGCACCCTATCTACAGGCACAGCAGCAGTGGGGATCTGTGCTTTCCCAGAGACGCAACATCTCATGGCGCTCGGCCGCGGCAGAGCCTCTTGCCGAACACGCAAACGTCCGGCTCCTTCTCCCACAGGGAAGGGCCCAGTCCTGAAAGCTGTTGCTGGTCTTCATCTACGCTTGGCGCCCTATCTACAGCCACAACAGCACTGGGGATCTGTGCTTTCCCGGAGAGGGAACATCTCATGGCGCTCGGCCGCGGCAGAGCCTCTTGCCAAAAGCCATACGTCCAGCTCCTACTCCCACAAGGAAGGGCCCAGCCCTGAAAGCACTTGCTGCTCTTCACGGTCACTTGGCTCCCTATCTACAGGCACAACAGCACTGGGGATCTGTGCTTTCCCGGAGAGGGAACATCTCATGGCGCTCGGCCGCGACAGAGCCTCTTGCCGAAAAGGCAAACGTCCGGCTCCTTCTCCCACAAGGAAGGCCCCACCCCTGAAAGCTCTTGCTGCTCTTCATGGTCACTTGGCGCCCTATCTACAGGCACAACAGCACTGCGGATCTGTGCTTTCCCAGAGACGCAACATCTCATGGCGCTCGGCCACGGCAGAGCCTCTTGCCGAAAAGGCAAACGTCTGGCTCCTTCTCCCACAAGGAAGGGCTCAGCCCTGAAAGCTCTTGTTGCTCATCACCTACGCTTGGCGCCCTATCTACACGCACAACAGCACTGGGGATCTGTGCTTTCCCGGAGAGGGAACATCTCATGGCGCTCGGTTGCGGCAGAGCCTCTTGCCAAAAAGGCAAAAGTCTGGCTCCTTCTCCCACAAGGAAGGGCCCAGCCCTGAAAGCTCTTGCTGCTCTTCACCTACGCTTGGCGCCCTATCTACAGGCACAACAGCACTGGGGATCTGTGCTTTCCCGGAGAGGGAACATCTCATGGCGCTCGGCCGCGACAGAGCCTCTTGCCGAAAAGGTAAACGTCCGGCTCATTCTCCCACAGGGAAGGGCCCAGCCCTGAAAGCTGTTGCCTGTCTTCACCTACGCTTGGCGCCCTATCTACAGCCACAACAGCACTGCGGATCTGTGCTTTCCCGGAGAGGGAACATCTCATGTCGCTCGGCAGCAGCAGAGCCTCTTGCCGAAAGCCATACATCCAGCTCCTACTCCCACAAAGAAGGGCCCAGCCCTGAAAGCTCTTGCTGCTCTTCATGGTCACTTGGCGCCCTATCTACAGGCACAACAGCACTGGGGATCTGTGTTTTCCCAGAGACGCAACATCTCATGGCGCTCGGCCGCGGCAGAGCCTCTTGCCGAAAAGGCAAACGTCCGGCTCCTTCTCCCACAAGGAAGGGCCCAGCCCTGAAAGCTCTTGCTGCTCTTCACGGTCACTTTGCGCCCTATCTACAGGCACAACAGCACTGGCGATCTGTGCTTTCCCGGAGAGGGTACATCTCATGGCGCTCGTTTGCGGCAGAGCCTCTTGCCGAAAAGGCAAACGTCCGGCTCCTTCTCCCACAAGGAAGGCCCCAGCCCTGAAAGCTGTTGTTGCTCTTCACGGTCGCATTGCGCCCTATCTACAGGCAAAAGAGCACTGGGGATCTGTGCTTTCCCAGAGACACAACATCTCATGGCGCTCGGCCACAAAGGAGCCTCTTGCCGAAAAGGCAAACGTCCGGCTCCTTCTCCCACAATGAAGGGCCCAGCCCTGAAAGCTGTTGCTGCTCTTCACGGTGCCCTGGCTCCCTATCTACAGGCACAACAGCACTGGGGATCTGTGCTTTCCCAGAGACGCAATATCTCATGGCGCTCGTTTGCGGCAGAGCCTCTTACCGAAAAGGCAAGTGTCCGGCTCCTTCTCCCACAAGGAAGGGCCCAGCCCTGAAAGCTGTTGCTGCTCTTCATGGTCACTTGGCGCCCTATCTACAGCCACAACAGCACTGGGGATCTGTGCTTTCCCGGAGAGGGAACATCTCATGGCTCTCAGCCGCGGCAGAGCCTCTTGACGAAAAGGCATACGTCCAGCTCCTTCTCCCACAAGGAAGGGCCCAGCCCTGAAAGCTGTTGCTTGTCTTCACAGTCACTTGGCGCCCTATCTACAGCCACAACAGCACTGGGGATCTGTGCTTTCCCAGAGACACAACATCTCATGGCGCTCGGCCACAAAGGAGCCTCTTGCCGAAAAGGCAAATGTCCGCCTCCTTCTCCCACAAGGAAGGGCCCAGCCCTGAAAGCTCTTGCTGCTCTTCACGGTGCCCTGGCTCCCTATCTACAGGCACAACAGCACTGGGGATCTGTGCTTTCCCAGAGACGCAACATCTCATGGCACTCGGCCGCAGCAGAGCCTCTTGCCGAACAGGCAAACGTCGGGCTCCTTCACCAACAAGGAAGGGCCCAGCCCTGAAAGCTGTTACTGCTCTTCACCTATGCTTGGTGCCCTATTTACAGGCACAACAGCTCTACGGATCTGTGCTTTTCCAGACATGCAACATCTCATGGCGCTCAGCACCAGCAGAGCCTCTTGGCGAAAAGGCAAACGTCCGCCTCCTTCTCCCACAAGGAAGGGCCCAGCCCTGAAAGCTCTTGCTGCTCTTCACGGTCACTTGGCGCCCTATCTACACGCACAACAGCAGTGGGGATCTGTGCTTTCCCAGAGACGCAACATCTCATGGCGCTCGGCCGCAGCAGAGCCTCTTGCCGAAAACGCAAACGTCCGGCTCCTTCTCCCACAAGGAAGGGCCCAGCCCTGAAAGCTCTTGCTGCTCTTCACCTATGCTTGTTCCCCTATCTACAGGCACAACAGCACTGGGGATCTGTGCTTTCCCAGAGACGCAACATCTCATGGCGCTCGTTTGCGGCAGAGCCTCTTGCCGAAAAGGCAAACGTCGGGCTCCTTCTCCCACAAGGAAGGGCCCAGCCCTGAAAGCTGTTGCTGCTCTTCACCTATGCTTGGTGCCCTATCTACAGGCACAACAACACTGCGGATCTGTGCTTTTCCAGAAATGCAACATCTCATGGCGCTCGGCAGCGGCAGAGCCTCTTGCCGTAAAGGCAAACGTCCGGATGCTTCTCCCACAGGGAAAGGCCCAGCCCTGAAAGCTGTTGCTGCTCTTCACGGTCACTTGGCGCCCTATCTACAGGCACAACAGCACTGGGGATCTGTGCTTTCCCAGAGACGCAACATCTCATGGCGCTCGGCCGCGGCAGAACCTCTTGCCAAAAGGCACACGTCCTGCTCCTTCTCCCACAAGGAAGGGCCCAGCCCTGAAAGCTGTTGCTGCTCTTCACCTACGCTTGGTGCGCTATCTACAGGCACAACAGCAGTGGGGATCTGTGCTTTCCCAGAGACGCAACATCTCATGGCACTCGGCCGCAGCAGAGCCTCTTGCCGAACAGGCAAACGTCGGGCTCCTTCACCAACAAGGAAGGGCCCAGCCCTGAAAGCTGTTACTGCTCTTCACCTATGCTTGGTGCCCTATTTACAGGCACAACAGCTCTACGGATCTGTGCTTTTCCAGAGATGCAACATCTCATGGCGCTCAGCACCAGCAGAGCCTCTTGGCGAAAAGGCAAACGTCCGCCTCCTTCTCCCACAAGGAAGGGCCCAGCCCTGAAAGCTCTTGCTGCTCTTCACGGACACTTGGCGCCCTATCTACACGCTCAACAGCACTGGGGATCTGTGCTTTCCCAGAGACGCAACATCTCATGGAGCTCGGCAGCGGCAGAGCCTCTTGCCGAAAAGGCAAACGTCCCGCTCCTTCTCCCACATGGAAGGGCCCAGCCCTGAAAGCTCTTGCTGCTCTTCCCGGTCACTTGGCGCCCTATCTACAGGCAAAACAGCACTGGGGATCTGTGCTTTCCCAGAGACGCAACATCTCATGGCGCTCGTTTGCGGCAGAGCCTCTTGCCGAAAAGGCAAACGTCGGGCTCCTTCTCCCACAAGGAAGGGCCCAGCCCTGAAAGCTGTTGCTGCTCTTCACCTATGCTTGGTGCCCTATCTACAGGCACAACAACACTGCGGATCTGTGCTTTTCCAGAAATGCAACATCTCATGGCGCTCGGCCGCGGCAGAACCTCTTGCCAAAAGGCACACGTCCTGCTCCTTCTCCCACAAGGAAGGGCCCAGCCCTGAAAGCTCTGGCTGCTCTTCACGGTCACTTGGCTCCCTATCTACAGGCACAACAGCACTGGGGATCTGTGCTTTTCCGCAGAGGGAACATCTCATGGCGCTCGGCCGCAAAGGAGCCTCTTGCCTAAAAGGCAAACGTCCGCCTCCTTCTCCCACAAGGAAGGGCCCACCCCTGAAAGCTCTTGCTGCTCTTCTCGGTCACTTGTTGCCCTATCTACAGGCACAACAGCACTGGCGATCTGTGCTTTCCCAGAGACGCAACATCTCATGGCGCTCAGCCGCGCCAGAGCCTCTTGCTGAAAAGGCAAACGTCCGGCTCCTTCTCCCACAAGGAAGGGCCCAGCCCTGAAAGCTCTTGATGCTCTTCACCTACGCTTGGCGCCCTATCTACAGGCACAACAGCACTGGGGATCTGTGCTTTCCCAGAGACGCAACATCTCATGGCGCTCGGCCGCAAAGGAACCTCTTGTCGAAAAGGCAAACATCGGGCTCCTTCTCCCACAAGGAAGGGCCCAGCCCTGAAAGCTGTTGCTGGTCTTCACGGTCACTTGGTGCCCTATCTACAGGCACAACAGCACTGGGGATCTGTGCTTTCCCGGAGAGGGAACATCTCATGGCGCTCGGCCGCGACAGTGCCTCTTGCCGTAAAGGCAAACGTCGGGCTCCTTCTCCCACAAGGAAGGGCCCAGCCCTGAAAGCTCTTGATGCTCTTCACCTACGCTTAGCGCCTTATCTACAAGCACAACAGCACTGGGGATCTGTGCTTTCCCGGAGAGGGAACATCCCATGGCGCTCGGCCGCGACAGTGCCTCTTGCCGAAAAGGCAAACGTCCGGCTCCTTCTCCCACAAGGAAGGGCCCAGCCCTGAAAGCTCTTGCTGCTCTTCACCTATGCTTGTTGCCCTATCTACAGGCACAACAGCACTGCGGATCTGTGCTTTCCCAGGGATGCAACATCTAATGGTGCTCGCCAGCGGCAGAGCCTCTTGCCGAAAAGGCAAATGTCCGGCTGCTTCTCCCACAAGGAAGGGCCCAGCCCTGAAAGCTGTTGCTGCTCTTCCCGGTCACTTGGCACCCTATCTACAGCCACAACAGCACTGGGAATCTGTGCTTTCCCGGAGAGCGAACATCTCATGGCGCTCGGGCGCGGCAGAGCCTCTTGCCGAAAAGGCAAACGTCCGGATGCTTCTCCCACAAGGAATGGCCCAGCCCTGAAAGCTCTTGCTGGTCTTCACGGTCACTTGGCGCCCTATCTACAGGCACAACAGCACTGGGGATCTGTGCTTTCCCGGAGAGGGAACATCACATGGCGCTCGGTTGCGGCAGAGAATCTTGACGAAAAGGCAAAAGTCCGTCTCCTTCTCCCTCAAGGAAGGGCCCAGCCCCGAAAGCTCTTGCTGCTCTTCACGTTGCCTTGGCACCCTATCTACAGGCACAACAGCACTGGGGATCTGTTCTTTCCCAGACACGCAACATCTCATGGCGCTCGGCCGCAACGAAGCCTCTTGCCGAAAAGGCAAACGTCCGGCTCCTTCTCCCACAAGGAAGGGCCCAGCCCTGAAAGCTCTTGCTGCTCTTCACGGTCACTTGGCTCCCTATCTACAGGCACAACAGCACTGGGGATCTGTGCTTTCCCAGAGACGCAACATCTCATGGAGCTCGGCAGCGGCAGAGCCTCTTGCCGAAAAGGCAAACGTCCCGCTCCTTCTCCCACATGGAAGGGCCCAGCCCTGAAAGCTGTTGCTGCTCTTCACCTAACCTTGGCGCCCTATCTACAGGCACAACAGCACTGGGGATCTGTGCTTTCCCGGAGAGGGAACATCTCATGGCGCTCGGCCGCGGCAGAGCCTCTTTCCGAAAAGGCAAACGTCGGGCTCCTTCTCCCACAAGGAAGGGCACCAGCCCTGAAAGTTGTTGCTGCTCTTCAAGTACCCTGGAGCCCTATCTACAGGCAAAACAGCACTGGGGATCTGTGCTTTCCCAGAGACGCAACATCTCATGTCGCTCAGCAGCGGCAGAGCTTCTTGCCGTAAAGGCAAACGTCCGGCTGCTCATCCCAAAGGGAAGGGCCCAGCCCTGAAAGCTGTTGCTGCTCTTCACGGTCACTTGGCGCCCTATCTACAGGCACAACAGCACTGGGGATCTGTGCTTTCCCGGAGAGGGAACATCTCATGGCGCTCAGCCGCGGCAGAGCGTCTTGCCGAAAAGGCAAACGTCAGGCTCCTTGTCCCACAAGGAAGGGCACCACCCTGAAAGCTGTTGCTGGTCTTCACGGTCACTTGGCTCCCTATCTACAGGCACAACAGCACTGGGGATCTGTGCTTTCCCAGAGACGCAACATCTCATGGTGCTCGGCAGCGGCAGAGCGTCTTGCCATAAAGGCAACCGTCCGGATGCTTATCCCACAGGGAAGGGCCCAGCCCTGCAAGCTCTTGCTGCTCTTCACCTATGCTTGTTGCCCTGTCTACAGGCACAACAGCACTGCGGATCTGTGCTTTCCCAGAGATGCAACATCTCATGGTGCTCGGCAGCGGCAGAGCGTCTTGCCGTAAAGGCAAACGTCCGGATGCTTATCCCACAGGGAAGGGCCCAGCCCTGAAAGCTCTTGCTGCTCTGCACGTTGCCTTGACGCCCTATCTACAGGCACACCAGCACTGGGGATCTGTGCTTTCCCAGAGACGCAACATCTCATGGCGCTCGGCCGCGGCAGAGCCTCTTGCCGAAAAGGCAAACGTCCGGCTCCTTGTCCCACATGGAAGGGCCCAGCCCTGAAAGCTCTTGATGCTCTTCACCTACGCTTAGCGCCTTATCTACAGGCACAACAGCACTGGGGATCTGTGCTTTCCGAGAGACGCAACATCCCATGGCGCTCGGCCGCGGCAGAGCCTCTTGCCGAAAAGGCAAACGTCGGGCTCCTTCTCCCACAAGGAAGGGCCCAGCCCTGAAAGCTGTTGCTGCTCTTCACCTACACTTGGTGCCCTATCTACAGGCACAACAGCACTGGGGATCTGTCCTTTTCCAGAGATACAACATCTCATGGTGCTCGGCCGCGGCAGAGCCTCTTGCCGTAAAGGCAAACGTCCGGCTGCTTCTCCCACAGGGAAGGGCCCAGCCCTGAAAGCTGTTGCTGCTCTTCACGGTCACTTGGCGCCCTATCTACAGGCACACCAGCACTGGGGATCTGTGCTTTCCCAGAGAGGGAACATCTCATGGCGCTCGTCCGCGGCAGAGCCTCTTGCCAAAAGGCATACATCCAGCTCCTTCGCCCACAAGGAAGGGCCCAGCCCTGAAAGCTCTTGCTGCTCTTCACGGTCACTTGGCGCCCTATCTACAGGCACAACAGCACTGGGGATCTGTGCTTTCCCAGAGACGCAACATCTCATGGCGCTCGTCCCCGGCAGAGCCTCTTGCCGAAAAGGCAAACCTCGGGCTCCTTGTCCCACAAGGAAGGGCACCAGCCCTGAAAGCTGTTGCTGCTCTTCACGGTACCCTGGAGCCCAATCTACAGGCACAACAGCACTGGGGATCTGTGCTTTCCCAGAGACGCAACATCTCATGGAGCTCGGCAGCGGCAGAGCCTCTTGCCTAAAAGGCAAACGTCCCGCTACTTCTCCCACATGGAAGAGCCCAGCCCTGAAAGCTGTTGCTGCTCTTCATCTAACCTTGGTGCCCTATCTACAGGCACAACAGCACTGGGGATCTGTGCTTTCCCAGAGACGCAACATCTCATGGCGCTCGGCCGCGGCAAAGCCTCTTGCCGAAAAGGCAAACGTCGGGCTCCTTCTCCCACAAAGAAAGACACCAGCCCTGAAAGTTGTTGCTGCACTTCAAGTACCCTGGAGCCCTATCTACAGGCAAAACAGTACTGGGGATCTGTGCTTTCCCAGAGACACAACATCTCATGGAGCTCGGCCGCGGCAGAGCCTCTTGCCGAAAAGGCAAATGTCCGGCTGCTTCTCCCACAAGTAAGGGCCCAGCCCTGAAAGTTGTTGCTGCTCTTCACGGTCACTTGGCGCCCTATCTACAGGCACAACAGCACTGGGGATCTGTGCTTTCCCAGAGACGCAACATCTCATGGCGCTCGGCAGCTGCAGAGCTTCTTGCCGTAAAGGCAAACATCCGGCTGCTCATCCCACAGGGAAGGGACCAGCCCTGAAAGCTGTTGCTGCTCTTCATGGTCACTTGGCGCCCTATCTACAGGCACAACAGCAGTGGGGATCTGTGCTTTCCCAGAGACGCAACATCTCATGGCGCTCGTTTGCGGCAGAGCCTCTTGCAGAAAAGGCAAACGTCCGGCTCCTTCTCCCACGAGGAAGGGCCCAGCCCTGAAAGCTGTTGCTGCTCTTCACGGTCACTTGGCGCCCTATCTACAGGCACAACAGCACTGGGGATCTCTGCTTTCCCAGAGGCGCAACATCTCATGGCACTCGGCCGCAAAGGAGCGTCTTGCCGAAAAGGCAAACGTCCGGCTCCTTATCCCACAAGGAAGGGCTTAGCCCTGAAAGCTGTTGCTGCTCTTCACGGTCACTTGGCACCCTATCTACAGGCACAACAGCACTGGGGATCTGTGCTTTCCCGGAGAGGGAACATCACATGGCGTTCGGCCGCAAAGGAGCCTCTTGTCGAAAAGGCAAACTTCCGACTGCTTCTCCCACAAGGAAGGGCTCAGCCCTGAAAGCTCTTGCTGCTTTTCACGGTCACATGGCTCCCTATCTACAGGCCAAACAGCACTGGGGATCTGTGCTTTCCCAGAGACGTAACATCTCATGGCGCTCGGCCGCAAAGGAGCCTCTTGCCGAAAAGGCAAACGTCGGGCTCCTTCTCCCACAAGGAAGGGCCCAGCCCTGAAAGCTGTTGCTGCTCTTCACGGTCACTTGGCGCCCTATCTACAGGCACAACAGCACTGGGGATCTGTGCTTTCCCAGAGATGCAACATCTCATGGTGCTCGGCAGCAGCAGAGCCTCTTGCCGTAAAGGCAAAGGTCCGGCTACTCATCCCACGGGGAAGGGCCTAGCCCTGAAAGCTCTTGCTGCTCTTCACGGTCACTTGGTGCCCTATCTACAGGCACAACAGCACTGGGGATCTGTGCTTTCCCAGAGACGCAACATCTCATGGCGCTCGGCCGCGGCAGAGCCTATTGCCGAAAAGGCAAACGTCCGGCTGCTTCTCCCACAAGGAAGGGCCCAGCCCTGAAAGCTGTTGCTGCTCTTCACGGTCACATGGCTCCCTATCTACAGGCCAAACAGCACTGGGGATCTGTGCTTTCCCAGAGACGTAACATCTCATGGCGCTCGGCCGCAAAGGAGCCTCTTGCCGAAAAGGCAAACGTCGGGCTCCTTCTCCCACAAGGAAGGGCCCAGCCCTGAAAGCTGTTGCTGCTCTTCACGGTCACTTGGCGCCCTATCTACAGGCACAACAGCACTGGGGATCTGTGCTTTCCCAGAGACGCAACATCTCATGGCGCTCGGCCGCAAAGGAGCCCCTTGCCGAAAAGGCAAACGTCCGGCTCCTTCTCCCACAAGGAAGGGCCCAGCCCTGAAAGCTCTTGATGCTGTTCACGGTCACTTGGCTCCCTATCTACAGGCACAACAGCACTGCAGATCTGTGCTTTCCCAGAGACGTAACATCTCATGGCGCTCGGCCGCGGCAGAGCCTCTTGCCGAAAAGGCAAACGTCCGGCTCCTTCTTCCACAAGAAAGGGCCCAGACCTGAAAGCTGTTGCTGCTCTTCACCTACGCTTGGTGCCCTATCTACAGGCACAACAGCACTGGGGATCGGTGCTTTCCCAGAGAGGGAACATCTCATGGCGCTCGGACGCGGCAGAGCCTCTTGCCGAAAAGGCAAATGTCGGGCTCCTTTTCCCACAAGGAAGGGCACCAGCCCTGAAAGCTGTTGCTGGTCTTCACGGTCACTTGGCGCCCTATCTACAGGCACAACAACACTGGGGATCTGTGCTTTCCCGGAGAGGGAACATCACATGGCGTTCGGCCGCAAAGGAGCCTCTTGTCGAAAAGGCAAACTTCCGACTACTTCTCCCACAAGGAATGGCCCAGCCCTGCAAGCTCTTGCTGCTCTTCACCTATGCTTAGTGCACTATCTACAGGCACAACAGCACTGGGGATCTGTGCTTTCCCGGAGAGGGAACATCTCATGGCGCTCGTTTGCGGCAGAGCCTCTTGCCGAAAAGGCAAACATCCAGCTGCTTCTCCCACAAGGAAGGGCCCGGCCCTGAAAGCTGTTGCTGGTCTTCACGTTGCCTTGGCACCCTATCTACAGGCACAACAGCACTGGGGATCTGTGCTTTCCCAGAGACGCAACATCTCATGGCGCTCGGCCGCAAAGGAGCCCCTTGCCGAAAAGGCAAACGTCCGGCTCCTTCTACCACAAGGAAGGGCCCAGCCCTGAAAGCTCTTGATGCTCTTCACGGTCACTTGGCTCCCTATCTACAGGCACAACAGCACTGGGGATCTGTGCTTTCCCGGAGAGGGAACATCTCATGGCGCTCGGCCGCGGCGGAGCCTCTTGCCGAAAAGGCAACCATCCGGCTCCTTCTTACACAAGAAAGGGCCCAGCCCTGCAAGCTGTTGCTGCTCTTCGTGGTCACGTGGCACCCTATCTACAGGAAAAACAGCACTGGGGATCTGTGCTTTCCCAGAGACGTAACATCTCATGGCGCTCGTCCGCAAAGGAGCCCCTTGCCGAAAAGGCAAACGTCCGGCTCCTTCTCCCACAAGGAAGGGCCCAGCCCTGAAAGCTCTTGATGCTCTTCACGGTCACTTGGCTCCCTATCTACAGGCACAACAGCACTGGCGATCTGTGCTTTCCCGGAGAGGGAACATCTCATGGCGCTCGGCCGCAGCAGAGCCTCTTGCCGAAAAGGCAAACGTCCGGCTCCTTCTCCCACAAGGGCCCAGCCTTGAAAGCTCTTGCTGCTCTTCACATTGCCTTGGCGCCCTATCTACAGGCACAACAGCACTGCAGATCTGTGCTTTCCCAGAGACGCAACATCTCATGGCGCTCGGCCGCGGCAGAGCCTCTTGCCGAAAAGGCAAACGTCGGGCTCCTTCTCCCACAAGGAAGGGCACCAGCCCTGAAAGCTGTTGCTGATCTTCACGGTCACTTGGCGCCCAATCTACAGGCACAACAACACTGGGGATCTGTGCTTTCCCACAGACGCAACATCTCATGGCGCTCGGCCGTGGCAGAGCCTCTTGCCGAAAAGGCAAACGTCGGGCTCCTTCTCCCACAAGGAAGGCCCCAGACCTGAAAGCCCTTGATGCTCTTCACGTTCACTTAGCGCCTTATCTACAGGCACAACAGCACTGGGGATCTGTGCTTTCCCAGAGACGCAACAACTCATGGCGCTCGGCCGTTGCAGAGCCTCTTGACGAAAAGGCAAACGTCCGCCTCCTTCTCCCACAAGGAAGGGCCCAGCCCTGAAAGCTCTTGCTGCTCTTCACCTATGCTTGTTGCCCTATCTAAAGGCACAACAGCACTGGGGATCTGTGCTTTCCCAGAGATGCAACATCTCATGGTGCTCGGCAGCAGCAGAGCCTCTTGCCGTAAAGGCAAAGGTCCGGCTACTCATCCCACGGGGAAGGGCCTAGCCCTGAAAGCTCTTGCTGCTCTTCACGGTCACTTGGTGCCCTATCTACAGGCACAACAGCACTGGGGATCTGTGCTTTCCCAGAGACGCAACATCTCATGGCGCTCGGCCGCGGCAGAGCCTATTGCCGAAAAGGCAAACGTCCGGCTGCTTCTCCCACAAGGAAGGGCCCAGCCCTGAAAGCTGTTGCTGCTCTTCACGGTCACATGGCTCCCTATCTACAGGCCAAACAGCACTGGGGATCTGTGCTTTCCCAGAGACGTAACATCTCATGGCGCTCGGCCGCAAAGGAGCCTCTTGCCGAAAAGGCAAACGTCGGGCTCCTTCTCCCACAAGGAAGGGCCCAGCCCTGAAAGCTGTTGCTGCTCTTCACGGTCACTTGGCGCCCTATCTACAGGCACAACAGCACTGCAGATCTGTGCTTTCCCAGAGAGGGAACATCTCATGGCGCTCGGCCGCGGCGGAGCCTCTTGCCAAAAGGCATACGTCCCGCTCCTTCTCCCACAAGGAAGGGCCCAGCCCTGAAAGCTGTTGCTGCTCTTCACCTACGCTTGGTGCCCTATCTACAGCCACACCAGCACTGGGGATCTGTGCTTTCCAAGAGAGGGAACATCTCATGGCGTTCGGCCGCAAAGGAGCCTCTTGTCGAAAAGGCAAACTTCCGACTGCTTCTCCCACAGGGAATGGCCCAGCCCTGCAAGCTCTTGCTGCTCTTCACCTATGCTTAGTGCACTATCTACAGGCACAACAGCACTGGGGATCTGTGCTTTCCCGGAGAGGGAACATCTCATGGCGCTCGTTTGCGGCAGAGCCTCTTGCCGAAAAGGCAAACATCCAGCTGCTTCTCCCACAAGGAAGGGCCCAGCCCTGAAAGCTCTTGCTGCTCTGCACGTTGCCTTGGCGCCCTATCTACAGGCACAACAGCACTGGGGATCTGTGCTTTCCCAGAGACGCAACATCTCATGGCGCTCGGCCGCAAAGGAGCCCCTTGCCGAAAAGGCAAACGTCCGGCTCCTTCTCCCACAAGGAAGGGCCCAGCCCTGAAAGCTATTGATGCTGTTCACGGTCACTTGGCTCCCTATCTACAGGCACAACAGCACTGCAGATCTGTGCTTTCCCAGAGACGTAACATCTCATGGCGCTCGGCCGCGGCAGAGCCTCTTGCCGAAAAGGCAAACGTCCGGCTCCTTCTTCCACAAGAAAGGGCCCAGCCCTGAAAGCTGTTGCTGCTCTTCACCTACGCTTGGTGCCCTATCTACAGGCACAACAGCACTGGGGATCGGTGCTTTCCCAGAGAGGGAACATCTCATGGCGCTCGGACGCGGCAGAGCCTCTTGCCGAAAAGGCAAATGTCGGGCTCCTTTTCCCACAAGGAAGGGCACCAGCCCTGAAAGCTGTTGCTGGTCTTCACGGTCACTTGGCGCCCTATCTACAGGCACAACAACACTGGGGATCTGTGCTTTCCCGGAGAGGGAACATCACATGGCGTTCGGCCGCAAAGGAGCCTCTTGTCGAAAAGGCAAACTTCCGACTACTTCTCCCACAAGGAATGGCCCAGCCCTGCAAGCTCTTGCTGCTCTTCACCTATGCTTAGTGCACTATCTACAGGCACAACAGCACTGGGGATCTGTGCTTTCCCGGAGAGGGAACATCTCATGGCGCTCGTTTGCGGCAGAGCCTCTTGCCGAAAAGGCAAACATCCAGCTGCTTCTCCCACAAGGAAGGGCCCGGCCCTGAAAGCTGTTGCTGGTCTTCACGTTGCCTTGGCACCCTATCTACAGGCACAACAGCACTGGGGATCTGTGCTTTCCCAGAGACGCAACATCTCATGGCGCTCGGCCGCAAAGGAGCCCCTTGCCGAAAAGGCAAACGTCCGGCTCCTTCTACCACAAGGAAGGGCCCAGCCCTGAAAGCTCTTGATGCTCTTCACGGTCACTTGGCTCCCTATCTACAGGCACAACAGCACTGGGGATCTGTGCTTTCCCGGAGAGGGAACATCTCATGGCGCTCGGCCGCGGCGGAGCCTCTTGCCGAAAAGGCAACCATCCGGCTCCTTCTTCCACAAGAAAGGGCCCAGCCCTGCAAGCTGTTGCTGCTCTTCGTGGTCACGTGGCACCCTATCTACAGGAAAAACAGCACTGGGGATCTGTGCTTTCCCAGAGACGTAACATCTCATGGCGCTCGTCCGCAAAGGAGCCCCTTGCCGAAAAGGCAAACGTCCGGCTCCTTCTCCCACAAGGAAGGGCCCAGCCCTGAAAGCTCTTGATGCTCTTCACGGTCACTTGGCTCCCTATCTACAGGCACAACAGCACTGGCGATCTGTGCTTTCCCGGAGAGGGAACATCTCATGGCGCTCGGCCGCAGCAGAGCCTCTTGCCGAAAAGGCAAACGTCCGGCTCCTTCTCCCACAAGGGCCCAGCCTTGAAAGCTCTTGCTGCTCTTCACATTGCCTTGGCGCCCTATCTACAGGCACAACAACACTGGGGATCTGTGCTTTCCCACAGACGCAACATCTCATGGCGCTCGGCCGTGGCAGAGCCTCTTGCCGAAAAGGCAAACGTCGGGCTCCTTCTCCCACAAGGAAGGCCCCAGACCTGAAAGCCCTTGATGCTCTTCACGTTCACTTAGCGCCTTATCTACAGGCACAACAGCACTGGGGATCTGTGCTTTCCCAGAGACGCAACAACTCATGGCGCTCGGCCGTTGCAGAGCCTCTTGACGAAAAGGCAAACGTCCGCCTCCTTCTCCCACAAGGAAGGGCCCAGCCCTGAAAGCTCTTGCTGCTCTTCACCTATGCTTGTTGCCCTATCTAAAGGCACAACAGCACTGGGGATCTGTGCTTTCCCAGAGATGCAACATCTCATGGTGCTCGGCAGCAGCAGAGCCTCTTGCCGTAAAGGCAAAGGTCCGGCTACTCATCCCACGGGGAAGGGCCTAGCCCTGAAAGCTCTTGCTGCTCTTCACGGTCACTTGGTGCCCTATCTACAGGCACAACAGCACTGGGGATCTGTGCTTTCCCAGAGACGCAACATCTCATGGGGCTCGGCCGCGGCAGAGCCTATTGCCGAAAAGGCAAACGTCCGGCTGCTTCTCCCACAAGGAAGGGCCCAGCCCTGAAAGCTGTTGCTGCTCTTCACGGTCACATGGCTCCCTATCTACAGGCCAAACAGCACTGGGGATCTGTGCTTTCCCAGAGACGTAACATCTCATGGCGCTCGGCCGCAAAGGAGCCTCTTGCCGAAAAGGCAAACGTCGGGCTCCTTCTCCCACAAGGAAGGGCCCAGCCCTGAAAGCTGTTGCTGCTCTTCACGGTCACTTGGCGCCCTATCTACAGGCACAACAACACTGCGGATCTGTGCTTTCCCGGAGAGGGAACATCTCATGGCGCTCGGCCGCGGCGGAGCCTCTTGCCAAAAGGCATACGTCCCGCTCCTTCTCCCACAAGGAAGGGCCCAGCCCTGAAAGCTGTTGCTGCTCTTCACCTACGCTTGGTGCCCTATCTACAGCCACACCAGCACTGGGGATCTGTGCTTTCCCAGAGACGCAACATCTCATGGCGCTCGGCCGCGGCAGAGCCTCTTGCCGAAAAGGCAAACGTCGGGCTCCTTCTCCCACAAGGAAGGGCCCAGCCCTGAAAGCTGTTGCTGGTCTTCACGTTCCCTTGGCGCCCTATCTACAGGCACAACAGCACTGGGGATCTGTGCTTTCCCAGAGACGCAACATCTCATGGCGCTCGGCCGCAAAGGAGCCCCTTGCCGAAAAGGCAAACGTCCGGCTCCTTCTCCCACAAGGAAGGGCCCAGCCCTGAAAGCTCTTGATGCTCTTCACGGTCACTTGGCTCCCTATCTACAGGCACAACAGCACTGGCGATCTGTGCTTTCCCGGAGAGGGAACATCTCATGGAGCTCGGCCGCGGCGGAGCCTCTTGCCGAAAAGGCAAACGTCTGGCTCCTTCTTCCACAAGAAAGGGCCCAGCCCTGAAAGCTGTTGCTGCTCTTCACGGTCACTTGGCACCCTATCTACAGGCAAAACAGCACTGGGGATCTGTGCTTTCCCGGAGAGGGAACAACTCATGGCACTCCGTTGCGGCAGAGCCTCTTGCCGAAAAGGCAAACGTCCGGCTGCTTCTCCCACAAGGAAGGGCCCAGCCCTGAAAGCTCTTGCTGCTCTGCACGTTGCCTTGGCTCCCTATCTACAGGCACAACAGCACTGGGGATCTGTGCTTTCCCAGAGACGCAACATCTCATGGCGCTCGGCCGCGGCAGAGCCTCTTGCCGAAAAGGCAAACGTCCGGCTCCTTCTTCCACAAGAAAGGGCCCAGCCCTGAAAGCTGTTGCTGCTCTTCACCTACGCTTGGTGCCCTATCTACAGGCACAACAGCACTGGGGATCTGTGCTTTCCCAGAGAGGGAACATCTCATGGCGCTCGGCCGCGGCAGAGCCTCTTGACGAAAAGGCAAATGTCGGGCTCCATCTCCCACAAGGAAGGGCACCAGACCTGAAAGCTGTTGCTGGTCTTCACGGTCACTTGGCGCCCTATCTACAGGCACAACAACACTGGGGATCTGTGCTTTCCCAGAGAGGGAACATCTCATGGCGCTCGGCCGCGGCAGAGCCTCTTGACGAAAAGGCAAACGTCCGGCTGCTTCTCCCACAAGGAAGGGCCCAGCCCTGAAAGCTCTTGATGCTCTTCACGGTCACTTGGCTCCCTATCTACAGGCACAACAGCACTGGCGATCTGTGCTTTCCCGGAGAGGGAACATCTCATGGCGCTCGGCCGCAGCAGAGCCTCTTGCCGAAAAGGCAAACGTCCGGCTCCTTCTCCCACAAGGGCCCAGCCTTGAAAGCTCTTGCTGCTCTTCACATTGCCTTGGCGCCCTATCTACAGGCACAACAGCACTGGGGATCTGTGCTTTCCCAGAGACGCAACATCTCATGGCGCTCGGCCGCGGCAGAGCCTCTTGCCGAAAAGGCAAACGTCGGGCTCCTTCTCCCACAAGGAAGGGCACCAGCCCTGAAAGCTGTTGCTGATCTTCACGGTCACTTGGCGCCCAATCTACAGGCACAACAACACTGGGGATCTGTGCTTTCCCACAGACGCAACATCTCATGGCGCTCGGCCGTGGCAGAGCCTCTTGCCGAAAAGGCAAACGTCGGGCTCCTTCTCCCACAAGGAAGGCCCCAGACCTGAAAGCCCTTGATGCTCTTCACGTTCACTTAGCGCCTTATCTACAGGCACAACAGCACTGGGGATCTGTGCTTTCCCAGAGACGCAACAACTCATGGCGCTCGGCCGTTGCAGAGCCTCTTGACGAAAAGGCAAACGTCCGCCTCCTTCTCCCACAAGGAAGGGCCCAGCCCTGAAAGCTCTTGCTGCTCTTCACCTATGCTTGTTGCCCTATCTAAAGGCACAACAGCACTGGGGATCTGTGCTTTCCCAGAGATGCAACATCTCATGGTGCTCGGCAGCAGCAGAGCCTCTTGCCGTAAAGGCAAAGGTCCGGCTACTCATCCCACGGGGAAGGGCCTAGCCCTGAAAGCTCTTGCTGCTCTTCACGGTCACTTGGTGCCCTATCTACAGGCACAACAGCACTGGGGATCTGTGCTTTCCCAGAGACGCAACATCTCATGGGGCTCGGCCGCGGCAGAGCCTATTGCCGAAAAGGCAAACGTCCGGCTGCTTCTCCCACAAGGAAGGGCCCAGCCCTGAAAGCTGTTGCTGCTCTTCACGGTCACATGGCTCCCTATCTACAGGCCAAACAGCACTGGGGATCTGTGCTTTCCCAGAGACGTAACATCTCATGGCGCTCGGCCGCAAAGGAGCCTCTTGCCGAAAAGGCAAACGTCGGGCTCCTTCTCCCACAAGGAAGGGCCCAGCCCTGAAAGCTGTTGCTGCTCTTCACGGTCACTTGGCGCCCTATCTACAGGCACAACAACACTGCGGATCTGTGCTTTCCCGGAGAGGGAACATCTCATGGCGCTCGGCCGCGGCGGAGCCTCTTGCCAAAAGGCATACATCCCGCTCCTTCTCCCACAAGGAAGGGCCCAGCCCTGAAAGCTGTTGCTGCTCTTCACCTACGCTTGGTGCCCTATCTACAGCCACACCAGCACTGGGGATCTGTGCTTTCCCAGAGACGCAACATCTCATGGCGCTCGGCCGCGGCAGAGCCTCTTGCCGAAAAGGCAAACGTCGGGCTCCTTCTCCCACAAGGAAGGGCCCAGCCCTGAAAGCTGTTGCTGGTCTTCACGTTCCCTTGGCGCCCTATCTACAGGCACAACAGCACTGGGGATCTGTGCTTTCCCAGAGACGCAACATCTCATGGCGCTCGGCCGCAAAGGAGCCCCTTGCCGAAAAGGCAAACGTCCGGCTCCTTCTCCCACAAGGAAGGGCCCAGCCCTGAAAGCTCTTGATGCTCTTCACGGTCACTTGGCTCCCTATCTACAGGCACAACAGCACTGGCGATCTGTGCTTTCCCGGAGAGGGAACATCTCATGGAGCTCGGCCGCGGCAGAGCCTCTTGCCGAAAAGGCAAACGTCCGGCTCCTTCTTCCACAAGAAAGGGCCCAGCCCTGAAAGCTGTTGCTGCTCTTCACCTACGCTTGGTGCCCTATCTACAGGCACAACAGCACTGGGGATCTGTGCTTTCCCAGAGAGGGAACATCTCATGGCGCTCGGCCGCGGCAGAGCCTCTTGACGAAAAGGCAAATGTCGGGCTCCATCTCCCACAAGGAAGGGCACCAGCCCTGAAAGCTGTTGCTGGTCTTCACGGTCACTTGGCGCCCTATCTACAGGCACAACAACACTGGGGATCTGTGCTTTCCCAGAGAGGGAACATCTCATGGCGCTCGGCCGCGGCAGAGCCTCTTGACGAAAAGGCAAACGTCCGGCTGCTTCTCCCACAAGGAAGGGCCCGGCCCTGAAAGCTGTTGCTGGTCTTCACGTTGCCTTGGCACCCTATCTACAGGCACAACAGCAGTGGGGATCTGTGCTTTCCCAGAGACGCAACATCTCATGGCGCTCGGTCGCAAAGGAGCCCCTTGCCGAAAAGGCAAACGTCCGGCTCCTTCTCCCACAAGGAAGGGCCCAGCCCTGAAAGCTCTTGATGCTCTTCACGGTCACATCGCTCCCTATCTACAGGCACAACAGCACTGGGGATCTGTGCTTTCCCGGAGAGGGAACATCTCATGGCGCTCGGGCGCGGCGGAGCCTCTTGCCGAAAAGGCAAACATACGGCTCCTTCTTCCACAAGAAAGGGCCCAGCCCTGAAAGCTGTTGCTGCTCTTCATGGTCACTTGGCACCCTATCTACAGGCACAACAGCACTGGGGATCTGTGCTTTCCCAGAGACGCAACAACTCATGGCGCTCGGCAGTTGCAGAGCCTCTTGACGAAAAGGCAAACGTCCACCTCCTTCTCCCACAAGGAAGGGCCCAGCCCTGAAAGCTCTTGCTGCTCTTCACCTATGCTTGTTGCCCTATCTACAGGCACAACAGCACTGGGGATCTGTGCTTTCCCAGAGATGCAACATCTCATGGTGCTCGGCAGCAGCAGAGCCTCTTGCCGTAAAGGCAAAGGTCCGGCTACTCATCCCACGGGGAAGGGCCTAGCCCTGAAAGCTCTTGCTGCTCTTCACGGTCACTTGGTGCCCTATCTACAGGCACAACAGCACTGGGGATCTGTGCTTTCCCAGAGACGCAACATCTCATGGCGCTCGGCCGCGGCAGAGCCTATTGCCGAAAAGGCAAACATCCGGCTGCTTCTCCCACAAGGAAGGGCCCAGCCCTGAAAGCTGTTGCTGCTCTTCACGGTCACATGGCTCCCTATCTACAGGCCAAACAGCACTGGGGATCTGTGCTTTCCCAGAGACGTAACATCTCATGGCGCTCGGCCGCAAAGGAGCCTCTTGCCGACAAGGCAAACGTCGGGCTCCTTCTCCCACAAGGAAGGGCCCAGCCCTGAAAGCTGTTGCTGCTCTTCACGGTCACTTGGCGCCCTATCTACAGGCACAACAGCACTGGGGATCTGTGCTTTCCCGGAGAGGGAACATCTCATGGCGCTCGGGCGCGGCAGAGCCTCTTGCCGAGAAGGAGAACGTACGGCTGCTTCTCCCACAAGGAATGGCCCAGCCCTGAAAGCTCTTGCTGGTCTTCACGGTCACTTGGCGCCCTATCTACAGGCACAACAGCACTGGGGATCTGTGCTTTCCCAGAGACGCAACATCTCATGGCGCTCGGCCGCAACGAAGCCTCTTGCCGAAATGGCAAACGTCCGCCTCCTTCTCCCACAAGGAAGGGCCCAGCCCTGAAAGCTCTTGCTGCTCTTCACGGTCACTTGGCGCCATATCTACAGGCACAACAGCACTGGGGATCTGTGCTTTCCCAGAGAGGGAACATCTCATGGCGCTCGGCCGCGGCAGAGCCTCTTGCTAAAAGGCATACATCCAGCTCCTTCGCCCACAAGGAAGGGCCCAGCCCTGAAAGCTCTTGCTGCTCTTCACGGTCACTTGGCGCCCTATCTACAGGCACAACAGCACTGGGGATCTGTGCTTTCCCGGAGAGGGAACATCTCATGGCGCTCAGCCGCGGCAGAGCGTCTTGCCGAAAAGGCAAACGTCGGGCTCCTTGTCCCACAAGGAAGGGCACCAGCCCTGAAAGCTGTTGCTGGTCTTCACGGTCACTTGGCTCCCTATCTACAGGCACAACAGCACTGGGGATCTGTGCTTTCCCAGAGACGCAACATCTCATGGCGCTCGGCCACGGCAGAGCGTCTTGCCGAAAAGGCAAACGTCGGGCTCCTTCCCCCACAAGGAAGGGCACCAGCCCTGAAAGTTGTTGCTGCTCTTCAAGTACCCTGGAGCCCTATCTACAGGCAAAACAGCACTGGGGATCTGTGCTTTCCCAGAGACGCAACATCTCATGGCGCTCGGCAGCTGCAGAGCTTCTTGCCGTAAAGGCAAACCTCCGGCTGCTCATCCCACAGGGAAGGGCCCAGCCCTGAAAGCTGTTGATGCTCTTCACGGTCACTTGGCGCCCTATCTACAGGCACAACAGCACTGGGGATCTGTGCTTTCCCAGAGAGGGAACATCTCATGGCGCTCGGCCGCGGCAGAGCCTCTTGCTAAAAGGCATACATCCAGCTCCTTCGCCCACAAGGAAGGGCCCAGCCCTGAAAGCTCTTGCTGCTCTTCACGGTCACTTGGCGCCCTATCTACAGGCACAACAGCACTGGGGATCGGTGCTTTCCCGGAGAGGGAACATCTCATGGCGCTCAGCCGCGGCAGAGCGTCTTGCCGAAAAGGCAAACGTCGGGCTCCTTCTCCCACAAGGAAGGGCACCAGCCCTGAAAGCTGTTGCTGCTCTTCACGGTACCCTGGAGCCCTATCTACAGGCACAACAGCACTGGGGATCTGTGCTTTCCCAGAGACGCAACATCTCATGGAGCTCGGCAGCGGCAGAGCCTCTTGCCGTAAAGGCAAACGTCCGGATGCTTCTCCCACAGGGAAGGGCCCAGCCCTGAAAGCTGTTGCTGCTCTTCACGGTCACTTGGCGCCCTATCTACAGGCACAACAGCACTGGGGATCTGTGCTTTCCCAGAGAGGGAACATCTCATGGCGCTCGGCCGCGGCAGAACCTCTTGCCAAAAGGCATACGTCCTGCTCCTTCTCCCACAAGGAAGGGCCCAGCCCTGAAAGCTCTTGCTGCTCTTCACGGTCACTTGGCTCCCTATCTACAGGCACAACAGCACTGGGGATCTGTGCTTTCCCGCAGAGGGAACATCTCATGGCGCTCGGCCGCAAAGGAGCCTCTTGCCTAAAAGGCAAACGTCCGCCTCCTTCTCCCACAAGGAAGGGCCCAGCCCTGAAAGCTCTTGCTGCTCTTCTCGGTCACTTGGCGCCCTATCTACAGGCACAACAGCACTGGGGATTTGTGCTTTCCCGGAGACGCAACATCTCATGGCGCTCGGCCGCGGCAGTGCCTCTTGCCGAAAAGGCAAACGTCTGCCTCCTTCTCCCACAAGGAAGGGCCCAGCCCTGAAAGCTGTTGCTGGTCTTCACGGTCACTTGGTGCCCTATCTACAGGCACAACAGCACTGGGGATCTGTGCTTTCCCGGAGAGGGAACATCTCATGGCGCTCGGCCGCGGCAGAGCCTCTTGCCGAAAAGGCAAACGTCTGCCTCCTTCTCCCACAAGGAAGGGCCCAGCCCTGAAAGCTCTTGATGCTCTTCACCTACGCTTAGCGCCTTATCTACAAGCACAACAGCACTGGGGGTCTGAGCTTTCCCAGAGACGCAACATCTCATGGTGCTCGGCAGCGGCACAGCGTCTTGCCGTAAAGGCAACCGTCCGGATGCTTATCCCACAGGGAAGGGCCCAGCCCTGAAAGCTCTTGCTGCTCTTCACGTATGCTTGTTGCCCTATCTACAGGCACAACAGCACTGCGGATCTGTGCTTTTCCAGAGATGCAACATCTCATGGTGCTCGGCAGCGGCAGAGCGTCTTGCCGTAAAGGCAAACGTCCGGCTCCTTCTCCCACAGGGAAGGGCCCAGCCCTGAAAGCTCTTGCTGCTCTGCACGTTGCCTTGGTACCCTATCTACAGGCACACCAGCACTGGGGATCTGTGCTTTCCCAGAGACGCAACATCTCATGGCGCTCGGCCGCGGCAGAGCCTCTTGCCGAAAAGGCAAACGTCCGGCTCCTTCTCCCACAAGGAAGGGCCCAGCCCTGAAAGCTCTTGATGCTCTTCACCTACGCTTAGCGCCTTATCTACAGGCACAACAGCACTGGGGATCTGTGCTTTCCGAGACACGCCACATCCCATGGCGCTCGGCCGCGGCAGAGCCTCTTGCCGAAAACGCAAACGTCCGGCTCCTTCTCCCACAAGGAAGGGCCCAGCCCTGAAAGCTCTTGCTGCTCTTCACCTATGCTTGTTGCCCTATCTACAGGCACAACAGCACTGCGGATCTGTGCTTTCCCAGGGACGCAACATCTCATGGTGCTCGGCCGCGGCAGAGCCTCTTGCCGAAAAGGCAAATGTCCGGCTGCTTCTCCCACAAGGAAGGGCCCAGCCCTGAAAGCTGTTGCTGCTCTTCCCGGTCACTTGGCACCCTATCTACAGCCACAACAGCACTGGGAATCTGTGCTTTCCCGGAGAGGGAACATCTCATGGCGCTCGGGCGCGGCAGAGCCTCTTGCCGAGAAGGACAACGTCCGGCTGCTTCTTCCACAAGGAATGGCCCAGCCCTGAAAGCTCTTGCTGGTCTTCACGGTCACTTGGCGCCCTATCTACAGGCACAACAGCACTGGGGATCTGTGCTTTCCCGGAGAGGGAACATCACATGGCGCTCGGTTGCGGCAGAGAATCTTGACGAAAAGGCAAACGTCCGTCTCCTTCTCCCTCGAGGAAGGGCCCAGCCCTGAAAGCTCTTGCTGCTCTTCACGTTGCCTTGGCGCCCTATCTACAGGCACAACAGCACTGGGGATCTGTGCTTTCCCAGAGACGCAACATCTCATGGCGCTCGGCCGCAACGAAGCCTCTTGCCGAAAAGGCAAACGTCCGCCTCCTTCTCCCACAAGGAAGGGCCCAGCCCTGAAAGCTCTTGCTGCTCTTCACGGTCACTTGGCTCCCTATCTACAGGCACAACAGCACTGGGGATCTGTGCTTTCCCAGAGAGGGAACATCTCATGGCGCTCGGCCGCGGCAGACCCTCTTGCCGAAAAGTCAAACGTCGGGCTCCTTCTCTCACAAGGAGGGGCACCAGCCCTGAAAGTTGTTGCTGCACTTCAAGTACCCTGGAGCCCTATCTACAGGCAAAACAGTACTGGGGATCTGTGCTTTCCCAGAGACGCAACATCTCATGGAGCTCGGCCGCGGCAGAGCCTCTTGCCGAAAAGGCAAATGTCCGGCTGCTTCTCCCACAAGTAAGGGCCCAGCCCTGAAACCTGTTGCTGCTCTTCACGGTCACTTGGCGCCCTATCTACAGGCACAACAGCACTGGGGATCTGTGCTTTCCCAGAGACGCAACATCTCATGGCGCTCGGCAGCAGCAGAGCCTCTTGACGAAAAGGCAAATGACCGGCTGCTTCTCCCACAAGGAAGGGCCCAGCCCTGAAAGCTCTTGATGCTCTTCACCTATGCTTGTTGCCCTATCTACAGGCACAACAGCACTGGGGATCTCTGCTTTCCCAGAGGCGCAACATCTCATGGCACTCGGCCGCAAAGGAGCATCTTGCCGAAAAGTCAAACGTCCGGCTCCTTCTCACACAAGGAAGGGCTCAGCCCTGAAAGCTCTTGCTGCTCTTCACGTTGCCTTGGCGCCCTATCTACAGGCACAACAGCACTGCGGATCTGTGCTTTCCCAGAGACGCAACATCTCATGGCGCTCGGCCGCGGCAGAGCCTCTTGCCGAAAAGGCAAACGTCGGGCTCCTTCTCCCACAAGGAAGGGCACCAGCCCTGAAAGCTGTTGCTGATCTTCACGGTCACTTGGCGCCCAATCTACAGGCACAACAACACTGGGGATCTGTGCTTTCCCACAGACGCAACATCTCATGGCGCTCGGCCGTGGCAGAGCCTCTTGCCGAAAAGGCAAACGTCGGGCTCCTTCTCCCACAAGGAAGGCCCCAGACCTGAAAGCCCTTGATGCTCTTCACGTTCACTTAGCGCCTTATCTACAGGCACAACAGCACTGGGGATCTGTGCTTTCCCAGAGACGCAACAACTCATGGCGCTCGGCCGTTGCAGAGCCTCTTGACGAAAAGGCAAACGTCCGCCTCCTTCTCCCACAAGGAAGGGCCCAGCCCTGAAAGCTCTTGCTGCTCTTCACCTATGCTTGTTGCCCTATCTAAAGGCACAACAGCACTGGGGATCTGTGCTTTCCCAGAGATGCAACATCTCATGGTGCTCGGCAGCAGCAGAGCCTCTTGCCGTAAAGGCAAAGGTCCGGCTACTCATCCCACGGGGAAGGGCCTAGCCCTGAAAGCTCTTGCTGCTCTTCACGGTCACTTGGTGCCCTATCTACAGGCACAACAGCACTGGGGATCTGTGCTTTCCCAGAGACGCAACATCTCATGGGGCTCGGCCGCGGCAGAGCCTATTGCCGAAAAGGCAAACGTCCGGCTGCTTCTCCCACAAGGAAGGGCCCAGCCCTGAAAGCTGTTGCTGCTCTTCACGGTCACATGGCTCCCTATCTACAGGCCAAACAGCACTGGGGATCTGTGCTTTCCCAGAGACGTAACATCTCATGGCGCTCGGCCGCAAAGGAGCCTCTTGCCGAAAAGGCAAACGTCGGGCTCCTTCTCCCACAAGGAAGGGCCCAGCCCTGAAAGCTGTTGCTGCTCTTCACGGTCACTTGGCGCCCTATCTACAGGCACAACAACACTGCGGATCTGTGCTTTCCCGGAGAGGGAACATCTCATGGCGCTCGGCCGCGGCGGAGCCTCTTGCCAAAAGGCATACATCCCGCTCCTTCTCCCACAAGGAAGGGCCCAGCCCTGAAAGCTGTTGCTGCTCTTCACCTACGCTTGGTGCCCTATCTACAGCCACACCAGCACTGGGGATCTGTGCTTTCCCAGAGACGCAACATCTCATGGCGCTCGGCCGCGGCAGAGCCTCTTGCCGAAAAGGCAAACGTCGGGCTCCTTCTCCCACAAGGAAGGGCCCAGCCCTGAAAGCTGTTGCTGGTCTTCACGTTCCCTTGGCGCCCTATCTACAGGCACAACAGCACTGGGGATCTGTGCTTTCCCAGAGACGCAACATCTCATGGCGCTCGGCCGCAAAGGAGCCCCTTGCCGAAAAGGCAAACGTCCGGCTCCTTCTCCCACAAGGAAGGGCCCAGCCCTGAAAGCTCTTGATGCTCTTCACGGTCACTTGGCTCCCTATCTACAGGCACAACAGCACTGGCGATCTGTGCTTTCCCGGAGAGGGAACATCTCATGGAGCTCGGCCGCGGCAGAGCCTCTTGCCGAAAAGGCAAACGTCCGGCTCCTTCTTCCACAAGAAAGGGCCCAGCCCTGAAAGCTGTTGCTGCTCTTCACCTACGCTTGGTGCCCTATCTACAGGCACAACAGCACTGGGGATCTGTGCTTTCCCAGAGAGGGAACATCTCATGGCGCTCGGCCGCGGCAGAGCCTCTTGACGAAAAGGCAAATGTCGGGCTCCATCTCCCACAAGGAAGGGCACCAGCCCTGAAAGCTGTTGCTGGTCTTCACGGTCACTTGGCGCCCTATCTACAGGCACAACAACACTGGGGATCTGTGCTTTCCCAGAGAGGGAACATCTCATGGCGCTCGGCCGCGGCAGAGCCTCTTGACGAAAAGGCAAACGTCCGGCTGCTTCTCCCACAAGGAAGGGCCCGGCCCTGAAAGCTGTTGCTGGTCTTCACGTTGCCTTGGCACCCTATCTACAGGCACAACAGCAGTGGGGATCTGTGCTTTCCCAGAGACGCAACATCTCATGGCGCTCGGTCGCAAAGGAGCCCCTTGCCGAAAAGGCAAACGTCCGGCTCCTTCTCCCACAAGGAAGGGCCCAGCCCTGAAAGCTCTTGATGCTCTTCACGGTCACATCGCTCCCTATCTACAGGCACAACAGCACTGGGGATCTGTGCTTTCCCGGAGAGGGAACATCTCATGGCGCTCGGGCGCGGCGGAGCCTCTTGCCGAAAAGGCAAACATACGGCTCCTTCTTCCACAAGAAAGGGCCCAGCCCTGAAAGCTGTTGCTGCTCTTCATGGTCACTTGGCACCCTATCTACAGGCACAACAGCACTGGGGATCTGTGCTTTCCCAGAGACGCAACAACTCATGGCGCTCGGCAGTTGCAGAGCCTCTTGACGAAAAGGCAAACGTCCACCTCCTTCTCCCACAAGGAAGGGCCCAGCCCTGAAAGCTCTTGCTGCTCTTCACCTATGCTTGTTGCCCTATCTACAGGCACAACAGCACTGGGGATCTGTGCTTTCCCAGAGATGCAACATCTCATGGTGCTCGGCAGCAGCAGAGCCTCTTGCCGTAAAGGCAAAGGTCCGGCTACTCATCCCACGGGGAAGGGCCTAGCCCTGAAAGCTCTTGCTGCTCTTCACGGTCACTTGGTGCCCTATCTACAGGCACAACAGCACTGGGGATCTGTGCTTTCCCAGAGACGCAACATCTCATGGCGCTCGGCCGCGGCAGAGCCTATTGCCGAAAAGGCAAACATCCGGCTGCTTCTCCCACAAGGAAGGGCCCAGCCCTGAAAGCTGTTGCTGCTCTTCACGGTCACATGGCTCCCTATCTACAGGCCAAACAGCACTGGGGATCTGTGCTTTCCCAGAGACGTAACATCTCATGGCGCTCGGCCGCAAAGGAGCCTCTTGCCGACAAGGCAAACGTCGGGCTCCTTCTCCCACAAGGAAGGGCCCAGCCCTGAAAGCTGTTGCTGCTCTTCACGGTCACTTGGCGCCCTATCTACAGGCACAACAGCACTGGGGATCTGTGCTTTCCCGGAGAGGGAACATCTCATGGCGCTCGGGCGCGGCAGAGCCTCTTGCCGAGAAGGAGAACGTACGGCTGCTTCTCCCACAAGGAATGGCCCAGCCCTGAAAGCTCTTGCTGGTCTTCACGGTCACTTGGCGCCCTATCTACAGGCACAACAGCACTGGGGATCTGTGCTTTCCCAGAGACGCAACATCTCATGGCGCTCGGCCGCAACGAAGCCTCTTGCCGAAATGGCAAACGTCCGCCTCCTTCTCCCACAAGGAAGGGCCCAGCCCTGAAAGCTCTTGCTGCTCTTCACGGTCACTTGGCGCCATATCTACAGGCACAACAGCACTGGGGATCTGTGCTTTCCCAGAGAGGGAACATCTCATGGCGCTCGGCCGCGGCAGAGCCTCTTGCTAAAAGGCATACATCCAGCTCCTTCGCCCACAAGGAAGGGCCCAGCCCTGAAAGCTCTTGCTGCTCTTCACGGTCACTTGGCGCCCTATCTACAGGCACAACAGCACTGGGGATCTGTGCTTTCCCGGAGAGGGAACATCTCATGGCGCTCAGCCGCGGCAGAGCGTCTTGCCGAAAAGGCAAACGTCGGGCTCCTTGTCCCACAAGGAAGGGCACCAGCCCTGAAAGCTGTTGCTGGTCTTCACGGTCACTTGGCTCCCTATCTACAGGCACAACAGCACTGGGGATCTGTGCTTTCCCAGAGACGCAACATCTCATGGCGCTCGGCCACGGCAGAGCGTCTTGCCGAAAAGGCAAACGTCGGGCTCCTTCCCCCACAAGGAAGGGCACCAGCCCTGAAAGTTGTTGCTGCTCTTCAAGTACCCTGGAGCCCTATCTACAGGCAAAACAGCACTGGGGATCTGTGCTTTCCCAGAGACGCAACATCTCATGGCGCTCGGCAGCTGCAGAGCTTCTTGCCGTAAAGGCAAACCTCCGGCTGCTCATCCCACAGGGAAGGGCCCAGCCCTGAAAGCTGTTGATGCTCTTCACGGTCACTTGGCGCCCTATCTACAGGCACAACAGCACTGGGGATCTGTGCTTTCCCAGAGAGGGAACATCTCATGGCGCTCGGCCGCGGCAGAGCCTCTTGCTAAAAGGCATACATCCAGCTCCTTCGCCCACAAGGAAGGGCCCAGCCCTGAAAGCTCTTGCTGCTCTTCACGGTCACTTGGCGCCCTATCTACAGGCACAACAGCACTGGGGATCGGTGCTTTCCCGGAGAGGGAACATCTCATGGCGCTCAGCCGCGGCAGAGCGTCTTGCCGAAAAGGCAAACGTCGGGCTCCTTCTCCCACAAGGAAGGGCACCAGCCCTGAAAGCTGTTGCTGCTCTTCACGGTACCCTGGAGCCCTATCTACAGGCACAACAGCACTGGGGATCTGTGCTTTCCCAGAGACGCAACATCTCATGGAGCTCGGCAGCGGCAGAGCCTCTTGCCGTAAAGGCAAACGTCCGGATGCTTCTCCCACAGGGAAGGGCCCAGCCCTGAAAGCTGTTGCTGCTCTTCACGGTCACTTGGCGCCCTATCTACAGGCACAACAGCACTGGGGATCTGTGCTTTCCCAGAGAGGGAACATCTCATGGCGCTCGGCCGCGGCAGAACCTCTTGCCAAAAGGCATACGTCCTGCTCCTTCTCCCACAAGGAAGGGCCCAGCCCTGAAAGCTCTTGCTGCTCTTCACGGTCACTTGGCTCCCTATCTACAGGCACAACAGCACTGGGGATCTGTGCTTTCCCGCAGAGGGAACATCTCATGGCGCTCGGCCGCAAAGGAGCCTCTTGCCTAAAAGGCAAACGTCCGCCTCCTTCTCCCACAAGGAAGGGCCCAGCCCTGAAAGCTCTTGCTGCTCTTCTCGGTCACTTGGCGCCCTATCTACAGGCACAACAGCACTGGGGATTTGTGCTTTCCCGGAGACGCAACATCTCATGGCGCTCGGCCGCGGCAGTGCCTCTTGCCGAAAAGGCAAACGTCTGCCTCCTTCTCCCACAAGGAAGGGCCCAGCCCTGAAAGCTGTTGCTGGTCTTCACGGTCACTTGGTGCCCTATCTACAGGCACAACAGCACTGGGGATCTGTGCTTTCCCGGAGAGGGAACATCTCATGGCGCTCGGCCGCGGCAGAGCCTCTTGCCGAAAAGGCAAACGTCTGCCTCCTTCTCCCACAAGGAAGGGCCCAGCCCTGAAAGCTCTTGATGCTCTTCACCTACGCTTAGCGCCTTATCTACAAGCACAACAGCACTGGGGGTCTGAGCTTTCCCAGAGACGCAACATCTCATGGTGCTCGGCAGCGGCACAGCGTCTTGCCGTAAAGGCAACCGTCCGGATGCTTATCCCACAGGGAAGGGCCCAGCCCTGAAAGCTCTTGCTGCTCTTCACGTATGCTTGTTGCCCTATCTACAGGCACAACAGCACTGCGGATCTGTGCTTTTCCAGAGATGCAACATCTCATGGTGCTCGGCAGCGGCAGAGCGTCTTGCCGTAAAGGCAAACGTCCGGCTCCTTCTCCCACAGGGAAGGGCCCAGCCCTGAAAGCTCTTGCTGCTCTGCACGTTGCCTTGGTACCCTATCTACAGGCACACCAGCACTGGGGATCTGTGCTTTCCCAGAGACGCAACATCTCATGGCGCTCGGCCGCGGCAGAGCCTCTTGCCGAAAAGGCAAACGTCCGGCTCCTTCTCCCACAAGGAAGGGCCCAGCCCTGAAAGCTCTTGATGCTCTTCACCTACGCTTAGCGCCTTATCTACAGGCACAACAGCACTGGGGATCTGTGCTTTCCGAGACACGCCACATCCCATGGCGCTCGGCCGCGGCAGAGCCTCTTGCCGAAAACGCAAACGTCCGGCTCCTTCTCCCACAAGGAAGGGCCCAGCCCTGAAAGCTCTTGCTGCTCTTCACCTATGCTTGTTGCCCTATCTACAGGCACAACAGCACTGCGGATCTGTGCTTTCCCAGGGACGCAACATCTCATGGTGCTCGGCCGCGGCAGAGCCTCTTGCCGAAAAGGCAAATGTCCGGCTGCTTCTCCCACAAGGAAGGGCCCAGCCCTGAAAGCTGTTGCTGCTCTTCCCGGTCACTTGGCACCCTATCTACAGCCACAACAGCACTGGGAATCTGTGCTTTCCCGGAGAGGGAACATCTCATGGCGCTCGGGCGCGGCAGAGCCTCTTGCCGAGAAGGACAACGTCCGGCTGCTTCTTCCACAAGGAATGGCCCAGCCCTGAAAGCTCTTGCTGGTCTTCACGGTCACTTGGCGCCCTATCTACAGGCACAACAGCACTGGGGATCTGTGCTTTCCCGGAGAGGGAACATCACATGGCGCTCGGTTGCGGCAGAGAATCTTGACGAAAAGGCAAACGTCCGTCTCCTTCTCCCTCGAGGAAGGGCCCAGCCCTGAAAGCTCTTGCTGCTCTTCACGTTGCCTTGGCGCCCTATCTACAGGCACAACAGCACTGGGGATCTGTGCTTTCCCAGAGACGCAACATCTCATGGCGCTCGGCCGCAACGAAGCCTCTTGCCGAAAAGGCAAACGTCCGCCTCCTTCTCCCACAAGGAAGGGCCCAGCCCTGAAAGCTCTTGCTGCTCTTCACGGTCACTTGGCTCCCTATCTACAGGCACAACAGCACTGGGGATCTGTGCTTTCCCAGAGAGGGAACATCTCATGGCGCTCGGCCGCGGCAGACCCTCTTGCCGAAAAGTCAAACGTCGGGCTCCTTCTCTCACAAGGAGGGGCACCAGCCCTGAAAGTTGTTGCTGCACTTCAAGTACCCTGGAGCCCTATCTACAGGCAAAACAGTACTGGGGATCTGTGCTTTCCCAGAGACGCAACATCTCATGGAGCTCGGCCGCGGCAGAGCCTCTTGCCGAAAAGGCAAATGTCCGGCTGCTTCTCCCACAAGTAAGGGCCCAGCCCTGAAACCTGTTGCTGCTCTTCACGGTCACTTGGCGCCCTATCTACAGGCACAACAGCACTGGGGATCTGTGCTTTCCCAGAGACGCAACATCTCATGGCGCTCGGCAGCAGCAGAGCCTCTTGACGAAAAGGCAAATGACCGGCTGCTTCTCCCACAAGGAAGGGCCCAGCCCTGAAAGCTCTTGATGCTCTTCACCTATGCTTGTTGCCCTATCTACAGGCACAACAGCACTGGGGATCTCTGCTTTCCCAGAGGCGCAACATCTCATGGCACTCGGCCGCAAAGGAGCATCTTGCCGAAAAGTCAAACGTCCGGCTCCTTCTCACACAAGGAAGGGCTCAGCCCTGAAAGCTCTTGCTGCTCTTCACGTTGCCTTGGCGCCCTATCTACAGGCACAACAGCACTGCGGATCTGTGCTTTCCCAGAGACGCAACATCTCATGGCGCTCGGCCGCGGCAGAGCCTCTTGCCGAAAAGGCAAACGTCCAGCTGCTTCTCCCACAAGGAAGGGCCCAGCCCTGAAAGCTGTTGCTGCTCTTCACGGTCACATGGCTCCCTATCTACAGCCACAACAGCACTGGGAATCTGTGCTCTCCCGGAGAGGGAACAACTCATGGCGCTCGGTTGCGGCAGAGCCTCTTGCCGAAAAGGCAAACGTCCGGCTGCTTCTCCCACAAGGAAGGGCCCAGCCCTGAAAGCTCTTGCTGCTCTGCACGTTGCCTTGGCGCCCTATCTACAGGCACAACAGCACTGGGGATCTGTGCTTTCCCAGAGACGCAACATCTCATGGCTCTCGGCCGCAAAGGAGCCCCTTGCCGAAAAGGCAAACGTCCGGCTCCTTCTCCCACAAGGAAGGGCCCAGCCCTGAAAGCTCTTAATGCTCTTCACGGTCACTTGGCTCCCTATCTACAGGCACAACAGCACTGGGGATCTGTGCTTTCCCGGAGAAGGAACATCTCATGGCGCTCGGCCGCGGCAGAGCCTCTTGCCGAAAAGGCAAACGTCCCGCTCCTTCTTCCACAAGAAAGGGCCCAGCCCTGAAAGCTCTTGATGCTCTTCACGGTCACTTGGCTCCCTATCTACAGGCACAACAGCACTGGCGATCTGTGCTTTCCCGGAGAGGGAACATCTCATGGCGCTCGGCCGCAGCAGAGCCTCTTGCCGAAAAGGCAAACGTCCGGCTCCTTCTCCCACAAGGGCCCAGCCTTGAAAGCTCTTGCTGCTCTTCACATTGCCTTGGCGCCCTATCTACAGGCACAACAGCACTGGGGATCTGTGCTTTCCCAGAGACGCAACATCTCATGGCGCTCGGCCGCGGCAGAGCCTCTTGCCGAAAAGGCAAACGTCGGGCTCCTTCTCCCACAAGGAAGGGCACCAGCCCTGAAAGCTGTTGCTGATCTTCACGGTCACTTGGCGCCCAATCTACAGGCACAACAACACTGGGGATCTGTGCTTTCCCACAGACGCAACATCTCATGGCGCTCGGCCGTGGCAGAGCCTCTTGCCGAAAAGGCAAACGTCGGGCTCCTTCTCCCACAAGGAAGGCCCCAGACCTGAAAGCCCTTGATGCTCTTCACGTTCACTTAGCGCCTTATCTACAGGCACAACAGCACTGGGGATCTGTGCTTTCCCAGAGACGCAACAACTCATGGCGCTCGGCCGTTGCAGAGCCTCTTGACGAAAAGGCAAACGTCCGCCTCCTTCTCCCACAAGGAAGGGCCCAGCCCTGAAAGCTCTTGATGCTCTTCACCTACGCTTAGCGCCTTATCTACAAGCACAACAGCACTGGGGGTCTGAGCTTTCCCAGAGACGCAACATCTCATGGTGCTCGGCAGCGGCACAGCGTCTTGCCGTAAAGGCAACCGTCCGGATGCTTATCCCACAGGGAAGGGCCCAGCCCTGAAAGCTCTTGCTGCTCTTCACGTATGCTTGTTGCCCTATCTACAGGCACAACAGCACTGCGGATCTGTGCTTTTCCAGAGATGCAACATCTCATGGTGCTCGGCAGCGGCAGAGCGTCTTGCCGTAAAGGCAAACGTCCGGCTCCTTCTCCCACAGGGAAGGGCCCAGCCCTGAAAGCTCTTGCTGCTCTGCACGTTGCCTTGGTACCCTATCTACAGGCACACCAGCACTGGGGATCTGTGCTTTCCCAGAGACGCAACATCTCATGGCGCTCGGCCGCGGCAGAGCCTCTTGCCGAAAAGGCAAACGTCCGGCTCCTTCTCCCACAAGGAAGGGCCCAGCCCTGAAAGCTCTTGATGCTCTTCACCTACGCTTAGCGCCTTATCTACAGGCACAACAGCACTGGGGATCTGTGCTTTCCGAGACACGCCACATCCCATGGCGCTCGGCCGCGGCAGAGCCTCTTGCCGAAAAGGCAAACGTCCGGCTCCTTCTCCCACAAGGAAGGGCCCAGCCCTGAAAGCTCTTGCTGCTCTTCACCTATGCTTGTTGCCCTATCTACAGGCACAACAGCACTGCGGATCTGTGCTTTCCCAGGGACGCAACATCTCATGGTGCTCGGCCGCGGCAGAGCCTCTTGCCGAAAAGGCAAATGTCCGGCTGCTTCTCCCACAAGGAAGGGCCCAGCCCTGAAAGCTGTTGCTGCTCTTCCCGGTCACTTGGCACCCTATCTACAGCCACAACAGCACTGGGAATCTGTGCTTTCCCGGAGAGGGAACATCTCATGGCGCTCGGGCGCGGCAGAGCCTCTTGCCGAGAAGGACAACGTCCGGCTGCTTCTTCCACAAGGAATGGCCCAGCCCTGAAAGCTCTTGCTGGTCTTCACGGTCACTTGGCGCCCTATCTACAGGCACAACAGCACTGGGGATCTGTGCTTTCCCGGAGAGGGAACATCACATGGCGCTCGGTTGCGGCAGAGAATCTTGACGAAAAGGCAAACGTCCGTCTCCTTCTCCCTCGAGGAAGGGCCCAGCCCTGAAAGCTCTTGCTGCTCTTCACGTTGCCTTGGCGCCCTATCTACAGGCACAACAGCACTGGGGATCTGTGCTTTCCCAGAGACGCAACATCTCATGGCGCTCGGCCGCAACGAAGCCTCTTGCCGAAAAGGCAAAAGTCCGCCTCCTTCTCCCACAAGGAAGGGCCCAGCCCTGAAAGCTCTTGCTGCTCTTCACGGTCACTTGGCTCCCTATCTACAGGCACAACAGCACTGGGGATCTGTGCTTTCCCAGAGAGGGAACATCTCATGGCGCTCGGCCGCGGCAGACCCTCTTGCCGAAAAGTCAAACGTCGGGCTCCTTCTCTCACAAGGAGGGGCACCAGCCCTGAAAGTTGTTGCTGCACTTCAAGTACCCTGGAGCCCTATCTACAGGCAAAACAGTACTGGGGATCTGTGCTTTCCCAGAGACGCAACATCTCATGGAGCTCGGCCGCGGCAGAGCCTCTTGCCGAAAAGGCAAATGTCCGGCTGCTTCTCCCACAAGTAAGGGCCCAGCCCTGAAACCTGTTGCTGCTCTTCACGGTCACTTGGCGCCCTATCTACAGGCACAACAGCACTGGGGATCTGTGCTTTCCCAGAGACGCAACATCTCATGGCGCTCGGCAGCAGCAGAGCCTCTTGACGAAAAGGCAAATGACCGGCTGCTTCTCCCACAAGGAAGGGCCCAGCCCTGAAAGCTCTTGATGCTCTTCACCTATGCTTGTTGCCCTATCTACAGGCACAACAGCACTGGGGATCTCTGCTTTCCCAGAGGCGCAACATCTCATGGCACTCGGCCGCAAAGGAGCATCTTGCCGAAAAGTCAAACGTCCGGCTCCTTCTCACACAAGGAAGGGCTCAGCCCTGAAAGCTCTTGCTGCTCTTCACGTTGCCTTGGCGCCCTATCTACAGGCACAACAGCACTGCGGATCTGTGCTTTCCCAGAGACGCAACATCTCATGGCGCTCGGCCGCGGCAGAGCCTCTTGCCGTAAAGGCAAAGGTCCGGCTCCTTCTCCTACAAGGAAGGCCCCAGACCTGAAAGCTCTTGCTGCTCTTCACGGTCACTTGGCTCCCTATCTACAGGCACAACAGCACTGGGGATCTGTGCTTTCCCAGAGACGCAACATCTAATGGCGCTCGGCCGTGGCAGAGCCTCTTGCCGAAAAGGCAAACGTCCAGCTGCTTCTCCCACAAGGAAGGGCCCAGCCCTGAAAGCTGTTGCTGCTCTTCACGGTCACATGGCTCCCTATCTACAGCCACAACAGCACTGGGAATCTGTGCTTTCCCGGAGAGGGAACAACTCATGGCGCTCGGTTGCGGCAGAGCCTCTTGCCGAAAAGGCAAACGTCCGGCTGCTTCTCCCACAAGGAAGGGCCCAGCCCTGAAAGCTCTTGCTGCTCTGCACGTTGCCTTGGCGCCCTATCTACAGGCACAACAGCACTGGGGATCTGTGCTTTCCCAGAGACGCAACATCTCATGGCTCTCGGCCGCAAAGGAGCCCCTTGCCGAAAAGGCAAACGTCCGGCTCCTTCTCCCACAAGGAAGGGCCCAGCCCTGAAAGCTCTTAATGCTCTTCACGGTCACTTGGCTCCCTATCTACAGGCACAACAGCACTGGGGATCTGTGCTTTCCCGGAGAAGGAACATCTCATGGCGCTCGGCCGCGGCAGAGCCTCTTGCCGAAAAGGCAAACGTCCCGCTCCTTCTTCCACAAGAAAGGGCCCAGCCCTGAAAGCTCTTGATGCTCTTCACGGTCACTTGGCTCCCTATCTACAGGCACAACAGCACTGGCGATCTGTGCTTTCCCGGAGAGGGAACATCTCATGGCGCTCGGCCGCAGCAGAGCCTCTTGCCGAAAAGGCAAACGTCCGGCTCCTTCTCCCACAAGGGCCCAGCCTTGAAAGCTCTTGCTGCTCTTCACATTGCCTTGGCGCCCTATCTACAGGCACAACAGCACTGGGGATCTGTGCTTTCCCAGAGACGCAACATCTCATGGCGCTCGGCCGCGGCAGAGCCTCTTGCCGAAAAGGCAAACGTCGGGCTCCTTCTCCCACAAGGAAGGGCACCAGCCCTGAAAGCTGTTGCTGATCTTCACGGTCACTTGGCGCCCAATCTACAGGCACAACAACACTGGGGATCTGTGCTTTCCCACAGACGCAACATCTCATGGCGCTCGGCCGTGGCAGAGCCTCTTGCCGAAAAGGCAAACGTCGGGCTCCTTCTCCCACAAGGAAGGCCCCAGACCTGAAAGCCCTTGATGCTCTTCACGTTCACTTAGCGCCTTATCTACAGGCACAACAGCACTGGGGATCTGTGCTTTCCCAGAGACGCAACAACTCATGGCGCTCGGCCGTTGCAGAGCCTCTTGACGAAAAGGCAAACGTCCGCCTCCTTCTCCCACAAGGAAGGGCCCAGCCCTGAAAGCTCTTGATGCTCTTCACCTACGCTTAGCGCCTTATCTACAAGCACAACAGCACTGGGGGTCTGAGCTTTCCCAGAGACGCAACATCTCATGGTGCTCGGCAGCGGCACAGCGTCTTGCCGTAAAGGCAACCGTCCGGATGCTTATCCCACAGGGAAGGGCCCAGCCCTGAAAGCTCTTGCTGCTCTTCACGTATGCTTGTTGCCCTATCTACAGGCACAACAGCACTGCGGATCTGTGCTTTTCCAGAGATGCAACATCTCATGGTGCTCGGCAGCGGCAGAGCGTCTTGCCGTAAAGGCAAACGTCCGGCTCCTTCTCCCACAGGGAAGGGCCCAGCCCTGAAAGCTCTTGCTGCTCTGCACGTTGCCTTGGTACCCTATCTACAGGCACACCAGCACTGGGGATCTGTGCTTTCCCAGAGACGCAACATCTCATGGCGCTCGGCCGCGGCAGAGCCTCTTGCCGAAAAGGCAAACGTCCGGCTCCTTCTCCCACAAGGAAGGGCCCAGCCCTGAAAGCTCTTGATGCTCTTCACCTACGCTTAGCGCCTTATCTACAGGCACAACAGCACTGGGGATCTGTGCTTTCCGAGACACGCCACATCCCATGGCGCTCGGCCGCGGCAGAGCCTCTTGCCGAAAAGGCAAACGTCCGGCTCCTTCTCCCACAAGGAAGGGCCCAGCCCTGAAAGCTCTTGCTGCTCTTCACCTATGCTTGTTGCCCTATCTACAGGCACAACAGCACTGCGGATCTGTGCTTTCCCAGGGACGCAACATCTCATGGTGCTCGGCCGCGGCAGAGCCTCTTGCCGAAAAGGCAAATGTCCGGCTGCTTCTCCCACAAGGAAGGGCCCAGCCCTGAAAGCTGTTGCTGCTCTTCCCGGTCACTTGGCACCCTATCTACAGCCACAACAGCACTGGGAATCTGTGCTTTCCCGGAGAGGGAACATCTCATGGCGCTCGGGCGCGGCAGAGCCTCTTGCCGAGAAGGACAACGTCCGGCTGCTTCTTCCACAAGGAATGGCCCAGCCCTGAAAGCTCTTGCTGGTCTTCACGGTCACTTGGCGCCCTATCTACAGGCACAACAGCACTGGGGATCTGTGCTTTCCCGGAGAGGGAACATCACATGGCGCTCGGTTGCGGCAGAGAATCTTGACGAAAAGGCAAACGTCCGTCTCCTTCTCCCTCGAGGAAGGGCCCAGCCCTGAAAGCTCTTGCTGCTCTTCACGTTGCCTTGGCGCCCTATCTACAGGCACAACAGCACTGGGGATCTGTGCTTTCCCAGAGACGCAACATCTCATGGCGCTCGGCCGCAACGAAGCCTCTTGCCGAAAAGGCAAAAGTCCGCCTCCTTCTCCCACAAGGAAGGGCCCAGCCCTGAAAGCTCTTGCTGCTCTTCACGGTCACTTGGCTCCCTATCTACAGGCACAACAGCACTGGGGATCTGTGCTTTCCCAGAGAGGGAACATCTCATGGCGCTCGGCCGCGGCAGACCCTCTTGCCGAAAAGTCAAACGTCGGGCTCCTTCTCTCACAAGGAGGGGCACCAGCCCTGAAAGTTGTTGCTGCACTTCAAGTACCCTGGAGCCCTATCTACAGGCAAAACAGTACTGGGGATCTGTGCTTTCCCAGAGACGCAACATCTCATGGAGCTCGGCCGCGGCAGAGCCTCTTGCCGAAAAGGCAAATGTCCGGCTGCTTCTCCCACAAGTAAGGGCCCAGCCCTGAAACCTGTTGCTGCTCTTCACGGTCACTTGGCGCCCTATCTACAGGCACAACAGCACTGGGGATCTGTGCTTTCCCAGAGACGCAACATCTCATGGCGCTCGGCAGCAGCAGAGCCTCTTGACGAAAAGGCAAATGACCGGCTGCTTCTCCCACAAGGAAGGGCCCAGCCCTGAAAGCTCTTGATGCTCTTCACCTATGCTTGTTGCCCTATCTACAGGCACAACAGCACTGGGGATCTCTGCTTTCCCAGAGGCGCAACATCTCATGGCACTCGGCCGCAAAGGAGCATCTTGCCGAAAAGTCAAACGTCCGGCTCCTTCTCACACAAGGAAGGGCTCAGCCCTGAAAGCTCTTGCTGCTCTTCACGTTGCCTTGGCGCCCTATCTACAGGCACAACAGCACTGCGGATCTGTGCTTTCCCAGAGACGCAACATCTCATGGCGCTCGGCCGCGGCAGAGCCTCTTGCCGTAAAGGCAAAGGTCCGGCTCCTTCTCCTACAAGGAAGGCCCCAGACCTGAAAGCTCTTGCTGCTCTTCACGGTCACTTGGCTCCCTATCTACAGGCACAACAGCACTGGGGATCTGTGCTTTCCCAGAGACGCAACATCTAATGGCGCTCGGCCGTGGCAGAGCCTCTTGCCGAAAAGGCAAACGTCCAGCTGCTTCTCCCACAAGGAAGGGCCCAGCCCTGAAAGCTGTTGCTGCTCTTCACGGTCACATGGCTCCCTATCTACAGCCACAACAGCACTGGGAATCTGTGCTTTCCCGGAGAGGGAACAACTCATGGCGCTCGGTTGCGGCAGAGCCTCTTGCCGAAAAGGCAAACGTCCGGCTGCTTCTCCCACAAGGAAGGGCCCAGCCCTGAAAGCTCTTGCTGCTCTGCACGTTGCCTTGGCGCCCTATCTACAGGCACAACAGCACTGGGGATCTGTGCTTTCCCAGAGACGCAACATCTCATGGCTCTCGGCCGCAAAGGAGCCCCTTGCCGAAAAGGCAAACGTCCGGCTCCTTCTCCCACAAGGAAGGGCCCAGCCCTGAAAGCTCTTAATGCTCTTCACGGTCACTTGGCTCCCTATCTACAGGCACAACAGCACTGGGGATCTGTGCTTTCCCGGAGAAGGAACATCTCATGGCGCTCGGCCGCGGCAGAGCCTCTTGCCGAAAAGGCAAACGTCCCGCTCCTTCTTCCACAAGAAAGGGCCCAGCCCTGAAAGCTCTTGATGCTCTTCACGGTCACTTGGCTCCCTATCTACAGGCACAACAGCACTGGCGATCTGTGCTTTCCCGGAGAGGGAACATCTCATGGCGCTCGGCCGCAGCAGAGCCTCTTGCCGAAAAGGCAAACGTCCGGCTCCTTCTCCCACAAGGGCCCAGCCTTGAAAGCTCTTGCTGCTCTTCACATTGCCTTGGCGCCCTATCTACAGGCACAACAGCACTGGGGATCTGTGCTTTCCCAGAGACGCAACATCTCATGGCGCTCGGCCGCGGCAGAGCCTCTTGCCGAAAAGGCAAACGTCGGGCTCCTTCTCCCACAAGGAAGGGCACCAGCCCTGAAAGCTGTTGCTGATCTTCACGGTCACTTGGCGCCCAATCTACAGGCACAACAACACTGGGGATCTGTGCTTTCCCACAGACGCAACATCTCATGGCGCTCGGCCGTGGCAGAGCCTCTTGCCGAAAAGGCAAACGTCGGGCTCCTTCTCCCACAAGGAAGGCCCCAGACCTGAAAGCCCTTGATGCTCTTCACGTTCACTTAGCGCCTTATCTACAGGCACAACAGCACTGGGGATCTGTGCTTTCCCAGAGACGCAACAACTCATGGCGCTCGGCCGTTGCAGAGCCTCTTGACGAAAAGGCAAACGTCCGCCTCCTTCTCCCACAAGGAAGGGCCCAGCCCTGAAAGCTCTTGCTGCTCTTCACCTATGCTTGTTGCCCTATCTAAAGGCACAACAGCACTGGGGATCTGTGCTTTCCCAGAGATGCAACATCTCATGGTGCTCGGCAGCAGCAGAGCCTCTTGCCGTAAAGGCAAAGGTCCGGCTACTCATCCCACGGGGAAGGGCCTAGCCCTGAAAGCTCTTGCTGCTCTTCACGGTCACTTGGTGCCCTATCTACAGGCACAACAGCACTGGGGATCTGTGCTTTCCCAGAGACGCAACATCTCATGGCGCTCGGCCGTGGCAGAGCCTATTGCCGAAAAGGCAAACGTCCGGCTGCTTCTCCCACAAGGAAGGGCCCAGCCCTGAAAGCTGTTGCTGCTCTTCACGGTCACATGGCTCCCTATCTACAGGCCAAACAGCACTGGGGATCTGTGCTTTCCCAGAGACGTAACATCTCATGGCGCTCGGCCGCAAAGGAGCCTCTTGCCGAAAAGGCAAACGTCGGGCTCCTTCTCCCACAAGGAAGGGCCCAGCCCTGAAAGCTGTTGCTGCTCTTCACGGTCACTTGGCGCCCTATCTACAGGCACAACAACACTGCGGATCTGTGCTTTCCCGGAGAGGGAACATCTCATGGCGCTCGGCCGCGGCGGAGCCTCTTGCCAAAAGGCATACGTCCCGCTCCTTCTCCCACAAGGAAGGGCCCAGCCCTGAAAGCTGTTGCTGCTCTTCACCTACGCTTGGTGCCCTATCTACAGCCACACCAGCACTGGGGATCTGTGCTTTCCCAGAGACGCAACATCTCATGGCGCTCGGCCGCGGCAGAGCCTCTTGCCGAAAAGGCAAACGTCGGGCTCCTTCTCCCACAAGGAAGGGCCCAGCCCTGAAAGCTGTTGCTGGTCTTCACGTTCCCTTGGCGCCCTATCTACAGGCACAACAGCACTGGGGATCTGTGCTTTCCCAGAGACGCAACATCTCATGGCGCTCGGCCGCAAAGGAGCCCCTTGCCGAAAAGGCAAACGTCCGGCTCCTTCTCCCACAAGGAAGGGCCCAGCCCTGAAAGCTCTTGATGCTCTTCACGGTCACTTGGCTCCCTATCTACAGGCACAACAGCACTGGCGATCTGTGCTTTCCCGGAGAGGGAAAATCTCATGGAGCTCGGCCGCGGCGGAGCCTCTTGCCGAAAAGGCAAACGTCTGGCTCCTTCTTCCACAAGAAAGGGCCCAGCCCTGAAAGCTGTTGCTGCTCTTCACGGTCACTTGGCACCCTATCTACAGGCAAAACAGCACTGGGGATCTGTGCTTTCCCGGAGAGGGAACAACTCATGGCGCTCCGTTGCGGCAGAGCCTCTTGCCGAAAAGGCAAACGTCCGGCTGCTTCTCCCACAAGGAAGGGCCCAGCCCTGAAAGCTCTTGCTGCTCTGCACGTTGCCTTGGCTCCCTATCTACAGGCACAACAGCACTGGGGATCTGTGCTTTCCCAGAGACGCAACATCTCATGGCGCTCAGCCGCGGCAGAGCCTCTTGCCGAAAAGGCAAACGTCCGGCTCCTTCTTCCACAAGAAAGGGCCCAGCCCTGAAAGCTGTTGCTGCTCTTCACCTACGCTTGGTGCCCTATCTACAGGCACAACAGCACTGGGGATCTGTGCTTTCCCAGAGAGGGAACATCTCATGGCGCTCGGCCGCGGCAGAGCCTCTTGACGAAAAGGCAAATGTCGGGCTCCATCTCCCACAAGGAAGGGCACCAGCCCTGAAAGCTGTTGCTGGTCTTCACGGTCACTTGGCGCCCTATCTACAGGCACAACAACACTGGGGATCTGTGCTTTCCCAGAGAGGGAACATCTCATGGCGCTCGGCCGCGGCAGAGCCTCTTGACGAAAAGGCAAACGTCCGGCTGCTTCTCCCACAAGGAAGGGCCCGGCCCTGAAAGCTGTTGCTGGTCTTCACGTTGCCTTGGCACCCTATCTACAGGCACAACAGCAGTGGGGATCTGTGCTTTCCCAGAGACGCAACATCTCATGGCGCTCGGTCGCAAAGGAGCCCCTTGCCGAAAAGGCAAACGTCCGGCTCCTTCTCCCACAAGGAAGGGCCCAGCCCTGAAAGCTCTTGATGCTCTTCACGGTCACATCGCTCCCTATCTACAGGCACAACAGCACTGGGGATCTGTGCTTTCCCGGAGAGGGAACATCTCATGGCGCTCGGGCGCGGCGGAGCCTCTTGCCGAAAAGGCAAACATACGGCTCCTTCTTCCACAAGAAAGGGCCCAGCCCTGAAAGCTGTTGCTGCTCTTCATGGTCACTTGGCACCCTATCTACAGGCACAACAGCACTGGGGATCTGTGCTTTCCCAGAGACGCAACAACTCATGGCGCTCGGCAGTTGCAGAGCCTCTTGACGAAAAGGCAAACGTCCACCTCCTTCTCCCACAAGGAAGGGCCCAGCCCTGAAAGCTCTTGCTGCTCTTCACCTATGCTTGTTGCCCTATCTACAGGCACAACAGCACTGGGGATCTGTGCTTTCCCAGAGATGCAACATCTCATGGTGCTCGGCAGCAGCAGAGCCTCTTGCCGTAAAGGCAAAGGTCCGGCTACTCATCCCACGGGGAAGGGCCTAGCCCTGAAAGCTCTTGCTGCTCTTCACGGTCACTTGGTGCCCTATCTACAGGCACAACAGCACTGGGGATCTGTGCTTTCCCAGAGACGCAACATCTCATGGCGCTCGGCCGCGGCAGAGCCTATTGCCGAAAAGGCAAACATCCGGCTGCTTCTCCCACAAGGAAGGGCCCAGCCCTGAAAGCTGTTGCTGCTCTTCACGGTCACATGGCTCCCTATCTACAGGCCAAACAGCACTGGGGATCTGTGCTTTCCCAGAGACGTAACATCTCATGGCGCTCGGCCGCAAAGGAGCCTCTTGCCGACAAGGCAAACGTCGGGCTCCTTCTCCCACAAGGAAGGGCCCAGCCCTGAAAGCTGTTGCTGCTCTTCACGGTCACTTGGCGCCCTATCTACAGGCACAACAGCACTGGGGATCTGTGCTTTCCCGGAGAGGGAACATCTCATGGCGCTCGGGCGCGGCAGAGCCTCTTGCCGAGAAGGAGAACGTACGGCTGCTTCTCCCACAAGGAATGGCCCAGCCCTGAAAGCTCTTGCTGGTCTTCACGGTCACTTGGCGCCCTATCTACAGGCACAACAGCACTGGGGATCTGTGCTTTCCCGGAGACGCAACATCTCATGGCGCTCGGCCGCAACGAAGCCTCTTGCCGAAATGGCAAACGTCCGCCTCCTTCTCCCACAAGGAAGGGCCCAGCCCTGAAAGCTCTTGCTGCTCTTCACGGTCACTTGGCGCCCTATCTACAGGCACAACAGCACTGGGGATCTGTGCTTTCCCAGAGAGGGAACATCTCATGGCGCTCGGCCGCGGCAGAGCCTCTTGCTAAAAGGCATACATCCAGCTCCTTCGCCCACAAGGAAGGGCCCAGCCCTGAAAGCTCTTGCTGCTCTTCACGGTCACTTGGCGCCCTATCTACAGGCACAACAGCACTGGGGATCGGTGCTTTCCCAGAGACGCAACATCTCATGGCGCTCAGCCGCGGCAGAGCGTCTTGCCGAAAAGGCAAACGTCGGGCTCCTTCTCCCACAAGGAAGGGCACCAGCCCTGAAAGCTGTTGCTGCTCTTCACGGTACCCTGGAGCCCTATCTACAGGCACAACAGCACTGGGGATCTGTGCTTTCCCAGAGACGCAACATCTCATGGAGCTCGGCAGCGGCAGAGCCTCTTGCCGTAAAGGCAAACGTCCGGATGCTTCTCCCACAGGGAAGGGCCCAGCCCTGAAAGCTGTTGCTGCTCTTCACGGTCACTTGGCGCCCTATCTACAGGCACAACAGCACTGGGGATCTGTGCTTTCCCAGAGAGGGAACATCTCATGGCGCTCGGCCGCGGCAGAACCTCTTGCCAAAAGGCATACGTCCTGCTCCTTCTCCCACAAGGAAGGGCCCAGCCCTGAAAGCTCTTGCTGCTCTTCACGGTCACTTGGCTCCCTATCTACAGGCACAACAGCACTGGGGATCTGTGCTTTCCCGCAGAGGGAACATCTCATGGCGCTCGGCCGCAAAGGAGCCTCTTGCCTAAAAGGCAAACGTCCGCCTCCTTCTCCCACAAGGAAGGGCCCAGCCCTGAAAGCTCTTGCTGCTCTTCTCGGTCACTTGGCGCCCTATCTACAGGCACAACAGCACTGGGGATTTGTGCTTTCCCGGAGACGCAACATCTCATGGCGCTCGGCCGCGGCAGAGCCTCTTGCCGAAAAGGCAAACGTCTGCCTCCTTCTCCCACAAGGAAGGGCCCAGCCCTGAAAGCTGTTGCTGGTCTTCACGGTCACTTGGTGCCCTATCTACAGGCACAACAGCACTGGGGATCTGTGCTTTCCCGGAGAGGGAACATCTCATGGCGCTCGGCCGCGACAGAGCCTCTTGCTGAACAGGCAAACGTCGGGCTCCTTCTCCCACAAGGAAGGGCCCAGCCCTGAAAGCTCTTGATGCTCTTCACCTACGCTTAGCGCCTTATCTACAAGCACAACAGCACTGGGGGTCTGAGCTTTCCCAGAGACGCAACATCTCATGGTGCTCGGCAGCGGCACAGCGTCTTGCCGTAAAGGCAACCGTCCGGATGCTTATCCCACAGGGAAGGGCCCAGCCCTGAAAGCTCTTGCTGCTCTTCACGTATGCTTGTTGCCCTATCTACAGGCACAACAGCACTGCGGATCTGTGCTTTTCCAGAGATGCAACATCTCATGGTGCTCGGCAGCGGCAGAGCGTCTTGCCGTAAAGGCAAACGTCCGGCTCCTTCTCCCACAGGGAAGGGCCCAGCCCTGAAAGCTCTTGCTGCTCTGCACGTTGCCTTGGTGCCCTATCTACAGGCACACCAGCACTGGGGATCTGTGCTTTCCCAGAGACGCAACATCTCATGGCGCTCGGCCGCGGCAGAGCCTCTTGCCGAAAAGGCAAACGTCCGGCTCCTTCTCCCACAAGGAAGGGCCCAGCCCTGAAAGCTGTTGCTGCTCTTCATGGTCACTTGGCACCCTATCTACAGGCACAACAGCACTGGGGATCTGTGCTTTCCCAGAGACGCAACAACTCATGGCGCTCGGCAGTTGCAGAGCCTCTTGACGAAAAGGCAAACGTCCACCTCCTTCTCCCACAAGGAAGGGCCCAGCCCTGAAAGCTCTTGCTGCTCTTCACCTATGCTTGTTGCCCTATCTACAGGCACAACAGCACTGGGGATCTGTGCTTTCCCAGAGATGCAACATCTCATGGTGCTCGGCAGCAGCAGAGCCTCTTGCCGTAAAGGCAAAGGTCCGGCTACTCATCCCACGGGGAAGGGCCTAGCCCTGAAAGCTCTTGCTGCTCTTCACGGTCACTTGGTGCCCTATCTACAGGCACAACAGCACTGGGGATCTGTGCTTTCCCAGAGACGCAACATCTCATGGCGCTCGGCCGCGGCAGAGCCTATTGCCGAAAAGGCAAACATCCGGCTGCTTCTCCCACAAGGAAGGGCCCAGCCCTGAAAGCTGTTGCTGCTCTTCACGGTCACATGGCTCCCTATCTACAGGCCAAACAGCACTGGGGATCTGTGCTTTCCCAGAGACGTAACATCTCATGGCGCTCGGCCGCAAAGGAGCCTCTTGCCGACAAGGCAAACGTCGGGCTCCTTCTCCCACAAGGAAGGGCCCAGCCCTGAAAGCTGTTGCTGCTCTTCACGGTCACTTGGCGCCCTATCTACAGGCACAACAGCACTGGGGATCTGTGCTTTCCCGGAGAGGGAACATCTCATGGCGCTCGGGCGCGGCAGAGCCTCTTGCCGAGAAGGAGAACGTACGGCTGCTTCTCCCACAAGGAATGGCCCAGCCCTGAAAGCTCTTGCTGGTCTTCACGGTCACTTGGCGCCCTATCTACAGGCACAACAGCACTGGGGATCTGTGCTTTCCCGGAGACGCAACATCTCATGGCGCTCGGCCGCAACGAAGCCTCTTGCCGAAATGGCAAACGTCCGCCTCCTTCTCCCACAAGGAAGGGCCCAGCCCTGAAAGCTCTTGCTGCTCTTCACGGTCACTTGGCGCCCTATCTACAGGCACAACAGCACTGGGGATCTGTGCTTTCCCAGAGAGGGAACATCTCATGGCGCTCGGCCGCGGCAGAGCCTCTTGCTAAAAGGCATACATCCAGCTCCTTCGCCCACAAGGAAGGGCCCAGCCCTGAAAGCTCTTGCTGCTCTTCACGGTCACTTGGCGCCCTATCTACAGGCACAACAGCACTGGGGATCGGTGCTTTCCCAGAGACGCAACATCTCATGGCGCTCAGCCGCGGCAGAGCGTCTTGCCGAAAAGGCAAACGTCGGGCTCCTTCTCCCACAAGGAAGGGCACCAGCCCTGAAAGCTGTTGCTGCTCTTCACGGTACCCTGGAGCCCTATCTACAGGCACAACAGCACTGGGGATCTGTGCTTTCCCAGAGACGCAACATCTCATGGAGCTCGGCAGCGGCAGAGCCTCTTGCCGTAAAGGCAAACGTCCGGATGCTTCTCCCACAGGGAAGGGCCCAGCCCTGAAAGCTGTTGCTGCTCTTCACGGTCACTTGGCGCCCTATCTACAGGCACAACAGCACTGGGGATCTGTGCTTTCCCAGAGAGGGAACATCTCATGGCGCTCGGCCGCGGCAGAACCTCTTGCCAAAAGGCATACGTCCTGCTCCTTCTCCCACAAGGAAGGGCCCAGCCCTGAAAGCTCTTGCTGCTCTTCACGGTCACTTGGCTCCCTATCTACAGGCACAACAGCACTGGGGATCTGTGCTTTCCCGCAGAGGGAACATCTCATGGCGCTCGGCCGCAAAGGAGCCTCTTGCCTAAAAGGCAAACGTCCGCCTCCTTCTCCCACAAGGAAGGGCCCAGCCCTGAAAGCTCTTGCTGCTCTTCTCGGTCACTTGGCGCCCTATCTACAGGCACAACAGCACTGGGGATTTGTGCTTTCCCGGAGACGCAACATCTCATGGCGCTCGGCCGCGGCAGAGCCTCTTGCCGAAAAGGCAAACGTCTGCCTCCTTCTCCCACAAGGAAGGGCCCAGCCCTGAAAGCTGTTGCTGGTCTTCACGGTCACTTGGTGCCCTATCTACAGGCACAACAGCACTGGGGATCTGTGCTTTCCCGGAGAGGGAACATCTCATGGCGCTCGGCCGCGACAGAGCCTCTTGCTGAACAGGCAAACGTCGGGCTCCTTCTCCCACAAGGAAGGGCCCAGCCCTGAAAGCTCTTGATGCTCTTCACCTACGCTTAGCGCCTTATCTACAAGCACAACAGCACTGGGGGTCTGAGCTTTCCCAGAGACGCAACATCTCATGGTGCTCGGCAGCGGCACAGCGTCTTGCCGTAAAGGCAACCGTCCGGATGCTTATCCCACAGGGAAGGGCCCAGCCCTGAAAGCTCTTGCTGCTCTTCACGTATGCTTGTTGCCCTATCTACAGGCACAACAGCACTGCGGATCTGTGCTTTTCCAGAGATGCAACATCTCATGGTGCTCGGCAGCGGCAGAGCGTCTTGCCGTAAAGGCAAACGTCCGGCTCCTTCTCCCACAGGGAAGGGCCCAGCCCTGAAAGCTCTTGCTGCTCTGCACGTTGCCTTGGTGCCCTATCTACAGGCACACCAGCACTGGGGATCTGTGCTTTCCCAGAGACGCAACATCTCATGGCGCTCGGCCGCGGCAGAGCCTCTTGCCGAAAAGGCAAACGTCCGGCTCCTTCTCCCACAAGGAAGGGCCCAGCCCTGAAAGCTGTTGCTGCTCTTCATGGTCACTTGGCACCCTATCTACAGGCACAACAGCACTGGGGATCTGTGCTTTCCCAGAGACGCAACAACTCATGGCGCTCGGCAGTTGCAGAGCCTCTTGACGAAAAGGCAAACGTCCACCTCCTTCTCCCACAAGGAAGGGCCCAGCCCTGAAAGCTCTTGCTGCTCTTCACCTATGCTTGTTGCCCTATCTACAGGCACAACAGCACTGGGGATCTGTGCTTTCCCAGAGATGCAACATCTCATGGTGCTCGGCAGCAGCAGAGCCTCTTGCCGTAAAGGCAAAGGTCCGGCTACTCATCCCACGGGGAAGGGCCTAGCCCTGAAAGCTCTTGCTGCTCTTCACGGTCACTTGGTGCCCTATCTACAGGCACAACAGCACTGGGGATCTGTGCTTTCCCAGAGACGCAACATCTCATGGCGCTCGGCCGCGGCAGAGCCTATTGCCGAAAAGGCAAACATCCGGCTGCTTCTCCCACAAGGAAGGGCCCAGCCCTGAAAGCTGTTGCTGCTCTTCACGGTCACATGGCTCCCTATCTACAGGCCAAACAGCACTGGGGATCTGTGCTTTCCCAGAGACGTAACATCTCATGGCGCTCGGCCGCAAAGGAGCCTCTTGCCGACAAGGCAAACGTCGGGCTCCTTCTCCCACAAGGAAGGGCCCAGCCCTGAAAGCTGTTGCTGCTCTTCACGGTCACTTGGCGCCCTATCTACAGGCACAACAGCACTGGGGATCTGTGCTTTCCCGGAGAGGGAACATCTCATGGCGCTCGGGCGCGGCAGAGCCTCTTGCCGAGAAGGAGAATGTACGGCTGCTTCTCCCACAAGGAATGGCCCAGCCCTGAAAGCTCTTGCTGGTCTTCACGGTCACTTGGCGCCCTATCTACAGGCACAACAGCACTGGGGATCTGTGCTTTCCCGGAGACGCAACATCTCATGGCGCTCGGCCGCAACGAAGCCTCTTGCCGAAATGGCAAACGTCCGCCTCCTTCTCCCACAAGGAAGGGCCCAGCCCTGAAAGCTCTTGCTGCTCTTCACGGTCACTTGGCGCCCTATCTACAGGCACAACAGCACTGGGGATCTGTGCTTTCCCAGAGAGGGAACATCTCATGGCGCTCGGGCCGCGGCAGAGCCTCTTGCTAAAAGGCATACATCCAGCTCCTTCGCCCACAAGGAAGGGCCCAGCCCTGAAAGCTCTTGCTGCTCTTCACGGTCACTTGGCGCCCTATCTACAGGCACAACAGCACTGGGGATCTGTGCTTTCCCGGAGAGGGAACATCTCATGGCGCTCAGCCGCGGCAGAGCGTCTTGCCGAAAAGGCAAACGTCGGGCTCCTTGTCCCACAAGGAAGGGCACCAGCCCTGAAAGCTGTTGCTGGTCTTCACGGTCACTTGGCTCCCTATCTATAGGCACAACAGCACTGGGGATCTGTGCTTTCCCAGAGACGCAACATCTCATGGCGCTCGGCCACGGCAGAGCGTCTTGCCGAAAAGGCAAACGTCGGGCTCCTTCCCCCACAAGGAAGGGCACCAGCCCTGAAAGTTGTTGCTGCTCTTCAAGTACCCTGGAGCCCTATCTACAGGCAAAACAGCACTGGGGATCTGTGCTTTCCCAGAGACACAACATCTCATGGCGCTCGGCAGCTGCAGAGCTTCTTGCCGTAAAGGCAAACCTCCGGCTGCTCATCCCACAGGGAAGGGCCCAGCCCTGAAAGCTGTTGATGCTCTTCACGGTCACTTGGCGCCCTATCTACAGGCACAACAGCACTGGGGATCTGTGCTTTCCCAGAGAGGGAACATCTCATGGCGCTCGGCCGCGGCAGAGCCTCTTGCTAAAAGGCATACATCCAGCTCCTTCGCCCACAAGGAAGGGCCCAGCCCTGAAAGCTCTTGCTGCTCTTCACGGTCACTTGGCGCCCTATCTACAGGCACAACAGCACTGGGGATCGGTGCTTTCCCAGAGACGCAACATCTCATGGCGCTCAGCCGCGGCAGAGCGTCTTGCCGAAAAGGCAAACGTCGGGCTCCTTCTCCCACAAGGAAGGGCACCAGCCCTGAAAGCTGTTGCTGCTCTTCACGGTACCCTGGAGCCCTATCTACAGGCACAACAGCACTGGGGATCTGTGCTTTCCCAGAGACGCAACATCTCATGGAGCTCGGCAGCGGCAGAGCCTCTTGCCGTAAAGGCAAACGTCCGGATGCTTCTCCCACAGGGAAGGGCCCAGCCCTGAAAGCTGTTGCTGCTCTTCACGGTCACTTGGCGCCCTATCTACAGGCACAACAGCACTGGGGATCTGTGCTTTCCCAGAGAGGGAACATCTCATGGCGCTCGGCCGCGGCAGAACCTCTTGCCAAAAGGCATACGTCCTGCTCCTTCTCCCACAAGGAAGGGCCCAGCCCTGAAAGCTCTTGCTGCTCTTCACGGTCACTTGGCTCCCTATCTACAGGCACAACAGCACTGGGGATCTGTGCTTTCCCGCAGAGGGAACATCTCATGGCGCTCGGCCGCAAAGGAGCCTCTTGCCTAAAAGGCAAACGTCCGCCTCCTTCTCCCACAAGGAAGGGCCCAGCCCTGAAAGCTCTTGCTGCTCTTCTCGGTCACTTGGCGCCCTATCTACAGGCACAACAGCACTGGGGATTTGTGCTTTCCCGGAGACGCAACATCTCATGGCGCTCGGCCGCGGCAGAGCCTCTTGCCGAAAAGGCAAACGTCTGCCTCCTTCTCCCACAAGGAAGGGCCCAGCCCTGAAAGCTGTTGCTGGTCTTCACGGTCACTTGGTGCCCTATCTACAGGCACAACAGCACTGGGGATCTGTGCTTTCCCGGAGAGGGAACATCTCATGGCGCTCGGCCGCGACAGAGCCTCTTGCTGAACAGGCAAACGTCGGGCTCCTTCTCCCACAAGGAAGGGCCCAGCCCTGAAAGCTCTTGATGCTCTTCACCTACGCTTAGCGCCTTATCTACAAGCACAACAGCACTGGGGGTCTGAGCTTTCCCAGAGACGCAACATCTCGCTGTGCTCGGCAGCGGCACAGCGTCTTGCCGTAAAGGCAACCGTCCGGATGCTTATCCCACAGGGAAGGGCCCAGCCCTGAAAGCTCTTGCTGCTCTTCACGTATGCTTGTTGCCCTATCTACAGGCACAACAGCACTGCGGATCTGTGCTTTTCCAGAGATGCAACATCTCATGGTGCTCGGCAGCGGCAGAGCGTCTTGCCGTAAAGGCAAACGTCCGGCTCCTTCTCCCACAGGGAAGGGCCCAGCCCTGAAAGCTCTTGCTGCTCTGCACGTTGCCTTGGTGCCCTATCTACAGGCACACCAGCACTGGGGATCTGTGCTTTCCCAGAGACGCAACATCTCATGGCGCTCGGCCGCGGCAGAGCCTCTTGCCGAAAAGGCAAACGTCCGGCTCCTTCTCCCACAAGGAAGGGCCCAGCCCTGAAAGCTCTTGATGCTCTTCACCTACGCTTAGCGCCTTATCTACAGGCACAACAGCACTGGGGATCTGTGCTTTCCGAGACACGCCACATCCCATGGCGCTCGGCCGCGGCAGAGCCTCTTGCCGAAAAGGCAAACGTCCGGCTCCTTCTCCCACAAGGAAGGGCCCAGCCCTGAAAGCTCTTGCTGCTCTTCACCTATGCTTGTTGCCCTATCTACAGGCACAACAGCACTGCGGATCTGTGCTTTCCCAGGGACGCAACATCTCATGGTGCTCGGCCGCGGCAGAGCCTCTTGCCGAAAAGGCAAATGTCCGGCTGCTTCTCCCACAAGGAAGGGCCCAGCCCTGAAAGCTGTTGCTGCTCTTCCCGGTCACTTGGCACCCTATCTACAGCCACAACAGCACTGGGAATCTGTGCTTTCCCGGAGAGGGAACATCTCATGGCGCTCGGGCGCGGCAGAGCCTCTTGCCGAGAAGGACAACGTCCGGCTGCTTCTTCCACAAGGAATGGCCCAGCCCTGAAAGCTCTTGCTGGTCTTCACGGTCACTTGGCGCCCTATCTACAGGCACAACAGCACTGGGGATCTGTGCTTTCCCGGAGAGGGAACATCACATGGCGCTCGGTTGCGGCAGAGAATCTTGACGAAAAGGCAAACGTCCGTCTCCTTCTCCCTCGAGGAAGGGCCCAGCCCTGAAAGCTCTTGCTGCTCTTCACGTTGCCTTGGCGCCCTATCTACAGGCACAACAGCACTGGGGATCTGTGCTTTCCCAGAGACGCAACATCTCATGGCGCTCGGCCGCAAAGAAGCCTCTTGCCGAAAAGGCAAACGTCCGCCTCCTTCTCCCACAAGGAAGGGCCCAGCCCTGAAAGCTCTTGCTGCTCTTCACGGTCACTTGGCTCCCTATCTACAGGCACAACAGCACTGGGGATCTGTGCTTTCCCAGAGAGGGAACATCTCATGGCGCTCGGCCGCGGCAGACCCTCTTGCCGAAAAGTCAAACGTCGGGCTCCTTCTCTCACAAGGAGGGGCACCAGCCCTGAAAGTTGTTGCTGCACTTCAAGTACCCTGGAGCCCTATCTACAGGCAAAACAGTACTGGGGATCTGTGCTTTCCCAGAGACGCAACATCTCATGGAGCTCGGCCGCGGCAGAGCCTCTTGCCGAAAAGGCAAATGTCCGGCTGCTTCTCCCACAAGTAAGGGCCCAGCCCTGAAACCTGTTGCTGCTCTTCACGGTCACTTGGCGCCCTATCTACAGGCACAACAGCACTGGGGATCTGTGCTTTCCCAGAGACGCAACATCTCATGGCGCTCGGCAGCAGCAGAGCCTCTTGACGAAAAGGCAAATGACCGGCTGCTTCTCCCACAAGGAAGGGCCCAGCCCTGAAAGCTCTTGATGCTCTTCACCTATGCTTGTTGCCCTATCTACAGGCACAACAGCACTGGGGATCTCTGCTTTCCCAGAGGCGCAACATCTCATGGCACTCGGCCGCAAAGGAGCATCTTGCCGAAAAGTCAAACGTCCGGCTCCTTCTCACACAAGGAAGGGCTCAGCCCTGAAAGCTCTTGCTGCTCTTCACGTTGCCTTGGCGCCCTATCTACAGGCACAACAGCACTGCGGATCTCTGCTTTCCCAGAGACGCAACATCTCATGGCGCTCGGCCGCGGCAGAGCCTCTTGCCGTAAAGGCAAAGGTCCGGCTCCTTCTCCTACAAGGAAGGCCCCAGACCTGAAAGCTCTTGCTGCTCTTCACGGTCACTTGGCTCCCTATCTACAGGCACAACAGCACTGGGGATCTGTGCTTTCCCAGAGACGCAACATCTAATGGCGCTCGGCCGTGGCAGAGCCTCTTGCCGAAAAGGCAAACGTCCAGCTGCTTCTCCCACAAGGAAGGGCCCAGCCCTGAAAGCTGTTGCTGCTCTTCACGGTCACATGGCTCCCTATCTACAGCCACAACAGCACTGGGAATCTGTGCTTTCCCGGAGAGGGAACAACTCATGGCGCTCGGTTGCGGCAGAGCCTCTTGCCGAAAAGGCAAACGTCCGGCTGCTTCTCCCACAAGGAAGGGCCCAGCCCTGAAAGCTCTTGCTGCTCTGCACGTTGCCTTGGCGCCCTATCTACAGGCACAACAGCACTGGGGATCTGTGCTTTCCCAGAGACGCAACATCTCATGGCTCTCGGCCGCAAAGGAGCCCCTTGCCGAAAAGGCAAACGTCCGGCTCCTTCTCCCACAAGGAAGGGCCCAGCCCTGAAAGCTCTTAATGCTCTTCACGGTCACTTGGCTCCCTATCTACAGGCACAACAGCACTGGGGATCTGTGCTTTCCCGGAGAAGGAACATCTCATGGCGCTCGGCCGCGGCAGAGCCTCTTGCCGAAAAGGCAAACGTCCCGCTCCTTCTTCCACAAGAAAGGGCCCAGCCCTGAAAGCTGTTGCTGCTCTTCATGGTCACTTGGCACCCTATCTACAGGCAAAACAGCACTGGGGATCTGTGCTTTCCCAGAGACGTAACATCTCATGGCGCTCGGCCGCGGCAGAGCCTCTTGCCGAAAAGGCAAACCTCGGGCTCCTTCTCCCACAAGGAAGGGCCCAGCCCTGAAAGCTGTTGCTGGTCTTCACGGTCACTTGGCGCCCTATCTACAGACACAACAACACTGGCGATCTGTGCTTTCCCAGAGACGTAACATCTCATGGTGCTCGGCCGCGGCAGAGCTTCTTGCCGAAAAGGCAAACGTCCGGCTCCTTCTCCCACAAGGAAGGGCCCAGCCCTGAAAGCTGTTGCTGCTCTTCATGTTGCGTTTGCGCCCTATCTACAGGCACAACAGCACTGGGGATCTGTGCTTTCCCAGAGACGCAACATCTCATGGCGCTCGGCCGCAAACAGCCCCTTGCCGCAAAGGCAAACGTCCGGCTCCTTCTCCCACAAGGAAGGGCTCAGCCCTGAAAGCTCTTGATGCTCTTCACGGTCACTTGGCTCCCTATCTACAGGCACAACAGCACTGGGGATCTGTGCTTTCCCGGAGAGGGAACATCTCATGGCGCTCGGACGCGACAGAGACTCTTGCCGAAAAGGCAAACGTCCGCCTCCTTCTCCCACAAGGAAGGGCAACAGCCCTGAAACCTGTTGCTGCTCTTCACGGTCACTTGGCGCCCTATCTACAGGCACAACAGCACTGGGGATCTGTGCTTTCCCAGAGACGCAACATCTCATGGCGCTCGGCAGCAGCAGAGCCTCTTGACGAAAAGGCAAATGACCGCCTGCTTCTCCCACAAGGAAGGGCCCAGCCCTGAAAGCTCTTGCTGCTCTTCACCTATGCTTGTTGCCCTATCTACAGGCACAACAGCACTGGGGATCTCTGCTTTCCCAGAGGCGCAACATCTCATGGCACTCGGCCGCAAAGGAGCATCTTGCCGAAAAGTCAAACGTCCGGCTCCTTCTCACACAAGGAAGGGCTCAGCCCTGAAAGCTCTTGCTGCTCTTCACGTTGCCTTGGCGCCCTATCTACAGGCACAACAGCACTGCGGATCTCTGCTTTCCCAGAGACGCAACATCTCATGGCGCTCGGCCGCGGCAGAGCCTCTTGCCGTAAAGGCAAAGGTCCGGCTCCTTCTCCTACAAGGAAGGCCCCAGACCTGAAAGCTCTTGCTGCTCTTCACGGTCACTTGGCTCCCTATCTACAGGCACAACAGCACTGGGGATCTGTGCTTTCCCAGAGACGCAACATCTAATGGCGCTCGGCCGTGGCAGAGCCTCTTGCCGAAAAGGCAAACGTCCAGCTGCTTCTCCCACAAGGAAGGGCCCAGCCCTGAAAGCTGTTGCTGCTCTTCACGGTCACATGGCTCCCTATCTACAGCCACAACAGCACTGGGAATCTGTGCTTTCCCGGAGAGGGAACAACTCATGGCGCTCGGTTGCGGCAGAGCCTCTTGCCGAAAAGGCAAACGTCCGGCTGCTTCTCCCACAAGGAAGGGCCCAGCCCTGAAAGCTCTTGCTGCTCTGCACGTTGCCTTGGCGCCCTATCTACAGGCACAACAGCACTGGGGATCTGTGCTTTCCCAGAGACGCAACATCTCATGGCTCTCGGCCGCAAAGGAGCCCCTTGCCGAAAAGGCAAACGTCCGGCTCCTTCTCCCACAAGGAAGGGCCCAGCCCTGAAAGCTCTTAATGCTCTTCACGGTCACTTGGCTCCCTATCTACAGGCACAACAGCACTGGGGATCTGTGCTTTCCCGGAGAAGGAACATCTCATGGCGCTCGGCCGCGGCAGAGCCTCTTGCCGAAAAGGCAAACGTCCCGCTCCTTCTTCCACAAGAAAGGGCCCAGCCCTGAAAGCTGTTGCTGCTCTTCATGGTCACTTGGCACCCTATCTACAGGCAAAACAGCACTGGGGATCTGTGCTTTCCCAGAGACGTAACATCTCATGGCGCTCGGGCCGCGGCAGAGCCTCTTGCCGAAAAGGCAAACCTCGGGCTCCTTCTCCCACAAGGAAGGGCCCAGCCCTGAAAGCTGTTGCTGGTCTTCACGGTCACTTGGCGCCCTATCTACAGACACAACAACACTGGCGATCTGTGCTTTCCCAGAGACGTAACATCTCATGGTGCTCGGCCGCGGCAGAGCTTCTTGCCGAAAAGGCAAACGTCCGGCTCCTTCTCCCACAAGGAAGGGCCCAGCCCTGAAAGCTGTTGCTGCTCTTCATGTTGCGTTGGCGCCCTATCTACAGGCACAACAGCACTGGGGATCTGTGCTTTCCCGGAGAGGGAACATCTCATGGCGCTCGGACGCGACAGAGACTCTTGCCGAAAAGGCAAACGTCCGCCTCCTTCTCCCACAAGGAAGGGCAACAGCCCTGAAAGCTGTTGCTGGTCTTCGCGGTCACTTGGCGCCCTATCTACAGGCACAACAGCACTGGGGATCTGTACTTTCCCAGAGACGCAACATCTCATGGCGCTCGGCCGCAAAGGAGCCCCTTGCCGAAAAGGCAACGTCCGGCTCCTTCTCCCACAAGGAAGGGCCCAGCCCTGAAAGCTGTTGCTGCTCTTCACGGTCACTTGGCGCCCTATCTACAGGCACAACAGCACTGGGGATCTGTGCTTTCCCGGAGAGGGAACATCTCATGGCGCTCGTTTGCGGCAGAGCCTCTTGCCAAAAGGCATACCTCCAGCTCCTTCTCCCACAAGGAAGGGCCCGGCCCTGAAAGCTGTTGCTGGTCTTCACGGTCACTTGTCTCCCTATCTACAGGCACAACAGCACTGGGGATCTGTGCTTTCCCAGAGACGCAACATCTCATGGCGCTCGGCCCGCGGCAGAGCCTCTTTCCGAAAAGGCAAATGTCGGGCTCCTTCTCCCACAAGGAAGGGCACCAGCCCTGAAAGCTGTTGCTGGTCTTCACGGTCGCTTGGCGCCCTATCTACAGGCACAACAGCACTGGGGATCTGTGCTTTCCCGGACAGGGAACATCACATGGCGCTCGGTTGCGGCAGAGCCTCTTGCCAAAAAGGAAAACGTCCGGCTCATTCCCCACAAGGAAGGGCCCAGCCCTGAAAGCTCTTGATGCTCTTCACCTACGTTTGGTGCCCTATCTACAGGCACAACAGCAGTGGGGATCTGTGCTTTCCCAGAGACGCAACATCTAATGGCGCTCGGCCGCGGCAGAGCCTCTTGCCGAAAAGGAAAACGTCCGGCTCCTTCTCCCACGACGAAGGGCCCAGCCAAGAAAGCACTTGCTGCTCTTCATGGTCACTTGGCACCCTATCTACAGGCACAGCAGCAGTGGGGATCTGTGCTTTCCCAGAGAGGCAACATCTCATGTCGGCGCTCAACCGCGGCAGAGCCTCTTGCCGAAAAGGCAAACGTCGGGCTCCTTCTCCCTCAAGGAAGGGCCCGGCCCTGAAAGCTGTTGCTGGTCTTCACGTTGCCTTGGCACCCTATCTACAGGCACAACAGCACTGGGGATCTGTGCTTTCCCAGAGACGCAACATCTCATGGCGCTTGGCCGCAAAGGAGCCCCTTGCCGAAAAGGCAAACGTCCGGCTCCTTCTCCCACAAGGAAGGGCCCAGCCCTGAAAGCTCTTGATGCTCTTCACGGTCACATGGCTCCCTATCTACAGGCACAACAGTACTGGGGATCTGTGCTTTCCCGGAGAGGGAACATCTCATGGCGCTCGGCCGCGGCAGAGCCTCTTGCCGAAAAGGCAAACATCCGGCTCCTTCTTCCACAAGAAAGGGCCCAGACCTGAAAGCTGTTGCTGCTCTTCATGGTCACTTGGCACCCTATCTACAGGCACAACAGCACTGGGGGTCTGTGCTTTCCCGAAGAGGGAACATCACATGGCGCTCGGTTGCTGCAGAGCCTCTTGCCGAAAAGGAAAACGTCCGGCTCATTCCCCACAAGGAAGGGCCCAGCCCTGAAAGCTCTTGCTGCTCTTCACCTACGCTTGGCGCCCTATCTACAGGCACAACAGCAGTGGGGATCTGTGATTTTCCAGAGATGCAACATCTCATGGTGCTCGGCAGCGGCAGAGCCTCTTGTCGTAAAGGCAAACGTCGGGCTCCTTCTCCCACAGGGAAGGGCCCAGCACTGAAAGCTCTTGCTGCTCTTCACGGTCACTTAGCGCCCTATCTACAGGCACAACAGCACTGGGGGTCTGTGCTTTCCCGGAGAGGGAACATCTCATGGCACTCGGCCGCGGCAGAGCCTCTTGCCAAAACGCATACGTCCCGCACCTTCTCCCACAAGGAAGGGCCCAGCCCTGAAAGCTGTTGCTGCTCTTCACCTACGCTTGGTGCCCTATCTACAGGCACACCAGCACTGGGGATCTGTGCTTTCCCAGAGACGCAACATCTCATGGCGCTCGGCCGCGGCAGAGCCTCTTGCCGAAAAGGCAAACGTCTGGCTGCTTCTCCCACAAGGAAGGGTCCAGCCCTGAAAGCTGTTGCTGCTCTTCACCTACGCTTGGTGCCCTATCTACAGGCACAACAGCACTGGGGATCTGTGCTTTCCCAGAGAGGGAACATCTCATGGCGCTCGGCCGCGGCAGAGCCTCTTGCCGAAAAGGCAAACGTCGGGCTCTTTCTCCCACATGGAAGGGCACCAGCCCTGAAAGCTGTTGCTGGTCTTCACGTTTCCTTGGCACCCTATCTACAGGCACAACAGCACTGGGGATCTGTGCTTTCCCAGAGAGGGAACATCACATGGCGCTCGGTTGCGGCAGAGCCTCTTGCTGAAAAGTAAAACGTCCGGCTCATTCCCCACAAGGAAGGGCCCAGCCCTGAAAGCTCTTTGCTGCTCTTCACGGTCACTTGGCCCCCTATCTACAGGCACAACAGCACTGGGAATCTGTGCTTTCCCGGAGAGGGAACATCTCATGGCGCTCAGCCGCAGCAGAGCCTCTTGCCGAAAAGGCAAACGTCCGGCTCTTTCTCCCACAAGGGCCCAGCCCTGAAAGCTCTTGCTGCTCTTCACGTTGCCTTGGCGCCCTATCTACAGGCACAACAGCACTGCGGATCTGTGCTTTCCCAGAGACGCAACATCTCATGGCGCTCGGCCCGCGGCAGAGCCTCTTGCCGAAAAGGCAAACGTCCGGCTCCTTCTCCCACAAGGAAGGCCCCAGACCTGAAAGCTCTTGCTGCTCTTCACGGTCACTTGGCTCCCTATCTACAGGCACAACAGCACTGGGGATCTGTGCTTTCCCAGAGACGCAACATCTCATGGCGCTCGGCCTCAAACAGCCCCTTGCCGCAAAGGCAAACGTCCGGCTCCTTCTCCCACAAGGAAGGGCTCAGCCCTGAAAGCTCTTGATGCTCTTCACGGTCACTTGGCTCCCTATCTACAGGCACAACAGCACTGGGGATCTGTGCTTTCCCGGAGAGGGAACATCTCATGGCGCTCGGACGCGACAGAGACTCTTGCCGAAAAGGCAAACGTCCGCCTCCTTCTCCCACAAGGAAGGGCAACAGCCCTGAAAGCTGTTGCTGGTCTTCGCGGTCACTTGGCGCCCTATCTACAGGCACAACAGCACTGGGGATCTGTACTTTCCCAGAGACGCAACATCTCATGGCGCTCGGCCGCAAAGGAGCCCCTTGCCGAAAAGGCAACGTCCGGCTCCTTCTCCCACAAGGAAGGGCCCAGCCCTGAAAGCTGTTGCTGCTCTTCACGGTCACTTGGCGCCCTATCTACAGGCACAACAGCACTGGGGATCTGTGCTTTCCCGGAGAGGGAACATCTCATGGCGCTCGTTTGCGGCAGAGCCTCTTGCCAAAAGGCATACCTCCAGCTCCTTCTCCCACAAGGAAGGGCCCGGCCCTGAAAGCTGTTGCTGGTCTTCACGGTCACTTGTCTCCCTATCTACAGGCACAACAGCACTGGGGATCTGTGCTTTCCCAGAGACGCAACATCTCATGGCGCTCGGCCGCGGCAGAGCCTCTTTCCGAAAAGGCAAATGTCGGGCTCCTTCTCCCACAAGGAAGGGCACCAGCCCTGAAAGCTGTTGCTGGTCTTCACGGTCGCTTGGCGCCCTATCTACAGGCACAACAGCACTGGGGATCTGTGCTTTCCCGGACAGGGAACATCACATGGCGCTCGGTTGCGGCAGAGCCTCTTGCCAAAAAGGAAAACGTCCGGCTCATTCCCCACAAGGAAGGGCCCAGCCCTGAAAGCTCTTGATGCTCTTCACCTACGTTTGGTGCCCTATCTACAGGCACAACAGCAGTGGGGATCTGTGCTTTCCCAGAGACGCAACATCTCATGGCGCTCGGCCGCGGCAGAGCCTCTTGCCGAAAAGGAAAACGTCCGGCTCCTTCTCCCACGACGAAGGGCCCAGCCAAGAAAGCACTTGCTGCTCTTCATGGTCACTTGGCACCCTATCTACAGGCACAGCAGCAGTGGGGATCTGTGCTTTCCCAGAGACGCAACATCTCATGGCGCTTGGCCGCAAAGGAGCCCCTTGCCGAAAAGGCAAACGTCCGGCTCCTTCTCCCACAAGGAAGGGCCCAGCCCTGAAAGCTCTTGATGCTCTTCACGGTCACATGGCTCCCTATCTACAGGCACAACAGTACTGGGGATCTGTGCTTTCCCGGAGAGGGAACATCTCATGGCGCTCGGCCGCGGCAGAGCCTCTTGCCGAAAAGGCAAACATCCGGCTCCTTCTTCCACAAGAAAGGGCCCAGACCTGAAAGCTGTTGCTGCTCTTCATGGTCACTTGGCACCCTATCTACAGGCACAACAGCACTGGGGGTCTGTGCTTTCCCGAAGAGGGAACATCACATGGCGCTCGGTTGCGGCAGAGCCTCTTGCCGAAAAGGAAATCGTCCGGCTCATTCCCCACAAGGAAGGGCCCAGCCCTGAAAGCTCTTGCTGCTCTTCACGGTCACTTGGCCCCCTATCTACAGGCACAACAGCACTGGGAATCTGTGCTTTCCCGGAGAGGGAACATCTCATGGCGCTCGGCCGTGGCAGAGCCTCTTGCCGAAAAGGTAAAACGTCCGGCTCCTTCACCCACAAGGAAGGCCACAGCCCTGAAAGCTCTTGATACTCTTCACCTACGCTTAGCGCCTTATCTACAGGCACAGCAGCAGTGGGGATCTGTGCTTTCCCACAGACGCAACAACTCATGGCGCTCGGCTGTGGCAGAGCCTCTTGCCGAAAAGGCAAACGTCCGCCTCCTTCTCCCACAAAGAAGGGCCCAGCCCTGAAAGCTCTTGCTGCTCTTCACCTCTGCTTGTTGCCCTCTCTACAGGCACAACAGCACTGGGGATCTGTGCTTTCCCAGAGATGCAACATCTCATGGTGCTCGGCAGCAGCAGAGCCTCATGCCGTAAAGGCAAAGGTCCGGCTACTCATCCCACGGGGAAGGGCCCAGCCCTGAAAGCTGTTGCTGCTCTTCACGGTCACTTGGCACCCTATCTACAGGCAAAACAGCACTGGGGATCTGTGCTTTCCCAGAGACGTAACATCTCATGGCGCTCGGCCGCGGCAGAGCATCTTGCCAAAAGGCAAACGTCTGGCTCCGTCTCCCACATGGAAGGGGCCAGCCCTGAAAGCTCTTGCTGCTCTTCACCTAAGCTTCGCGCAGTATCTACACGCACAACAGCACTGGGGATCTGTGCTTTCCCAGAGACGCAACATCTCATGGCGCTGAGCCGCGACAGAGCCTCTTGCCGAAAAGGCAAATGTCGGGCTCCTTCTCCCACAAGGAAGGGCCCAGCCCTGAAAGCTGTTGCTGATCTTCACCTATGCTTAGCGCCCTATCTACAGGCACAACAGCACTGGGGATCTGTGCTTTCCCAGAGACGCAACATCTCATGGCGCTCGGCCGCAAAGGAGCCCCTTGCCGAAAAGGCAAACGTCTGGCTCCTTCTCCCACAAGGAAGGGCCCAGCCCTGAAAGCTCTTGATGCTCTTCACGGTCACATGTCTCCCTATCTACAGGCACAACAGCACTGGGGATCTGTGCTTTCCCGGAGAGGGAACATATCATGGCGCTCGGCCGCGGCGGAGCCTCTTGCCGAGAAGGCAAACATCCGACTCCTTCTTCCACAAGAAAGGGCCCAGCCCTGAAAGCTGTTGCTGCTCTTCATGGTCACTTGGCACCCTATCTACAGGCAAAACAGCACTGGGGATCTGTGCTTTCCCAGAGACGTAACATCTCATGGCGCTCGGCCGCGGCAGAGCCTCTTGCCGAAAAGGCAAACGTCCGGCTGCTTCTCCCACAAGGAAGGGCCCAGCCCTGAAAGCTGTTGCTGGTTTTCACGTTCCCTTGGCGCCCTATCTACAGGCACAACAGCACTGGGGATCTGTGCTTTCCCAGAGACGCAACATCTCATGGCGCTCGTCCGCAAAGGAGCCCCTTGCCGAAAAGGCAAACGTCCGGCTCCTTCTCCCACAAGGAAGGGCCCAGCCCTGAAAGCTCTTGATGCTCTTCACGGTCACTTGGCACCCTATCTACAGGCACAACAGCACTGGGGATCTCTGCTTTCCCGGAGAGGGAACATCTCATGGCGCTCGGCCGCGGCGGAGCCTCTTGCCGAAAAGGCAAACATCCGGCTCCTTCTTCAACAAGAAAGGGCCCAGCCCTGAAAGCTGTTGCTGCTCTTCATGGTCACTTGGCACCCTATCTACAGGCAAAACAGCACTGGGGATCTGTGCTTTCCCAGAGTCGTAACATCTCATGGCGCTTGGCCGCGGCAGAGCCTCTTGCCGAAAAGGCAAACGTCCGTCTGCTTCTCCCACAAGGAAGGGCCCAGCCCTGAAAGCTGTTGCTGGTCTTCACGGTGCCTTGGCGCCCTATCTACAGGCACAACAGCACTGGGGATCTGTGCTTTCCCAGAGACGCAACATCTCATGGCGCTCATCCGCAAAGGAGCCCATTGCCGAAAAGGCAAACGTCCGGCTCCTTCTCCCACAAGGAAGGGCCCAGCCCTGAAAGGTCTTGATGCTGTTCTCGGTCACGTGGCTCCCTATCTACAGGCACAACAGCACTGGGGATCTGTGCTTTCCCGGAGAGGGAACATCTCATGGTGCTCGGCAGCAGCAGAGCCTCTTGCCGAAAAGGCAAACGTCCGCCTCCTTCTTCCACAAGAAAGGGCCCAGCCCTGAAAGCTGTTGCTGCTCTTCACGGTCACTTGGCACCCTATCTACAGGCAAAACAGCACTGGCGATCTGTGCTTTCCCAGAGAGGGAACAACTCATGGCGCTCGGTTGCGGCAGAGCCTCTTGCCGAAAAGGCAAACGTCCGGCTGCTTCTCCCACAAGGAAGGGCCCAGCTCTGAAAGCTGTTGCTGCTCTTCTCGGTCACATGGCGCCCTATCTACAGCCACAACAGCACTGGGAATCTGTGCTTTCCCGGAGAGGGAACAACTCATGGCGCTCGGCCGCGGCAGAGCCTCATGCCGAAAAGGCAAACGTCCGCCTCCTTCTCCCACAAGGAAGGGCCCAGCCCTGAAAGCTCTTGCTGCTCTGCACGTTGCCTTGGCGCCCTATCTACAGGCACAACAGCACTGGCGATCTGTGCTTTCCCGGAGAGGGAACATCTCATGGCGCTCGGCCGCGGCAGAGCCTCTTGCCGAAAAGGCAAACGTCCGGCTGCTTCTCCTACAAGGAAGGGCCCAGCCCTGAAAGCTGTTGCTGTTCTTCACGTTGCCTTGGCGCCCTAACTACAGGCACAACAGCACTGGGGATCTGTGCTTTCCCAGAGACGCAACATCTCATGCTGCTCGGCAGCGGCAGAGCCTCTTGCCGAACAGGCAAAAGTCCGGCTCCTTCTCCCACAGGGAAGGGCCCAGCCCTGAAAGCTCTTGCTGGTCTTCACGGTCACTTGGCTCCCTATCTACAGCCACAACAGCACTGGGGATCTCTGCTTTCCCGGAGAGGGAACATCTCATGGCGCTCGGCCGCGGCAGAGCCTCTTGCCGAAATGGAAAACGCCTGGCTCATTCTCCCACAAGGAAGGGCCCAGCCCTGAAAGCTGTTGCTGCTCTTCACGGTCACTTGGTGCCCTATCTACAGGCACAACAGCACTGGGGATCTGTGCTTTCCCAGAGACGCAACATCTCATGGCGCTCGGCCGCGGCAGAGCCTCTTGCCTTAAAGGCAAACGTCTGGCTGCTTCTCCCACAAGGAAGGGCCCAGCCCTGAAAGCTGTTGCTGCTCTTCTCGGTCACATGGCGCCCTATCTACAGGCACAACAGCACTGGGAATCTGTGCTTTCCCAGAGACGTAACATCTCATGGCGCTCGGCCGCGGCAGAGCCTCTTGCCGAAAAGGCAAACGTCCTGCTCCTTCTTCCACAAGAAAGTGCCCAGCCCTGAAAGCTGTTGCTGCTCTTCATGGTCACTTGGCACCCTATCTACAGGCAAAACAGCACTGGGGATCTGTGCTTTCCCGGACAGGAAACATCTCATGGCGCTCGGCCGCGGCAGAGCCTCTTGCCGAAAAGGCAAACGTCGGGCTCCTTCTCCCTCAAGGAAGGGCCCAGACCTGAAAGCTGTTGCTGGTCTTCACGGTCACTTGGCGCCCTATCTACAGGCACAACAGCACTGTGGATCTGTGCTTTCCCGGAGAGGGAACATCTCATGGCGGTCGGCCGCGGCAGAGCCTCTTGCCAAAAGGCATACGTCCCGCACCTTCTCCCACAAGGAAGGGCCCAGCCCTGAAAGCTGTTGCTGCTCTTCACCTACGCTTGGTGCCCTATCTACAGGCACAACAGCACTGGGGATCTGTGCTTTCCCAGAGAGGGAACATCTCATGGCGATCGGCCGCGGCAGAGCCTCTTGCCGAAAAGGCAAACGTCGGGCTCCTTCTCCCACAAGGGCCCAGCCCTGAAAGCTCTTGCTGCTCTTCACGTTGCCTTGGCGCCCTATCTACAGGCACAACAGCACTGGGAATCTGTGCTTTCCCAGAGACGCAACATCTCATGGCGCTCGGCCGCAAAGGAGCCCCTTGCCGAAAAGGCAAACGTCCGGCTCCTACTCCCACAAGGAAGGGCCCAGCCCTGAAAGCTCTTGATGCTCTTCACGGTCACATGTCTCCCTATCTACAGGCACAACAGCACTGGGGATCTGTGCTTTCCCGGAGAGGGAACATATCATGGCGCTCGGCCGCGGCGGAGCCTCATGCCGAAAAGGCAAACATCCGGCTCCTTCTTCCACAAGAAAGGGCCCAGCCCTGAAAGCTGTTGCTGCTCTTCATGGTCACTTGGCACCCTATCTACAGGCAAAACAGCACTGGGGATCTGTGCTTTCCCAGAGACGTAACATCTCATGGCGCTCGGCCGCGGCAGAGCCTCTTGCCGAAAAGGCAAACGTCCGGCTCCTTCTCCCACAAGGAATGGCCCAGCCCTGAAAGCTGTTGCTGCTCTTCACGGTACCCTGGAGCCCTATCTACAGGCACAACAGCACTGGGGATCTGTGCTTTCCCAGAGACGCAACATCTCATGGCACTCGGCCGCAAAGGAGCCTCTTGTCGAAAAGGCAAACATCCGGCTGCTTCTCCCACATGGAAGGGCCCAGCCCTGAAAGCTGTTGCTGCTCCTCACCTTTGCTTAGTGCCCTATTTACAGGCACAACAGCACTGCGGATCTGTGCTTTTTCAGAGATGCAACATCTCATAGTGCTCGGCAGCGGCAGAGCCTCTTGCCTTAAAGGCAAACGTCCGGCTGCTTCTCCACAAGGAAGGGCCCAGCCCTGAAAGCTGTTGCTGCTCTTCACGGTCACTTGGCACCCTATCTACAGGCACACCTGCACTGGGGATCTGTGCTTTCCCAGAGACGCAATATCTCATGGCGCTCGGCCGCGGCAGAGCCTCTTGCCGAAAAGGCAAACGTCCGGCTCCTTCTCCCAGAAGGAAGGGCCCAGCCCTGAAAGCTCTTGCTGCAATTCACGGTCACTTGGCGCCCTATCTACAGGCACAATAGCACTGGGGATCTGTGCTTTCCCAGAGACGCAACATCTCATGGCGCTCGGCCGCAGCACAGCCTCTTGCCGAAAAGGCAAACGTCCGCCTCCTTCTCCCACAAGGAAAGGTACCAGCCCTGAAAGCTGTTGCTGCTCTTCGCGATACCCTGGCTCCCTATCTACAGGCACACGAGCACTGGGGATCTGTGCTTTCCCGGAGAGGGAACCTCTCATGGCGCTCGGCCGCAGCAGAGCCTCTTGCCGAAAGGCAAACGTCCGGCTGATTCTCCCACAAGGAAGGGCCCAGCCCTGAAAGCTCTTGCTGCTCTTCACGGTCACTTGGCGCCCTAACTACAGCCACAACAGCACTGGGAACTGTGCTTTCCCAGCGACGCAACATCTCATGGCGCTCCGCTGCGCAGAGCCTCTTGCCGAAAAGGCAAACATCCGGCTCCTTCTCCAACATGGAAGGGCCCAGCCCTGAAAGCTGTTGCTGCTCTTCATGGTCACTTGGCACCCTATCTACAGGCACAGCAGCAGTGGGGATCTGTGCTTTCCCAGAGACGCAACATCTCATGGCACTCAGCCGCAAAGGAGCCTCTTGTCGAAAAGGCAAACATCCGGCTGCTTCTCCCACAAGGAAGGGCCCAGCCCTGAAAGCTCTTGCTGATCTTCACCTACGCTTGGCGCCCTATCTACAGGCACAACAGCACTGGGGATCTGTGCTTTCCCAGAGAGGGAACATCACATGGCTCTCGGTTGCGGCAGAGCCTCTTGCCGAAAAGTGAAACGTCCGCCTCCTTCTCCCACAAGGAAGGGCCCAGCCCTGAAAGCTCTTGCTGCTCATCACCGACGCTTGGCCCCCTATCTACAGGCAAAACAGCACTGGGGATCTGTGATTTCCCGGAGAGGGAACATCTCATGGCGCTCGGCCACGGCAGAGCCTCTTGCCGAAAAGGCAAACGTCCCGCTCATTCCACACAAGGAAGGACCCAGCCCTGAAAGCTCTTGCTGCTCTTCACGTTGCCTTGGCGCCCTATGTACAGGCACACCTGCACTGGGGATCTGTGCTTTCCCAGAGACGCAATATCTCATGGCGCTCGGCCGCGGCAGAGCCTCTTGCCGAAAATGCAAACGTCGGGCTCCTTGTTCCACAAGGAACGGCACCAGCCCTGAAAGCTGTTGCTGCTCTTCACGGTACCCTCGAGCCTTATCTAGAGGCACAACAGCACTGGGGATCTGTGCTTTCCCAGAGACGCAATATCTCATGGCGCTCGGCCGCGGCAGACCCTCTTGCCAAAAAGGCAAACGTCAGCCTCCTTCTCCCACAAGGAAGGGCCCAGCCCTGAAAGCTGTTGCTGCTCTTCACTTATGCTTGGCGCCCTATCTACAGGCACAACAGCACTGGGGATCTGTGCTTTCCCAGAGATGCAACATCTCATGGCGCTCGGCCGTGGCAGAGCCTTTTGCTGAAAATGCAAACGTCCGGCTCCTTCTCCCACAAGGAAGGGCCCAGCCCTGAAAGCTCTTGCTGCTCTTCATGGTCACTTGGCGCCCTATCTACAGGCACAACAGCACTGGGGATCTGTGCTTTCCCAGAGACGCAACATCTCATGGCGCTCGGCCGCGGCAGAGCCTCTTGCCGAAAAGGCAAACGTCCGGCTCCTTCTCCCACAAGGAAGGGCCCAGCCCTGAAAGCTCTTGCTGCTCTTCACCTACGCTTGGTGCCCTATCTACAGGCACAACAGCACTGGGGATCTGTGCTTTGCCAGAGACGCAATATCTCATGGCGCTCGGCCGCGGCAGAGCCTCTTGACAAAAGGCATACGTCCAGCTCCTTCTCCCACAAGGAAGGGCCCAGCTCTGAAAGCTCTTGCTGCTCTGCACGTTGCCTTGGCGCCCTACCTACAGGCACAACAGCACTTTGGATCTGTGCTTTCCCAGAGACGCAACATCTCATGACGCTCGGCAGCGGCAGAGCCTCTTGCCGAAAAGGCAAACTTCCGGCTCCTTCTCCCACAAGGAAGGGCCCAGCCCTGAAAGCTGTTGCTGATCTTCACCTATGCTTGGCGCCCTATCTACAGGCACCACAGCACTGGGGATCTGTGCTTTCCCAGAGACGCAACATCTCATGGCGCTCTGCCGTGGCAGAGCCTCTTGCCGAAAAGCCAAACATCCAGCTCCTTGTCCCACAAGGAAGGGCCCAGCCCTGAAAGCTCTTGCTGCTCTTCACCTACGCTTAGCGCCCTATCTACAGGCACAACAGCACTGGGGATCTGTGCTTTCCCGGCAAGGGAACATCTCATGGCGCTCGGCCGCGGCAGAACCTCTTGCCGAAAAGGCAAACGTCCGGCTCTTTCTCCCACAAGGAAGGGCCCAGACCTGAAAGCTGTTGCTGCTCTTCATGGTCACTTGGCACCCTATCTACAGGCACACGAGCACTGGGGATCTGTGCTTTCCCGGAGACGCAACATCTCATGGCGCTCGGCCGCGGCAGAGCCTCTTGCCGAAAAGGCAAACGTCCCGCTCCTTCTCCCACAAGGAAGGGCCCAGCCCTGAAAGCTCTTGCTGCTCTTCACGGTCACTTGGCGCCCTATCTACAGGCACAACAGCACTGGGGATCTGTGCTTTCCCAGAGAGGGAACATCACATGGCGCTCGGTTGCGGCAGAGCCTCTTGCCGAAAAGGAAAACGTCCGGCTCCTTCTCCCACAAGGAAGGGCCCAGCCCTGAAAGCTGTTGCTGCTCTTCACGGTCACTTGGCGCCCTATCTACAGGCACACCAGCACTGGGGATCTGTGCTTTCCCGGAGAGGGAACCTCTCATGGCGCTCGGCCGCGGCAGAGCCTCTTGCCAAAAGGCATACGTCCAGCTCCTTCTCCCACAAGGAAGGGCCCAGCCCTGAAAGCTCTTGCTGCTCTGCACGTAGCCTTGGCGCCCTATCTACAGGCACAACAGCACTGGGGATCTGTGCTTTCCCAGAGACCCAACATCTCATGATGCTCGTTTGCGGCAGAGCATCTTACCAAAAGGCAAACGTCTGGCTCCTTCTCCCACATGGAAGGGGCCAGCCCTGAAAGCTCTTGCTGCTCTTCACCTAAGCTTCGCGCACTATCTACACGCACAACAGCACTGGGGATCTGTGCTTTCCCAGAGACGCAACATCTCATGGCGCTGAGCCGCGACAGAGCCTCTTGCCGAAAAGGCAAATGTCGGGCTCCTTCTCCCACAAGGAAGGGCCCAGCCCTGAAAGCTGTTGCTGATCTTCACCTATGCTTGGCGCCCTATCTACAGGCACACCAGCACTGGGGATCTGTGCTTTCCCGGAGAGGAAACCTCTCATGGCGCTCGGCCGCGGCAGAGCCTCTTGACGAAAAGGCAAACGTCCGCCTCCTTCTCCCACAAGGAAGGGCCCAGACCTGAAAGCTCTTGCTGCTCTTCATGGTCACTTGGCACCCTATCTACAGGCACACCAGCACTGGGGATCTGTGCTTTCCCGGAGAGGGAACATCTCATGGCGCTCGGCCGCAGCAGAGCCTCTTGCCGAAAAGGCAAACGTCCTGCTCCTTCTCCCACAAGGAAGGGCCCAGCCCTGAAAGCTCTTGCTGGTTTTCACGGTCACTTGGCGCCCTATCTACAGGCACAACAGCACTGGGGATCTGTGCTTTCCCGAAGAGGGAACATCACATGGCGCTCGGTTACGGCAGAGCCTCTTGCCGAAAAGGAAAACGTCCGGCTCCTTCTCCCACAAGGAAGGGCCCAGCCGTGAAAGCTGTTGCTGCTCTTCACGGTCACTTAGCCCCCTATCTACAGGCACAACAGCACTGGGGATCTGTGCTTTCCCAGAGACACAACATCTCATGGCGCTCGGCCGTGGCAGAGGCTCTTGCTCAAAAGGCAAACGTCCGGCTCCTTCTCCCACAAGGAAGGTCCCAGCCCTGAAAGCTGTTGCTGCTCTTCACGGTCACTTGGCGCCCTATCTACAGGCACAACAGCACTTCGGATCTGTGCTTTTCCAGAGATGCAACATCTCATGGTGCTCGGCCGTGGCAGAGCCTTTTGCTGAAAATGCAAACGTCCGGCTCCTTCTCCCACAAGGAAGAGCCCAGCCCTGAAAGCTCTTGCTGCTCTTCATGGTCACTTGGCGCCCTATCTACAGGCACAACAGCACTGGGGATCTGTGCTTTCCCAGAGACGCAACATCTCATGGCGCTCGGCCGCGGCAGAGCCTCTTGCCGAAAAGGAAAACGTCCGGCTCCTTCTCCCACAAGGAAGAGCCCAGCCCTGAAAGCTCTTGCTGCTCTGCACGTTGCCTTGGCGCCCTACCTACAGGCACAACAGCACTTCGGATCTGTGCTTTCCCAGAGACGCAACATCTCATGACGCTCGGCAGCGGCATAGCCTCTTGCCGAAAAGGCAAACTTCCGGCTCCTTCTCCCACAAGGAAGGGCCCAGCCATGAAAGCTGTTGCTGCTCTTCACCTATGCTTGTTGCCCTATCTACAGGCACAACAGCACTGGGGATCTGTGCTTTCCCAGAGACGCAACATCTCATGGCGCTCGGCCGCGGCAGAGCCTCTTGCCGAAAAGCCAAACATCCAGCTCTTTCTCCCACAAGGAAGGGCCCAGCCCTGAAAGCTCTTGCTGCTCTTCACCTACGCTTAGCGCCCTATCTACAGGCACAACAGCACTGGGGATCTGTGCTTTCCCGGAGAGGGAACATCTCATGGCGCTCGGCCGCGGCAGAGCCTCTTGCCGAAAAGGCAAACGTCCCGCTCCTTCTCCCACAAGGAAGGGCCCAGCCCTGAAAGCTCTTGCTGGTTTTAACGGTCACTTGGCGCCCTATCTACACGCACAACAGCACTGGGGATCTGTGCTTTCCCGGAGAGGGAACATCACATGGCGCTCGGTTGCGGCAGAGCCTCTTGCCGAAAAGGAAAACGTCCGGCTCCTTCTCCCACAAGGAAGGGCCCAGCCCTGAAAGCTGTTGCTGCTCTTCACGGTCACTTGGCGCCCTATCTACAGGCACAACAGCACTGGGGATCTGTGCTTTCCCAGAGATGCAACATCTCATGGTGCTCGGCCGCGTCAGAGCCTCTTGCCGAACAGGCAAACGTCGGGCTCCTTCTCCCACAAGGAAGGGCCCAGCCCTGAAAGCTGTTGCTGATCTTCACCTATGCTTGGCGCCCTATCTACAGGCACAACAACACTGGGGATCTGGGCTTTCCCGGAGAGGGAACATCACATGGCGCTCTGTTGCGGCACAGCCTCTTGCCGAAAAGGCAAACGTCTGGCTCCTTCTCCCACAAGGAAGGGCCCAGCCCTGAAAGCTCTTGATTCTCTTCACCTACGCTTGGCGCCCTATCTACAGGCACAACAGCACTTCGGATCTGTGCTTTTCCAGAGATGCAACATCTCATGGTGCTCGGCAGCGGCAGAGCCTCTTGCCGTAAAGGCAAACGTACAGCTGCTTCTCCCACAGGGAAGTGCCCAGCCCTGAAAGCTGTTGCTGCTCTTCACGGTCACTTGGCGCCCTATCTACAGGCACACCAGCACTGGGGATCTGTGCTTTCCCGGAGAGGGAACCTCTCATGGCGCTCGGCCGCGGCAGAGCCTCTTGCCAAAAGGCATACGTCCAGCTCCTTCTCCCACAAGGAAGGGCCCAGCCCTGAAAGCTCTTGCTGCTCTGCACGTAGCCTTGGCGCCCTATCTACAGGCACAACAGCACTGGGGATCTGTGCTTTCCCAGAGACGCAACATCTCATGATGCTCGTTTGCGGCAGAGCATCTTGCCAAAAGGCAAACGTCTGGCTCCTTCTCCCACATGGAAGGGGCCAGCCCTGAAAGCTCTTGCTGCTCTTCACCTAAGCTTCGCGCACTATCTACACGCACAACAGCACTGGGGATCTGTGCTTTCCCAGAGACCCAACATCTCATGGCGCTCGGCCGCAAAGGAGCCCCTTGCCGAAACGGCAAACGTCCGGCTCCTTCTCCCACGAGGAAGGGCCCAGCCCTGAAAGCTGTTGCTGATCTTCACCTATGCTTGGCGCCCTATCTACAGGCACAACAGCACTGGGGATCTGTGCTTTCCCAGAGACGCATTATCTCATGGCGCTCGGTTGCGGCAGAGCCTCTTGCCGAAAAGGAAAACGTCCGGCTCCTTCTCCCACAAGGAAGGGCCCAGCCCTGAAAGCTGTTGCTGATCTTCACCTATGCTTGGCGCCCTATCTACAGGCACAACAGCACTGCAGATCTGTGCTTTCCCAGAGACGCAATATCTCATGGCGCTCGGCCGCGGCAGAGCCTCTTGCCGAAAAGGACAACGTCCGGCTGCTTCTACCACAAGGAATGGCCCAGCCCTGAAAGCTCTTTCTGCTCTTCACCTACACTTGCTGCCCTATCTACAGGCACAACAGCACTGGGGATCTGTGCTTTCCCGGAGACGCAACATCTCATGGCGCTCGTTTGCCGCAGAGCCTCTTGCCGAAATGGCAAACGTCGGGCTCCTTCTCCCACAAGGAAGGGCACCAGCCCTGAAAGCTGTTGCTGCTCTTCGCGGTACCCTGGCTCCCTATCTACAGGCACAACAGCACTGGGGATCTGTGCTTTCCCAGAGACGCAACATCTCATGGCGCTCGGCCGCGGCAGAGCCTCTTGCCGAAAAGGAAAACGTCCGGCTCCTTCTCCCACAAGGAAGGGCCCAGCCCTGAAAGCTCTTGCTGCTCTTCACGGTCACTTGGCTCCCTATCTACAGCCACAACAGCACTGGGAACTGTGCTTTCCCAGAGACGCAACATCTCATGGCGCTCGGCAGCGGCATAGCCTCTTGCCGAAAAGGCAAACTTCCGGCTCCTTCTCCCACAAGGAAGGGCCCAGCCATGAAAGCTGTTGCTGCTCTTCACCTATGCTTGTTGCCCTATCTACAGGCACAACAGCACTGGGGATCTGTGCTTTCCCAGAGACGCAACATCTCATGGCGCTCTGCCGCGGCAGAGCCTCTTGCCGAAAAGCCAAACATCCAGCTCTTTCTCCCACAAGGAAGGGCCCAGCCCTGAAAGCTCTTGCTGCTCTTCACCTACGCTTAGCGCCCTATCTACAGGCACAACAGCACTGGGGATCTGTGCTTTCCCGGAGAGGGAACATCTCATGGCGCTCGGCCGCGGCAGAGCCTCTTGCCGAAAAGGCAAACGTCCCGCTCCTTCTCCCACAAGGAAGGGCCCAGCCCTGAAAGCTCTTGCTGGTTTTAACGGTCACTTGGCGCCCTATCTACACGCACAACAGCACTGGGGATCTGTGCTTTCCCGGAGAGGGAACATCACATGGCGCTCGGTTGCGGCAGAGCCTCTTGCCGAAAAGGAAAACGTCCGGCTCCTTCTCCCACAAGGAAGGGCCCAGCCCTGAAAGCTGTTGCTGCTCTTCACGGTCACTTGGCGCCCTATCTACAGGCACAACAGCACTGGGGATCTGTGCTTTCCCAGAGATGCAACATCTCATGGTGCTCGGCCGCGTCAGAGCCTCTTGCCGAACAGGCAAACGTCGGGCTCCTTCTCCCACAAGGAAGGGCCCAGCCCTGAAAGCTGTTGCTGATCTTCACCTATGCTTGGCGCCCTATCTACAGGCACAACAACACTGGGGATCTGGGCTTTCCCGGAGAGGGAACATCACATGGCGCTCTGTTGCGGCACAGCCTCTTGCCGAAAAGGCAAACGTCTGGCTCCTTCTCCCACAAGGAAGGGCCCAGCCCTGAAAGCTCTTGATTCTCTTCACCTACGCTTGGCGCCCTATCTACAGGCACAACAGCACTTCGGATCTGTGCTTTTCCAGAGATGCAACATCTCATGGTGCTCGGCAGCGGCAGAGCCTCTTGCCGTAAAGGCAAACGTACAGCTGCTTCTCCCACAGGGAAGTGCCCAGCCCTGAAAGCTGTTGCTGCTCTTCACGGTCACTTGGCGCCCTATCTACAGGCACACCAGCACTGGGGATCTGTGCTTTCCCGGAGAGGGAACCTCTCATGGCGCTCGGCCGCGGCAGAGCCTCTTGCCAAAAGGCATACGTCCAGCTCCTTCTCCCACAAGGAAGGGCCCAGCCCTGAAAGCTCTTGCTGCTCTGCACGTAGCCTTGGCGCCCTATCTACAGGCACAACAGCACTGGGGATCTGTGCTTTCCCAGAGACGCAACATCTCATGATGCTCGTTTGCGGCAGAGCATCTTGCCAAAAGGCAAACGTCTGGCTCCTTCTCCCACATGGAAGGGGCCAGCCCTGAAAGCTCTTGCTGCTCTTCACCTAAGCTTCGCGCACTATCTACACGCACAACAGCACTGGGGATCTGTGCTTTCCCAGAGACCCAACATCTCATGGCGCTCGGCCGCAAAGGAGCCCCTTGCCGAAACGGCAAACGTCCGGCTCCTTCTCCCACGAGGAAGGGCCCAGCCCTGAAAGCTGTTGCTGATCTTCACCTATGCTTGGCGCCCTATCTACAGGCACAACAGCACTGGGGATCTGTGCTTTCCCAGAGACGCATTATCTCATGGCGCTCGGTTGCGGCAGAGCCTCTTGCCGAAAAGGAAAACGTCCGGCTCCTTCTCCCACAAGGAAGGGCCCAGCCCTGAAAGCTGTTGCTGATCTTCACCTATGCTTGGCGCCCTATCTACAGGCACAACAGCACTGCAGATCTGTGCTTTCCCAGAGACGCAATATCTCATGGCGCTCGGCCGCGGCAGAGCCTCTTGCCGAAAAGGACAACGTCCGGCTGCTTCTACCACAAGGAATGGCCCAGCCCTGAAAGCTCTTTCTGCTCTTCACCTACACTTGCTGCCCTATCTACAGGCACAACAGCACTGGGGATCTGTGCTTTCCCGGAGACGCAACATCTCATGGCGCTCGTTTGCCGCAGAGCCTCTTGCCGAAATGGCAAACGTCGGGCTCCTTCTCCCACAAGGAAGGGCACCAGCCCTGAAAGCTGTTGCTGCTCTTCGCGGTACCCTGGCTCCCTATCTACAGGCACAACAGCACTGGGGATCTGTGCTTTCCCAGAGACGCAACATCTCATGGCGCTCGGCCGCGGCAGAGCCTCTTGCCGAAAAGGAAAACGTCCGGCTCCTTCTCCCACAAGGAAGGGCCCAGCCCTGAAAGCTCTTGCTGCTCTTCACGGTCACTTGGCTCCCTATCTACAGCCACAACAGCACTGGGAACTGTGCTTTCCCAGAGACGCAACATCTCATGGCGCTCGGCCGCGGCAGAGCCTCTTGCCGAAAAGGACAACGTCCGGCTGCTTCTACCACAAGGAATGGCCCAGCCCTGAAAGCTGTTGCTGCTCTTCACGGTACCCTGGAGCCCTATCTACAGGCACAACAGCACTGGGGATCTGTGCTTTCCCGGAGAGGAAACATCTCATGGCGCTCGGCCGCGGCATAGCCTCTTGTCGAAAAGGCAAACGTCCGGCTCCTTCTCCCACAAGGAAGGGCCCAGCCAAGAAAGCACTTGCTGCACTTCATGGTCACTTGGCACCCTATCTACAGGCACAGCAGCAGTGGGGATCTGTGCTTTCCCAGAGACGCAACATCTCATGGCACTCGGCCGCAAAGGAGCCTCTTGTCGAAAAGGCAAACATCCGGCTGCTTCTCCCACATGGAAGGGCCCAGCCCTGAAAGCTGTTGCTGCTCTTCACCTTTGCTTAGTGCCCTATTTACAGGCACAACAGCACTGCGGATCTGTGCTTTTTCAGAGATGCAACATCTCATAGTGCTCGGCAGCGGCAGAGCCTCTTGCCTTACAGGCAAACGTCCGGCTGCTTCTCCCACAAGGAAGGGCCCAGCCCTGAAAGCTGTTGCTGCTCTTCACGGTCACTTGGCACCCTATCTACAGGCACACCAGCACTGGGGATCTGTGCTTTCCCAGAGACGCAATATCTCATGGCGCTCGGCCGCGGCAGAGCCTCTTGCCGAAAAGGCAAACGTCCGGCTCCTTCTCCCAGAAGGAAGGGCCCAGCCCTGAAAGCTCTTGCTGCACTTCACGGTCACTTGGCGCCCTATCTACAGGCACAATAGCACTGGGGATCTGTGTTTTCCCAGAGACGCAACATCTCATGGCGCTCGGCCGCGGCAGAGCCTCTTGCCGAAAAGGCAAACGTCCGGCTCCTTCTCCCACAAGGAAGGGCCCAGCCCTGAAAGCTCTTGCTGCTCTTCTCGGTCACTTGGCGCCCTATCTACTGGCACAACAGCACTGGGGATCTGTGCTTTCCCAGAGACGCAACATCTCATGGCGCTCGGCCGCGGCAGAGCCTCTTGCCGAAAAGGCAAACGTCCGGCTCCTTCTCCCACAAGGAAGGGCCCAGCCCTGAAAGCTCTTGCTGCTCTTCACCTACGCTTGATGCCCTATCTACAGGCACAACAGCACTGGGGATCTGTGCTTTCCCGGAGACGCAACATCTCATGGCGCTCGGCCGCGGCAGAGCCTCTTGCCGAAATGGCAAACGTCGGGCTCCTTCTCCCACAAGGAAAGGTACCAGCCCTGAAAGCTGTTGCTGCTCTTCGCGATACCCTGGCTCCCTATCTACAGGCACAACAGCACTGGGGATCTGTGCTTTCCCGGAGAGGGAACCTCTCATGGCGCTCGGCCGCGGCAGAGCCTCTTGCCGAAAAGGCAAACGTCCGGCTGATTCTCCAACAAGGAAGGGCCCAGCCCTGAAAGCTCTTGCTGCTCTTCACGGTCACTTGGCGCCCTAACTACAGCCACAACAGCACTGGGAACTGTGCTTTCCCAGCGACGCAACATCTCATGGCGCTCCGCTGCGCAGAGCCTCTTGCCGAAAAGGGAAACATCCGGCTCCTTCTCCAACATGGAAGGGCCCAGCCCTGAAAGCTGTTGCTGCTCTTCATGGTCACTTGGCACCCTATCTACAGGCACAGCAGCAGTGGGGATCTGTGCTTTCCCAGAGACGCAACATCTCATGGCACTCAGCCGCAAAGGAGCCTCTTGTCGAAAAGGCAAACATCCGGCTGCTTCTCCCACAAGGAAGGGCCCAGCCCTGAAAGCTGTTGCTGATCTTCACCTACGCTTGGCGCCCTATCTACAGGCACAACAGCACTGGGGATCTGTGCTTTCCCGGAGAGGGAACATCACATGGCTCTCGGTTGCGGCAGAGCCTCTTGCCGAAAAGTGAAACGTCCGCCTCCTTCTCCCACAAGGAAGGGCCCAGCCCTGAAAGCTCTTGCTGCTCATCACCGACGCTTGGCCCCCTATCTACAGGCACAACAGCACTGGGGATCTGTGATTTCCCGGAGAGGGAACATCTCATGGCGCTCGGCCACGGCAGAGCCTCTTGCCGAAAAGGCAAACGTCCCGCTCATTCCACACAAGGAAGGGCCCAGCCCTGAAAGCTCTTGCTGCTCTTCACGTTGCCTTGGCGCCCTATGTACAGGCACAACAACACTGGGGATCTGTGCTTTCCCAGAGACGCAACAACTCATCGCGCTCGGCCGCGGCAGAGCCTCTTGCCGAAAAGGCAAACGTCCGGCTCCTTCTCCAACGAGGAAGGGCCAAGCCCTGAAAGCTCTTGCAGCTCCTCACCTATGCTTGGTGCCCTACCTACAGGCACAACAGCAGTGGGGATCTGTGCTTTCCCAGAGACGCAACATCTCATGGCGCTCGGCCGCAAAGGAGACTCTTGCCGAAAAGGTAAACGTCGGCTTCGTTCTCCCACAAGGAAGGGCCCAGCCCTGAAAGCTCTTGCTGCTCCTCACCTATGCTTGTTGCCCTATCTACAGGCACAACAGCACTGGGGATCTGTGCTTTTCCAGAGACGCAACATCTCATGGCGCTGGTCCGCGACAGAGCCTCTTGCCGTAAAGGCAAACCTCCGGATGCTTCTCCCACAGGGAAGGGCCCAACCCTGAGCTGTTGCTGCTCTTCACGGTCACTTGGCGCCCTATCTACAGCCACAACAGCACTGGGGATCTGTGCTTTCCCAGAGATGCAACATCTCATGGCGCTCGGCCGTGGCAGAGCCTTTTCCTGAAAATGCAAACGTCCGGCTCCTTCTCCCACAAGGAAGGGCCCAGCCCTGAAAGCTCTTGCTGCTCTTCATGGTCACTTGGCGCCCTATCTACAGGCACACCAGCACTGGGGATCTGTGCTTTCCCAGAGACGCAACATCTCATGGCGCTCGGCCGCGGCAGAGCCTCTTGCCGAAAAGGAAAACGTCCGGCTCCTTCTCCCACAAGGAAGGGCCCAGCCCTGAAAGCTCTTGCTGCTCTTCACCTACGCTTGGTGCCCTATCTACAGGCACAACAGCACTGGGGATCTGTGCTTTCCCAGAGACGCAATATCTCATGGCGCTCGGCCGCGGCAGAGCCTCTTGACAAAAGGCATACGTCCAGCTCCTTCTCCCACAAGGAAGGGCCCAGCTCTGAAAGCTCTTGCTGCTCTGCACGTTGCCTTGGCGCCCTACCTACAGGCACAACAGGACTTCGGATCTGTGCTTTCCCAGAGACGCAACATCTCATGACGCTCGGCAGCGGCAGAGCCTCTTGCCGAAAAGGCAAACTTCCGGCTCCTTCTCCCACAAGGAAGGGCCCAGCCATGAAAGCTGTTGCTGATCTTCACCTATGCTTGGCACCCTATCTACAGGCACAACAGCACTGGGGATCTGTGCTTTCCCAGAGACGCAACATCTCATGGCGCTCTGCCGCGGCAGAGCCTCTTGCCGAAAAGCCAAACATCCAGCTCTTTCTCCCACAAGGAAGGGCCCAGCCCTGAAAGCTCTTGCTGCTCTTCACCTACGCTTAGCGCCCTATCTACAGGCACAACAGCACTGGGGATCTGTGCTTTCCCGGAGAGGGAACATCTCATGGCGCTGAGCCGCGGCAGAACCTCTTGCCGAAAAGGCAAACGTCCGGCTCCTTCTCCCACAAGGAAGGGCCCAGACCTGAAAGCTGTTGCTGCTCTTCATGGTCACTTGGCGCCCTATCTACAGGCACAACAGCACTGGGGATCTGTGCTTTCCCGGAGAGGGAACATCACATGGCGCTCGGTTGCGGCAGAGCCTCTTGCCGAAAAGGAAAACGTCCGGCTCCTTCTCCCACAAGGAAGGGCCCAGCCCTGAAAGCTGTTGCTGCTCTTCACGGTCACTTGGCGCCCTATCTACAGGCACACCAGCACTGGGGATCTGTGCTTTCCCGGAGAGGGAACCTCTCATGGCGCTCGGCCGCGGCAGAGCCTCTTGCCAAAAGGCATACGTCCAGCTCCTTCTCCCACAAGGAAGGGCCCAGCCCTGAAAGCTCTTGCTGCTCTTCACCTACGCTTGATGCCCTATCTACAGGCACAACAGCACTGGGGATCTGTGCTTTCCCGGAGACGCAACATCTCATGGCGCTCGGCCGCGGCAGAGCCTCTTGCCGAAATGGCAAACGTCGGGCTCCTTCTCCCACAAGGAAAGGTACCAGCCCTGAAAGCTGTTGCTGCTCTTCGCGATACCCTGGCTCCCTATCTACAGGCACAACAGCACTGGGGATCTGTGCTTTCCCGGAGAGGGAACCTCTCATGGCGCTCGGCCGCGGCAGAGCCTCTTGCCGAAAAGGCAAACGTCCGGCTGATTCTCCCACAAGGAAGGGCCCAGCCCTGAAAGCTCTTGCTGCTCTTCACGGTCACTTGGCTCCCTAACTACAGCCACAACAGCACTGGGAACTGTGCTTTCCCAGCGACGCAACATCTCATGGCGCTCCGCTGCGCAGAGCCTCTTGCCGAAAAGGGAAACATCCGGCTCCTTCTCCAACATGGAAGGGCCCAGCCCTGAAAGCTGTTGCTGCTCTTCATGGTCACTTGGCACCCTATCTACAGGCACAGCAGCAGTGGGGATCTGTGCTTTCCCAGAGACGCAACATCTCATGGCACTCAGCCGCAAAGGAGCCTCTTGTCGAAAAGGCAAACATCCGGCTGCTTCTCCCACAAGGAAGGGCCCAGCCCTGAAAGCTGTTGCTGATCTTCACCTACGCTTGGCGCCCTATCTACAGGCACAACAGCACTGGGGATCTGTGCTTTCCCGGAGAGGGAACATCACATGGCTCTCGGTTGCGGCAGAGCCTCTTGCCGAAAAGTGAAACGTCCGCCTCCTTCTCCCACAAGGAAGGGCCCAGCCCTGAAAGCTCTTGCTGCTCATCACCGACGCTTGGCCCCCTATCTACAGGCACAACAGCACTGGGGATCTGTGATTTCCCGGAGACGGAACATCTCATGGCGCTCGGCCACGGCAGAGCCTCTTGCCGAAAAGGCAAACGTCCCGCTCATTCCACACAAGGAAGGGCCCAGCCCTGAAAGCTCTTGCTGCTCTTCACGTTGCCTTGGCGCCCTATGTACAGGCACAACAACACTGGGGATCTGTGCTTTCCCAGAGACGCAACAACTCATCGCGCTCGGCCGCGGCAGAGCCTCTTGCCGAAAAGGCAAACGTCCGGCTCCTTCTCCAACGAGGAAGGGCCCAGCCCTGAAAGCTCTTGCAGCTCCTCACCTATGCTTGGTGCCCTACCTACAGGCACAACAGCAGTGGGGATCTGTGCTTTCCCAGAGACGCAACATCTCATGGCGCTCGGCCGCAAAGGAGCCTCTTGCCGAAAAGGTAAACGTCGGCTTCGTTCTCCCACAAGGAAGGGCCCAGCCCTGAAAGCTCTTGCTGCTCCTCACCTATGCTTGTTGCCCTATCTACAGGCACAACAGCACTGGGGATCTCTGCTTTTCCATAGACGCAACATCTCATGGCGCTGGTCCGCGACAGAGCCTCTTGCCGTAAAGGCAAACCTCCGGATGCTTCTCCCACAGGGAAGGGCCCAACCCTGAGCTGTTGCTGCTCTTCACGGTCACTTGGCGCCCTATCTACAGCCACAACAGCACTGGGGATCTGTGCTTTCCCGGAGAGGGAACATCTCATGGCGCTCAGCCGCGGCAGATCCTCTTGCCAAAAGGCATACGTCCCGCTCCTTCTGCCACAAGGAAGGGCACCAGCCCTGAAAGCTCTTGCTGCTCTTCACGGTCACTTGGCTCCCTATCTACAGGCACAACAGCAGTGTGGATCTGTGCTTTCCCAGAGATGCAACATCTCATGGCGCTCGGCCGTGGCAGAGCCTCTTGCCGAAAAGCCAAACGTCCGGCTGCTTCTCCCACAAGGAAGGGCCCAGCCCTGAAAGCTCTTGCTTCTCTTCATGGTTACTTGGCACCCTATCTACAGGCACAACAGCACTGGGGATCTGTGCTTTCCCGGAGAGGGAACATCTCATGGCGCTCGGCCACGGCAGAGCCTCTTGCCGAAAAGGAAACCATCCGGCTCCTTCTCCCACATGGAAGGGCCCAGCCCTGAAAGCTCTTGCTGCTCTTCACCTACGCTTGGTGCCCTATCTACAGGCACAACAGCACTGGGGATCTGTGCTTTCCCAGAGACGCAATATCTCATGGCGCTCGGCCGCGGCAGAGCATCTTGCCAAAAGGCAAACGTCTGGCTCCTTCTCCCACATGGAAGGGCCCAGCCCTGAAAGCTGTTGCTGCTCTTCACCTATGCTTGTTGCCCAATCTACAGGCACAACAGCACTGCAGATTTGTGCTTTCCCAGAGATGCAACATCTCATGGTGCTCGGCAGCGGCAAAGCGTCTTGCCGTAAAGGCAAACGTCCGGCTTCTCATCACACAAGGAAGGGCCCAGCCCTGAAAGCTGTTGCTGCTCTTCACGGTCACTTGGCGCCCTATCTACAGGCACACCAGCACTGGGGATCTGTGCTTTCCCAGAGACGCAACATGTCATGGCGCTCTGCCGCAGCAGAGCCTCTTGCCGAAAAGGCAAACATCGGGCTCCTTGTTCCACAAGGAACGGCACCAGCCCTGAAAGCTGTTGCTGCTCTTCACGGTACCCTCGAGCCTTATCTAGAGGCACAACAGCACTGGGGATCTGTGCTTTCCCAGAGACGCAATATCTCATGGCGCTCGGCCGCGGCAGAGCCTCTTGCCAAAAAGGCAAACGTCAGCCTCCTTCTCCCACAAGGAAGGGCCCAGCCCTGAAAGCTGTTGCTGCTCTTCACTTATGCTTGGCGCCCTATCTACAGGCACAACAGCACTGGGGATCTGTGCTTTCCCAGAGATGCAACATCTCATGGCGCTCGGCCGTGGCAGAGCCTTTTCCTGAAAATGCAAACGTCCGGCTCCTTCTCCCACAAGGAAGGGCCCAGCCCTGAAAGCTCTTGCTGCTCTTCATGGTCACTTGGCGCCCTATCTACAGGCACAACAGCACTGGGGATCTGTGCTTTCCCAGAGACGCAACATCTCATGGCGCTCGGCCGCGGCAGAGCCTCTTGCCCAAAAGGAAAACGTCCGGCTCCTTCTCCCACAAGGAAGGGCCCAGCCCTGAAAGCTCTTGCTGCTCTTCACCTACGCTTGGTGCCCTATCTACAGGCACAACAGCACTGGGGATCTGTGCTTTCCCAGAGACGCAATATCTCATGGCGCTCGGCCGCGGCAGAGCCTCTTGACAAAAGGCATACGTCCAGCTCCTTCTCCCACAAGGAAGGGCCCAGCTCTGAAAGCTCTTGCTGCTCTGCACGTTGCCTTGGCGCCCTACCTACAGGCACAACAGCACTTCGGATCTGTGCTTTCCCAGAGACGCAACATCTCATGACGCTCGGCAGCGGCAGAGCCTCTTGCCGAAAAGGCAAACTTCCGGCTCCTTCTCCCACAAGGAAGGGCCCAGCCATGAAAGCTGTTGCTGATCTTCACCTATGCTTGGCACCCTATCTACAGGCACAACAGCACTGGGGATCTGTGCTTTCCCAGAGACGCAACATCTCATGGCGCTCTGCCGCGGCAGAGCCTCTTGCCGAAAAGCCAAACATCCAGCTCTTTGTCCCACAAGGAAGGGCCCAGCCCTGAAAGCTCTTGCTGCTCTTCACGGTCACTTAGCCCCCTATCTACAGGCACAACAGCACTGGGGATCTGTGCTTTCCCGGAGAGGGAACATCTCATGGCGCTGAGCCGCGGCAGAACCTCTTGCCGAAAAGGTAAACGTCCGGCTCCTTCTCCCACAAGGAAGGGCCCAGACCTGAAAGCTGTTGCTGCTCTTCATGGTCACTTGGCACCCTATCTACAGGCACACGAGCACTGGGGATCTGTGCTTTCCCGGAGACGCAACATCTCATGGCGCTCGGCCGCGGCAGAGCCTCTTGCCGAAAAGGCAAACGTCCGCTCCTTCTCCCACAAGGAAGGGCCCAGCCCTGAAAGCTGTTGCTGGTTTTCACGGTCACTTGGCGCCCTATCTACAGGCACAACAGCACTGGGGATCTGTGATTTCCCGGAGAGGGAACATCACATGGCGCTCGGTTGCGGCAGAGCCTCTTGCCGAAAAGGAAAACGTCCGGCTCCTTCTCCCACAAGGAAGGGCCCAGCCCTGAAAGCAGTTGCTGCTCTTCACGGTCACTTGGCGCCCTATCTACAGGCACACCAGCACTGGGGATCTGTGCTTTCCCGGAGAGGGAACCTCTCATGGCGCTCGGCCGCGGCAGAGCCTCTTGCCAAAAGGCATACGTCCAGCTCCTTCTCCCACAAGGAAGGGCCCAGCCCTGAAAGCTCTTGCTGCTCTGCACGTAGCCTTGGCGCCCTATCTACAGGCACAACAGCACTGGGGATCTGTGCTTTCCCAGAGACCCAACATCTCATGATGCTCGTTTGCGGCAGAGCATCTTGCCAAAAGGCAAACATCTGGCTCCTTCTCCCACATGGAAGGGGCCAGCCCTGAAAGCTCTTGCTGCTCTTCACCTAAGCTTCGCGCACTATCTACACGCACAACAGCACTGGGGATCTGTGCTTTCCCAGAGACGCAACATCTCATGGCGCTGAGCCGCGACAGAGCCTCTTGCCGAAAACGCAAATGTCTGGCTCCTTCTCCCACAAGGAAGGGCCCAGCCCTGAAAGCTGTTGCTGATATTCACCTATGCTTGGCGCCCTATCTACAGGCACAACAGCACTGGGGATCTGTGCTTTCCCAGAGACGCAACATCTCATGGTGCTCGGCAGCGGCAGAGCCTCTTGCCGTAAAGGCAAACGTACAGCTGCTTCTAACACAGGGAAGGGCCCAGCCCTGAAAGCTGTTGCTGCTCTTCACGGTCACTTAGCCCCCTATCTACAGGCACACCAGCACTGGGGATCTGTGCTTTCCCGGAGAGGAAACCTCTCATGGCGCTCGGCCGCGGCAGAGCCTCTTGACGAAAAGGCAAACGTCCGCCTCCTTCTCCCACAAGGAAGGGCCCAGACCTGAAAGCTCTTGATGCTCTTCACCTACGCTTGGCGCCCTATCTACAGGCACAACAGCACTTCGGATCTGTGCTTTTCCAGAGATGCAACATCTCATGGTGCTCGGCAGCGGCAGAGCCTCTTGCCGTAAAGGCAAACGTACAGCTGCTTCTCCCACAGGGAAGTGCCCAGCCCTGAAAGCTGTTGCTGCTCTTCACGGTCACTTGGCGCCCTATCTACAGCACACCAGCACTGGGGATCTGTGCTTTCCCGGAGAGGGAACCTCTCATGGCGCTCGGCCGCGGCAGAGCCTCTTGACAAAAGGCATACGTCCAGCTCCTTCTCCCACAAGGAAGGGCCCAGCCCTGAAAGCTCTTGCTGCTCTTCACGGTCACTTGGCTCCCTATCTACAGGCACAACAGCACTGGGGATCTGTGCTTTCCCGGAGAGGGAATATCTAATGGCGCTCGGCCGCGGCAGAACCTCTTGCCGAAAAGCCAAACGTCCGCCTACTTCTCCCACAAGGAAGGGCCCAGCCCTGAAAGCTCTTGCTGCTCTTCACGGTCACTTGGCGCCCTATCTACAGGCACAACAGCACTGGGGATCTGTGCTTTCCCAGAGACGCAACATCTCATGGCGCTCGGCCGTGGCAGAGCCTCTTGCCGAAAAGCCAAACATCCAGCTCCTTCTCCCACAAGGAAGGGCCCAGCCCTGAAAGCTCTTGCTGTTCTTCACGGTCACTTGTCGCCCTATCTACAGGCACACCAGCACTGGGGATCTGTGCTTTCCCGGAGAGGGAACCTCTCATGGCGCTCGGCAGCGGCAGAGCCTCTTGCCGTAAAGGCATACGTCCAGCTCCTTCTCCCACAGGGAAGGGCCCAGCCCTGAAAGCTCTTGCTGCTCTGCACGTAGCCTTGGCGCCCTATCTACAGGCACAACAGCACTGGGGATCTGTGCTTTCCCAGAGATGCAACATCTCATGACGTTCATTTTTGGCAGAGCCTCCTCCCGTAAAGGCAAACGTCCGCCTCCTTCTCCCACAAGGAAGGGCCCAGCCCTGAAAGCTGTTGCTGCTCTGTACGTAGCCTTGGCGCCCTACCTACAGGCACAACAGCACTTCGGATCTGTGCTTTCCCAGAGACGCAACATCTCTTGACGCTCATTTTTGGCAGAGCCCCTTGCCGAAAAGGCAAACGTCAAGCTCCTTCTCCCACAAGGAAGGGCCCAGCCCTGAAAGCTGTTGCTGGTCTTCACCATCACTTGGCGCCCTATCTACAGGCACAACAGCACTGGGGATCTGTGCTTTCCCGGAGAGGGAACATGACATGGCGCTAGCTTGCGGCAGAGCCTCTTGCCGAAAAGGGAAACTTCCGGCTCCTTCTCCCACAAGGAAGGGCACCAGCCCTGAAAGCTCTTGCTGCTCTGCACGTAGCCTTGGCGCCCTATCTACAGGCACAACAACACTGGGGATCTGTGCTTTCCCAGAGAGGGAACATCACATGGCTCTTGGTTGCGGCACAGCCTCTTGCCGAAAAGGCAAACGTCCGCCTCCTACTCCCACAAGGAAGGGCCCAGCCCTGAAAGCTCTTGATGCTCTTCAGCTACGCTTGTCGCCCTATCTACAGGCACAACAGCACTTCGGATCTGTGCTTTTCCAGAGATGCAACATCTCATGGCTCTCGGCCGTGGCAGAGCCTCTTGCCGAAAAGGCAAACGTCCGGCTCCTCCTCCCACGAGGAAGGGCCCAGCCCTGAAAGCTGTTGCTGCTCTTCACCTACGCTTGGTGCCCTATCTACAGGCACAACAGCACTGCAGATCTGTGCTTTCCCAGAGATGCAACATCTCATGGTGCTCGGCGGCGGCAGAGCGTCTTGCCGTAAAGGCAAACGTCCGGCTTCTCATCACACAAGGAAGAGCCCAGCCCTGAAAGCTGTTGATGCTCTTCACGGTCACTTGGCGCCCTATCTACAGGCACACCAGCACTGCGGATCTGTGCTTTCCCAGAGACGCAACATCTCATGGCGCTCTGCCACGGCAGAGCCTCTTGCCGAAAAGGCAAACGTCGGGCTCCTTGTTCCACATGGAACGGCACCAGCCCTGAAAGCTGTTGCTGCTCTTCACGGTACCCTCGAGCCTTATCTAGAGGCACAACAGCACTGGGGATCTGTGATTTCCCAGAGACGCCACATCTCATGACGCTGAGCGGCGACAGAGCCTCTTGCCGAAAAGGCAAATGTCGGGCTCCTTCTCCCACAAGGAAGGGCCCAGCCCTGAAAGCTGTTGCTGATCTTCACCTATGTTTGGCGCCCTATCTACAGGCACAACAGCACTGGGGATCTGTGCTTTCCCAGAGACACAACATCTCATGGCGCTTGGCCGTGGCAGAGCCTCTTGCCGAAAAGGCAAACGTCCGCCTCCTTCTCCCACAAGGAAGGGCACCAGCCCTGAAAGCTCTTGCTGCTCTTCACGGTCACTTGGCTCCCTATCTACAGGCACAACAGCACTGGGGATCTGTGCTTTCCCGGAGAGGGAACATCTAATGGCGCTCGGTCGTGGCAGAGCCTCTTGCCAAAAAGGCAAACGTCCGCCTCCTTCTCCCACAAGGAAGGGCCCAGCCCTGAAAGCTCTTGCTGCTCTTCACTTATGCTTGGTGCCCTATCTACAGGCACAACAGCACTGGGGATCTGTGCTTTCCCAGAGACGCAATATCTCATGGAGCTCGGCCGCGGCAGAGCATCTTGCCAAAAGGCAAACGTCTGGCTCCTTCTCCCACAAGGAAGAGGCCAGCCCTGAAAGCTATTGCTGCTCTTCACCTAAGCTTGGCGCCCTATCTACACGCACAACAGCACTGGGGATCTGTGCTTTCCCAGAGACGCCACATCTCATGACGCTGAGCGGCGACAGAGCCTCTTGCCGAAAAGGCAAATGTTGGGCTCCTTCTCCCACAAGGAAGGGCCCAGCCCTGAAAGCTGTTGCTGATCTTCACCTATGCTTGGCGCCCTATCTACAGGCACAACAGCACTGGGGATCTGTGCTTTCCCAGAGACGCAACATCTCATGGCGCTCGGCCGTGGCCGAGCCTCTTGCCGAAAAGGCTAACGTCGGGCTCCTTCTCCCACAAGGAAGGGCCCAGCCCTGAAAGCTCTTGCTGATCTTCACCTATGTTTGGCGCCCTATCTACAGGCACAACAGCACTGGGGATCTGTGCTTTCCCAGAGACACAACATCTCATGGCGCTCGGCCGTGGCAGAGCCTCTTGCCGAAAAGGCAAACGTCCGCCTCCTTCTCCCACAAGGAAGGTCCCAGCCCTGAAAGCTCTTGATGCTCTTCACCTACGCTTGGCGCCCTATCTACAGGCACAACAGCACTACGGATCTGTGCTTTTCCAGAGATGCAACATCTCATGGTGCTCGGCAGCGGCAGAGCCTCTTGCCGTAAAGGCAAACGTACAGCTGCTTCTACCACAGAGAAGGGCCCAGCCCTGAAAGCTGTTGCTGCTCTTCACGGTCACTTGGCCCCCTATCTACAGGCACACCAGCACTGGGGATCTGTGCTTTCCCGGAGAGGAAACCTCTCATGGCGCTCGGCCGCGGCAGAGCCTCTTGACGAAAACGCAAACGTCCGCCTCCTTCTCCCACAAGGTAGGGCCCAGACCTGAAAGCTGTTGCTGCTCTTCACCTATGCTTGTTGCCCTATCTACAGGCACAACAGCACTGCAGATCTGTGCTTTCCCAGAGATGCAACATCTCATGGTGCTCGGCAGCGGCAGAGCGTCTTGCCGTAAAGGCAAACGTCCGGCTTCTCATCACACAAGGAAGGGCCCAGCCCTGAAAGCTCTTGCTGCTCTTCACGGTCACTTGGCGCCCTATCTACAGGCACACCAGCACTGGGGATCTGTGCTTTCCCAGAGATGCAACATGTCATGGCGCTCTGCCGCAGCAGAGCCTCTTGCCGAAAAGGCAAACGTCGGGCTCCTTGTTCCACAAGGAACGGCACCAGCCCTGAAAGCTGTTGCTGCTCTTCACGGTACCCTCGAGCCTTATCTAGAGGCACAACAGCACTGGGGATCTGTGCTTTCCCAGAGACGCAATATCTCATGGCGCTCGGCCGCGGCAGAGCCTCTTGCCAAAAAGGCAAACGTCAGACTCCTTCTGCCACAAGGAAGGGCCCAGCCCTGAAAGCTCTTGCTGCTCTGCACGTAGCCTTGGCGCCCTATCTACAGGCACAACAGCACTGGGGATCTGTGCTTTCCCAGAGATGCAACATCTCATGACGTTCATTTTTGGCAGAGCCTCCTCCCGTAAAGGCAAACGTCCGCCTCCTTCTCCCACAAGGAAGGGCCCAGCCCTGAAAGCTGTTGCTGCTCTGTACGTAGCCTTGGCGCCCTACCTACAGGCACAACAGCACTTCGGATCTGTGCTTTCCCAGAGACGCAACATCTCTTGACGCTCATTTTTGGCAGAGCCCCTTGCCGAAAAGGCAAACGTCAAGCTCCTTCTCCCACAAGGAAGGGCCCAGCCCTGAAAGCTGTTGCTGGTCTTCACCATCACTTGGCGCCCTATCTACAGGCACAACAGCACTGGGGATCTGTGCTTTCCCGGAGAGGGAACATGACATGGCGCTAGCTTGCGGCAGAGCCTCTTGCCGAAAAGGGAAACTTCCGGCTCCTTCTCCCACAAGGAAGGGCACCAGCCCTGAAAGCTCTTGCTGCTCTGCACGTAGCCTTGGCGCCCTATCTACAGGCACAACAACACTGGGGATCTGTGCTTTCCCAGAGAGGGAACATCACATGGCTCTTGGTTGCGGCACAGCCTCTTGCCGAAAAGGCAAACGTCCGCCTCCTACTCCCACAAGGAAGGGCCCAGCCCTGAAAGCTCTTGATGCTCTTCAGCTACGCTTGTCGCCCTATCTACAGGCACAACAGCACTTCGGATCTGTGCTTTTCCAGAGATGCAACATCTCATGGCTCTCGGCCGTGGCAGAGCCTCTTGCCGAAAAGGCAAACGTCCGGCTCCTCCTCCCACGAGGAAGGGCCCAGCCCTGAAAGCTGTTGCTGCTCTTCACCTACGCTTGGTGCCCTATCTACAGGCACAACAGCACTGCAGATCTGTGCTTTCCCAGAGATGCAACATCTCATGGTGCTCGGCGGCGGCAGAGCGTCTTGCCGTAAAGGCAAACGTCCGGCTTCTCATCACACAAGGAAGAGCCCAGCCCTGAAAGCTGTTGATGCTCTTCACGGTCACTTGGCGCCCTATCTACAGGCACACCAGCACTGCGGATCTGTGCTTTCCCAGAGACGCAACATCTCATGGCGCTCTGCCACGGCAGAGCCTCTTGCCGAAAAGGCAAACGTCGGGCTCCTTGTTCCACATGGAACGGCACCAGCCCTGAAAGCTGTTGCTGCTCTTCACGGTACCCTCGAGCCTTATCTAGAGGCACAACAGCACTGGGGATCTGTGATTTCCCAGAGACGCCACATCTCATGACGCTGAGCGGCGACAGAGCCTCTTGCCGAAAAGGCAAATGTCGGGCTCCTTCTCCCACAAGGAAGGGCCCAGCCCTGAAAGCTGTTGCTGATCTTCACCTATGTTTGGCGCCCTATCTACAGGCACAACAGCACTGGGGATCTGTGCTTTCCCAGAGACACAACATCTCATGGCGCTTGGCCGTGGCAGAGCCTCTTGCCGAAAAGGCAAACGTCCGCCTCCTTCTCCCACAAGGAAGGGCACCAGCCCTGAAAGCTCTTGCTGCTCTTCACGGTCACTTGGCTCCCTATCTACAGGCACAACAGCACTGGGGATCTGTGCTTTCCCGGAGAGGGAACATCTAATGGCGCTCGGTCGTGGCAGAGCCTCTTGCCAAAAAGGCAAACGTCCGCCTCCTTCTCCCACAAGGAAGGGCCCAGCCCTGAAAGCTCTTGCTGCTCTTCACTTATGCTTGGTGCCCTATCTACAGGCACAACAGCACTGGGGATCTGTGCTTTCCCAGAGACGCAATATCTCATGGAGCTCGGCCGCGGCAGAGCATCTTGCCAAAAGGCAAACGTCTGGCTCCTTCTCCCACAAGGAAGAGGCCAGCCCTGAAAGCTATTGCTGCTCTTCACCTAAGCTTGGCGCCCTATCTACACGCACAACAGCACTGGGGATCTGTGCTTTCCCAGAGACGCCACATCTCATGACGCTGAGCGGCGACAGAGCCTCTTGCCGAAAAGGCAAATGTTGGGCTCCTTCTCCCACAAGGAAGGGCCCAGCCCTGAAAGCTGTTGCTGATCTTCACCTATGCTTGGCGCCCTATCTACAGGCACAACAGCACTGGGGATCTGTGCTTTCCCAGAGACGCAACATCTCATGGCGCTCGGCCGTGGCCGAGCCTCTTGCCGAAAAGGCTAACGTCGGGCTCCTTCTCCCACAAGGAAGGGCCCAGCCCTGAAAGCTCTTGCTGATCTTCACCTATGTTTGGCGCCCTATCTACAGGCACAACAGCACTGGGGATCTGTGCTTTCCCAGAGACACAACATCTCATGGCGCTCGGCCGTGGCAGAGCCTCTTGCCGAAAAGGCAAACGTCCGCCTCCTTCTCCCACAAGGAAGGTCCCAGCCCTGAAAGCTCTTGATGCTCTTCACCTACGCTTGGCGCCCTATCTACAGGCACAACAGCACTACGGATCTGTGCTTTTCCAGAGATGCAACATCTCATGGTGCTCGGCAGCGGCAGAGCCTCTTGCCGTAAAGGCAAACGTACAGCTGCTTCTACCACAGAGAAGGGCCCAGCCCTGAAAGCTGTTGCTGCTCTTCACGGTCACTTGGCCCCCTATCTACAGGCACACCAGCACTGGGGATCTGTGCTTTCCCGGAGAGGAAACCTCTCATGGCGCTCGGCCGCGGCAGAGCCTCTTGACGAAAACGCAAACGTCCGCCTCCTTCTCCCACAAGGTAGGGCCCAGACCTGAAAGCTGTTGCTGCTCTTCACCTATGCTTGTTGCCCTATCTACAGGCACAACAGCACTGCAGATCTGTGCTTTCCCAGAGATGCAACATCTCATGGTGCTCGGCAGCGGCAGAGCGTCTTGCCGTAAAGGCAAACGTCCGGCTTCTCATCACACAAGGAAGGGCCCAGCCCTGAAAGCTCTTGCTGCTCTTCACGGTCACTTGGCGCCCTATCTACAGGCACACCAGCACTGGGGATCTGTGCTTTCCCAGAGATGCAACATGTCATGGCGCTCTGCCGCAGCAGAGCCTCTTGCCGAAAAGGCAAACGTCGGGCTCCTTGTTCCACAAGGAACGGCACCAGCCCTGAAAGCTGTTGCTGCTCTTCACGGTACCCTCGAGCCTTATCTAGAGGCACAACAGCACTGGGGATCTGTGCTTTCCCAGAGACGCAATATCTCATGGCGCTCGGCCGCGGCAGAGCCTCTTGCCAAAAAGGCAAACGTCAGACTCCTTCTGCCACAAGGAAGGGCCCAGCCCTGAAAGCTCTTGCTGCTCTTCACTTATGCTTGGCGCCCTATCTAACAGGCACAACAGCACTGGGGATCTGTGCTTTCCCAGAGATGCAACATCTCATGGCGCTCGGCCGTGGCAGAGCCTTTTGCTGAAAATGCAAACGTCCGGCTCCTTCTCCCACAAGGAAGGGCCCAGCCCTGAAAGCTCTTGCTGCTCTTCACGGTCACTTGGCGCCCTATCTACAGGCACAACAGCACTGGGGATCTGTGCTTTCCCGGAGAGGGAACATGAAATGGCGCTCGGTTGCGGCAGATCCTCTTGCCGAAAAGGTAAACGTCCGGCTCCTTCTCCCACAAGGAAGGGCCCAGCCAAGAAAGCACTTGCTGCTCTTCATGGTTACTTGGCACCCTCTCTACAGGCACAGCAGCACTGGGGATCTGTGCTTTCCAAGAGACGCAACATCTCATGGCGCTCGGCCGCAAAGGAACCTCTTGTCGAAAAGGCAAACATCGGGCTCCTTCTCCCACAAGGAAGGGCCCAGCCCTGAAAGCTGTTGCTGATCTTCACCTATGCTTGGCGCCCTATCTACAGGCACAACAGCACTGGCGATCTGTGCTTTCCCGGAGAGGGAACATGACATGGCGCTAGGTTGCGGCAGAGCCTCTTGCCGAAAAGGGAAACGTCCAGCTCCCCCTCCCACGCGGAAGGGCACAGCCCTGAAAGCTGTTGCTGGTCTTCACGGTCACTTGGCGCCCTATCTACAGGCACAACAGCACTGGGGATCTGTGCTTTCCAAGAGACGCAATATCTCATGGCGCTCGGCCGTGGCAGAGCCTCTTGCCGAAAAGGCAAACTTCCGGTTCACCCTCCCACGTGGAAGGGCCCAGCCTTGAAAGCTGATGCTGCTCTTCACCTACGCTTGGTGCCCTATCTACAGGCACAACAGAACTGCGGATCTGTGCTTTCCCAGAGACGCAACATCTCATGGCGCACGGCCGCGGCAGAACCTCTTGCCGAAAAGGCAAACGTCCGGCTCCTTCTCCCACAAGGAAGGGCCCAGACCTGAAAGCTCTTGCTGCTCTTCACGGTCACTTGGCACCCTATCTACAGGCACAACAGAACTGGGGATCTGTGCTTTCCCAGAGACACAACATCTCATGGCGCTCGACCGCGGCAGAGCCTCTTGCCGAAAAGGCAAACGTCCCGCTCCTTCTCCCACAAGGAAGGGCCCAGCCCTGAAAGCTCTTGCTGGTCTTCACGGTCACTTGGCGCCCTATCTACAGGCACAAGAGCACTGGGGATCTGTGCTTTCCCGGAGAGGGAACATCACATGGCGCTCGGTTGCGGCAGAGCCTCTTGCCGAAAAGGAAATCGTCCAGCTCATTCCCCACAAGGAAGGGCCCAGCCCTGAAAGCTCTTGCTGCTCTTCACGGTCCCTTGGCGCCCTACCTACAGGCACAACAACACTGGGGATCTGTGCTTTCCCAGAGATGCAACATCTCATGGCGCTCGTCCGCGACAGAGCCTCTTGTCGAAAAGGCAAGCGTCTGCCTCATTCTCCCACAAGGAAGGGCTCAGCCAAGAAAGCACTTGCTGCTCTTCATGGTCACTTGGCTCCCTATCTACAGGCACAACAGCACTGGGGATCTGTGCTTTCCCAGAGACGCAACATCTCATGGCGCTAGGCCGCGGCAGAGCCTCTTGCCGAAAAGGCAAACGTCCGGCTGCTTCTCCCACAAGGAATGGCCCAGCCCTGCAAGCTCTTGCTGCTCTTCACCTATGCTTAGTGCCCTATCTACAGGCACAACAGCACTGCGGATCTGTGCTTTTCCAGAGATGCAACATCTCATGGTGTTCGGCAGCGGCAGAGCCTCTTGCCGAAAAGGCAAACATCCGGCTGCTTCTCCCACAAGGAAGGGCCCAGCCCTGAAAGCTCTTGCTGCTCTTCACGGTCACTTGGCGCCCTATCTACAGGCACACCAGCACTGGGGATCTGTGCTTTCCCAGAGACGCAACATCTCATGGCGCTCGGCCGCGGCAGAGCCTCTTCCCGAAAGGCAAACGTCCGGCTCCTTCTCCCACAAGGAAGGGCCCAGCCCTGAAAGCTCTTGCTGCTCTTCACCTACGCTTGGTGCCCTATCTACAGGCACAACAGCACTGGGGATCTGTGCTTTCCAAGAGACGCAACATCTCATGGTACTCGGCCGCGGCAGAGCCTCTTGCCGAAAAGGCAAACGTCCGGCTCCTTCTCCCACAAGGAAGGGCCCAGCCCTGAAAGCTGTTGCTGCTCTGCACATTGCCTTGGCGCCCTATCTACAGGCACACCAGCACTGGGGATCTGTGCTTTCCCAGAGACGCAACATCTCATGGCGCTCGTCCGCGACAGAGCCTCTTGCCGAACAGGCAAACGTCGGGCTCCTTCTCCCACAAGGAAGGGCCCAGCCCTGAAAGCTGTTGCTGATCTTCACCTATGCTTGGCGCCCTATCTACAGGCACAACAACACTGGGGATCTGTGCTTTCCCGGAGAGGGAACATCACATGGCTCTCTGTTGCGGCACAGCCTCTTGACGAAAAGGCAAACGTCCGGCTCCTTCTCCCACAAGGAAGGGCCCAGCCCTGAAAGCTCTTGATGCTCTTCACCTACGCTTGGCGCCCTATCTACAGGCACAACAGCACTTCGGATCTGTGCTTTTCCAGAGATGCAACATCTCATGGTGCTCGGCAGCGGCAGAGCCTCTTGCCGTAAAGGCAAACGTACAGCTACTTCTCCCACAGGGAAGTGCCCAGCCCTGAAAGCTGTTGCTGCTCTTCACGGTCACTTGGCGCCCTATCTACAGGCACACCAGCACTGGGGATCTGTGCTTTCCCGGAGAGGGAACCTCTCATGGCGCTCGGCCGCGGCAGAGCCTCTTGCCGAAAAGGCATACGTCCAGCTCCTTCTCCCACAAGGAAGGGCCCAACCCTGAAAGCTCTTGCTGCTCTGCACGTAGCCTTGGCGCCCTATCTACAGGCACAACAGCACTGGGGATCTGTGCTTTCCCAGAGACGCAACATCTCATGATGCTCGTTTGCGGCAGAGCCTCTTGCCGAACAGGCAAACTTCCGGCTCCTCCTCCCACGAGGAAGGGCCCAGCCCTGAAAGCTCTTGCTGCTCTTCACCTACGCTTGGTGCCCTATCTACAGGCACAACAGCACTGGGGATCTGTGCTTTCCCAGAGAAGCAACATCTCATGGCACTCGGCAGCGGCAGAGCCTCTTGTCGTAAAGGCAAACGTCCGCCTCCTTCTCCCACAAGGAAGGGCCCAGACCTGAAAGCTGTTGCTGCTCTTCACCTATGCTTGTTGCCCTATCTACAGGCACAACAGCACTGCAGATCTGTGCTTTCCCAGAGATGCAACATCTCATGGTGCTCGGCAGCGGCAGAGCGTCTTGCCGTAAAGGCAAACGTCCGGCTTCTCATCACACAAGGAAGGGCCCAGCCCTGAAAGCTCTTGCTGCTCTTCACGGTCACTTGGCGCCCTATCTACAGGCACACCAGCACTGGGGATCTGTGCTTTCCCAGAGATGCAACATGTCATGGCGCTCTGCCGCAGCAGAGCCTCTTGCCGAAAAGGCAAACGTCGGGCTCCTTGTTCCACAAGGAACGGCACCAGCCCTGAAAGCTGTTGCTGCTCTTCACGGTACCCTCGAGCCTTATCTAGAGGCACAACAGCACTGGGGATCTGTGCTTTCCCAGAGACGCAATATCTCATGGCGCTCGGCCGCGGCAGAGCCTCTTGCCAAAAAGGCAAACGTCAGACTCCTTCTGCCACAAGGAAGGGCCCAGCCCTGAAAGCTCTTGCTGCTCTTCACTTATGCTTGGCGCCCTATCTAACAGGCACAACAGCACTGGGGATCTGTGCTTTCCCAGAGATGCAACATCTCATGGCGCTCGGCCGTGGCAGAGCCTTTTGCTGAAAATGCAAACGTCCGGCTCCTTCTCCCACAAGGAAGGGCCCAGCCCTGAAAGCTCTTGCTGCTCTTCACGGTCACTTGGCGCCCTATCTACAGGCACAACAGCACTGGGGATCTGTGCTTTCCCGGAGAGGGAACATGAAATGGCGCTCGGTTGCGGCAGATCCTCTTGCCGAAAAGGTAAACGTCCGGCTCCTTCTCCCACAAGGAAGGGCCCAGCCAAGAAAGCACTTGCTGCTCTTCATGGTTACTTGGCACCCTCTCTACAGGCACAGCAGCACTGGGGATCTGTGCTTTCCAAGAGACGCAACATCTCATGGCGCTCGGCCGCAAAGGAACCTCTTGTCGAAAAGGCAAACATCGGGCTCCTTCTCCCACAAGGAAGGGCCCAGCCCTGAAAGCTGTTGCTGATCTTCACCTATGCTTGGCGCCCTATCTACAGGCACAACAGCACTGGCGATCTGTGCTTTCCCGGAGAGGGAACATGACATGGCGCTAGGTTGCGGCAGAGCCTCTTGCCGAAAAGGGAAACGTCCAGCTCCCCCTCCCACGCGGAAGGGCACAGCCCTGAAAGCTGTTGCTGGTCTTCACGGTCACTTGGCGCCCTATCTACAGGCACAACAGCACTGGGGATCTGTGCTTTCCAAGAGACGCAACATCTCATGGCGCTCGGCCGTGGCAGAGCCTCTTGCCGAAAAGGCAAACTTCCGGTTCACCCTCCCACGTGGAAGGGCCCAGCCTTGAAAGCTGATGCTGCTCTTCACCTACGCTTGGTGCCCTATCTACAGGCACAACAGAACTGCGGATCTGTGCTTTCCCAGAGACGCAACATCTCATGGCGCACGGCCGCGGCAGAACCTCTTGCCGAAAAGGCAAACGTCCGGCTCCTTCTCCCACAAGGAAGGGCCCAGATCTGAAAGCTCTTGCTGCTCTTCACGGTCACTTGGCACCCTATCTACAGGCACAACAGAACTGGGGATCTGTGCTTTCCCAGAGACACAACATCTCATGGCGCTCGACCGCGGCAGAGCCTCTTGCCGAAAAGGCAAACGTCCCGCTCCTTCTCCCACAAGGAAGGGCCCAGCCCTGAAAGCTCTTGCTGGTCTTCACGGTCACTTGGCGCCCTATCTACAGGCACAAGAGCACTGGGGATCTGTGCTTTCCCGGAGAGGGAACATCACATGGCGCTCGGTTGCGGCAGAGCCTCTTGCCGAAAAGGAAATCGTCCAGTTCATTCCCCACAAGGAAGGGCCCAGCCCTGAAAGCTCTTGCTGCTCTTCACGGTCCCTTGGCGCCCTACCTACAGGCACAACAACACTGGGGATCTGTGCTTTCCCAGAGATGCAACATCTCATGGCGCTCGTCCGCGACAGAGCCTCTTGTCGAAAAGGCAAGCGTCTGCCTCATTCTCCCACAAGGAAGGGCTCAGCCAAGAAAGCACTTGCTGCTCTTCATGGTCACTTGGCTCCCTATCTACAGGCACAACAGCACTGGGGATCTGTGCTTTCCCAGAGACGCAACATCTCATGGCGCTAGGCCGCGGCAGAGCCTCTTGCCGAAAAGGCAAACGTCCGGCTGCTTCTCCCACAAGGAATGGCCCAGCCCTGCAAGCTCTTGCTGCTCTTCACCTATGCTTAGTGCCCTATCTACAGGCACAACAGCACTGCGGATCTGTGCTTTTCCAGAGATGCAACATCTCATGGTGTTCGGCAGCGGCAGAGCCTCTTGCCGAAAAGGCAAACATCCGGCTGCTTCTCCCACAAGGAAGGGCCCAGCCCTGAAAGCTCTTGCTGCTCTTCACGGTCACTTGGCGCCCTATCTACAGGCACACCAGCACTGGGGATCTGTGCTTTCCCAGAGACGCAACATCTCATGGCGCTCGGCCGCGGCAGAGCCTCTTCCCGAAAGGCAAACGTCCGGCTCCTTCTCCCACAAGGAAGGGCCCAGCCCTGAAAGCTCTTGCTGCTCTTCACCTACGCTTGGTGCCCTATCTACAGGCACAACAGCACTGGGGATCTGTGCTTTCCAAGAGACGCAACATCTCATGGTACTCGGCCGCGGCAGAGCCTCTTGCCGAAAAGGCAAACGTCCGGCTCCTTCTCCCACAAGGAAGGGCCCAGCCCTGAAAGCTGTTGCTGCTCTGCACATTGCCTTGGCGCCCTATCTACAGGCACACCAGCACTGGGGATCTGTGCTTTCCCAGAGACGCAACATCTCATGGCGCTCGTCCGCGACAGAGCCTCTTGCCGAACAGGCAAACGTCGGGCTCCTTCTCCCACAAGGAAGGGCCCAGCCCTGAAAGCTGTTGCTGATCTTCACCTATGCTTGGCGCCCTATCTACAGGCACAACAACACTGGGGATCTGTGCTTTCCCGGAGAGGGAACATCACATGGCTCTCTGTTGCGGCACAGCCTCTTGACGAAAAGGCAAACGTCCGGCTCCTTCTCCCACAAGGAAGGGCCCAGCCCTGAAAGCTCTTGATGCTCTTCACCTACGCTTGGCGCCCTATCTACAGGCACAACAGCACTTCGGATCTGTGCTTTTCCAGAGATGCAACATCTCATGGTGCTCGGCAGCGGCAGAGCCTCTTGCCGTAAAGGCAAACGTACAGCTACTTCTCCCACAGGGAAGTGCCCAGCCCTGAAAGCTGTTGCTGCTCTTCACGGTCACTTGGCGCCCTATCTACAGGCACACCAGCACTGGGGATCTGTGCTTTCCCGGAGAGGGAACCTCTCATGGCGCTCGGCCGCGGCAGAGCCTCTTGCCAAAAGGCATACGTCCAGCTCCTTCTCCCACAAGGAAGGGCCCAACCCTGAAAGCTCTTGCTGCTCTGCACGTAGCCTTGGCGCCCTATCTACAGGCACAACAGCACTGGGGATCTGTGCTTTCCCAGAGACGCAACATCTCATGATGCTCGTTTGCGGCAGAGCCTCTTGCCAAAAAGGCAAACTTCCGGCTCCTCCTCCCACGAGGAAGGGCCCAGCCCTGAAAGCTCTTGCTGCTCTTCACCTACGCTTGGTGCCCTATCTACAGGCACAACAGCACTGGGGATCTGTGCTTTCCCAGAGAAGCAACTTCTCATGGCGCTCGGCAGCGGCAGAGCCTCTTGTCGTAAAGGCAAACGTCCGCCTCCTTCTCCCACAAGGAAGGGCCCAGCCAAGAAAGCACTTGCTGCTCTTCATGGTTACTTGGCACCCTATCTACAGGCACAGCAGCACTGGGGATCTGTGCTTTCCCAGAGATGCAACATCTCATGGCGCTTGGCCGTGGCAGAGCCTCTTGCCGAAACGGCAAACGCCCGGCTCCTTCTCCCACAAGGAAGTGCCCAGCCCTGAAAGCAGTTGCTGCTCTTCACCTATTCTTGTTGCCCTATCTACATGCACAACAGCACTGGGGATCTCTGCTTTCCCAGAGACGCAACATCTCATGGCGCTCGGCCGCGGCAGGGCCTCTTGCCGAAAAGGCAAACGTCCGGCTCCTTCTCCCACAAGGAAGGGCCCAGCCCTGAAAGCTCTTGCTGCTCTTCACGGTCACTTGGCGCCCTATCTACAGGCACACCAGCACTGGGGATCTGTGCTTTCCCGGAGAGGGAACCTCTCATGGCGCTCGGCCGCGGCAGAGCCTCTTGCCAAAAGGCATACGTCCAGCTCCTTCTCCCACAAGGAAGGGCCCAGCCCTGAAAGCTCTTGCTGCTCTGCACGTAGCCTTGGCGCCCTATCTACAGGCACAACAGCACTGGGGATCTGTGCTTTCCCAGAGACCCAACATCTCATGATGCTCGTTTGCGGCAGAGCATCTTGCCAAAAGGCAAACGTCTGGCTCCTTCTCCCACATGGAAGGGGCCAGCCCTGAAAGCTCTTGCTGCTCTTCACCTAAGCTTCGCGCACTATCTACACGCACAACAGCACTGGGGATCTGTGCTTTCCCAGAGACGCAACATCTCATGGCGCTGAGCCGCGACAGAGCCTCTTGCCGAAAAGGCAAATGTCGGGCTCCTTCTCCCACAAGGAAGGGCCCAGCCCTGAAAGCTGTTGCTGATCTTCACCTATGCTTGGCGCCCTATCTACAGGCACAACAGCACTGGGGATCTGTGCTTTCCCAGAGACGCAACATCTCATGGTGCTCGGCAGCGGCAGAGCCTCTTGCCGTAAAGGCAAACGTACAGCTGCTTCTAACACAGGGAAGGGCCCAGCCCTGAAAGCTGTTGCTGCTCTTCACGGTCACTTAGCCCCCTATCTACAGGCACACCAGCACTGGGGATCTGTGCTTTCCCGGAGAGGAAACCTCTCATGGCGCTCGGACCGCGGCACAGCCTCTTGACGAAAAGGCAAACGTCCGCCTCCTTCTCCCACAAGGAAGGGCCCAGACCTGAAAGCTCTTGATGCTCTTCACCTACGCTTGGCGCCCTATCTACAGGCACAACAGCACTTCGGATCTGTGCTTTTCCAGAGATGCAACATCTCATGGTGCTCGGCAGCGGCAGAGCCTCTTGCCGTAAAGGCAAACGTACAGCTGCTTCTCCCACAGGGAAGTGCCCAGCCCTGAAAGCTGTTGCTGCTCTTCACGGTCACTTGGCGCCCTATCTACAGCACACCAGCACTGGGGATCTGTGCTTTCCCGGAGAGGGAACCTCTCATGGCGCTCGGCCGCGGCAGAGCCTCTTGACAAAAGGCATACGTCCAGCTCCTTCTCCCACAAGGAAGGGCCCAGCCCTGAAAGCTCTTGCTGCTCTTCACGGTCACTTGGCTCCCTATCTACAGGCACAACAGCACTGGGGATCTGTGCTTTCCCGGAGAGGGAATATCTAATGGCGCTCGGCCGCGGCAGAAACCTCTTGCCGAAAAGCCAAACGTCCGCCTACTTCTCCCACAAGGAAGGCCCAGCCCTGAAAGCTCTTGCTGCTCTTCACCTATGCTTGGCGCCCTATCTACAGGCACAACAGCACTGGGGATCTGTGCTTTCCCAGAGACGCAACATCTCATGGCGCTCGGCCGTGGCAGAGCCTCTTGCCGAAAAGCCAAACATCCAGCTCCTTCTCCCACAAGGAAGGGCCCAGCCCTGAAAGCTCTTGCTGTTCTTCACGGTCACTTGTCGCCCTATCTACAGGCACACCAGCACTGGGATCTGTGCTTTCCCGGAGAGGGAACCTCTCATGGCGCTCGGCCGCGGCAGAGCCTCTTGCCGTAAAGGCATACGTCCAGCTCCTTCTCCCACAGGGAAGGGGCCCAGCCCTGAAAGATCTTGCTGCTCTGCACGTAGCCTTGGCGCCCTATCTACAGGCACAACAGCACTGGGGATCTGTGCTTTCCCAGAGATGCAACATCTCATGACGTTCATTTTTGGCAGAGCCTCTTGCCGTAAAGGCAAACGTCCGCCTCCTTCTCCCACAAGGAAGGGCCCAGCCCTGAAAGCTGTTGCTGCTCTGTACGTAGCCTTGGCGCCCTACCTACAGGCACAACAGCACTTCGGATCTGTGCTTTCCCAGAGACGCAACATCTCTTGACGCTCATTTTTGGCAGAGCCCCTTGCCGAAAAGGCAAACGTCAAGCTCCTTCTCCCACAAGGAAGGGCCCAGCCCTGAAAGCTGTTGCTGGTCTTCACCATCACTTGGCGCCCTATCTACAGGCACAACAGCACTGGGGATCTGTGCTTTCCCGGAGAGGGAACATGACATGGCGCTAGCTTGCGGCAGAGCCTCTTGCCGAAAAGGGAAACTTCCGGCTCCTTCTCCCACAAGGAAGGGCACCAGCCCTGAAAGCTCTTGCTGCTCTGCACGTAGCCTTGGCGCCCTATCTACAGGCACAACAACACTGGGGATCTGTGCTTTCCCGGAGAGGGAACATCACATGGCTCTTGGTTGCGGCACAGCCTCTTGCCGAAAAGGCAAACGTCCGCCTCCTACTCCCACAAGGAAGGGCCCAGCCCTGAAAGCTCTTGATGCTCTTCAGCTACGCTTGTCGCCCTATCTACAGGCACAACAGCACTTCGGATCTGTGCTTTTCCAGAGATGCAACATCTCATGGCTCTCGGCCGTGGCAGAGCCTCTTGCCGAAAAGGCAAACGTCCGGCTCCTCCTCCCACGAGGAAGGGCCCAGCCCTGAAAGCTGTTGCTGCTCTTCACCTACGCTTGGTGCCCTATCTACAGGCACAACAGCACTGCAGATCTGTGCTTTCCCAGAGATGCAACATCTCATGGTGCTCGGCGGCGGCAGAGCGTCTTGCCGTAAAGGCAAACGTCCGGCTTCTCATCACACAAGGAAGAGCCCAGCCCTGAAAGCTGTTGATGCTCTTCACGGTCACTTGGCGCCCTATCTACAGGCACACCAGCACTGCGGATCTGTGCTTTCCCAGAGACGCAACATCTCATGGCGCTCTGCCACGGCAGAGCCTCTTGCCGAAAAGGCAAACGTCGGGCTCCTTGTTCCACATGGAACGGCACCAGCCCTGAAAGCTGTTGCTGCTCTTCACGGTACCCTCGAGCCTTATCTAGAGGCACAACAGCACTGGGATCTGTGCTTTCCCAGAGACGCAATATCTCATGGCGCTCGGCCGCGGCAGAGCCTCTTGCCGAAAAGGAAAACATCCGGCTCCTTCTCCCACAAGGAAGGGCCCAGACCTGAAAGCTCTTGCTGCTCTTCACCTACGCTTGGTGCCCTATCTACAGGCACAACAGCACTGGGGATCTGTGCTTTCCCAGAGACGCAATATCTCATGGAGCTCGGCCGCGGCAGAGCATCTTGCCAAAAGGCAAACGTCTGGCTCCTTCTCCCACAAGGAAGAGGCCAGCCCTGAAAGCTATTGCTGCTCTTCACCTAAGCTTGGCGCCCTATCTACAGGCACAACAGCACTGGGGATCTGTGCTTTCCCAGAGACGCCACATCTCATGACGCTGAGCGGCGACTGAGCCTCTTGCCGAAAAGGCAAATGTCGGGCTCCTTCTCCCACAAGGAAGGGCCCAGCCCTGAAAGCTGTTGCTGATCTTCACCTATGTTTGGCGCCCTATCTACAGGCACAACAGCACTGGGGATCTGTGCTTTCCCAGAGACGCCTCTTGCCGAAAAGGCAAACGTCCGCCTCCTTCTCCCACAAGGAAGGGCACCAGCCCTGAAAGCTCTTGCTGCTCTTCACGGTCACTTGGCTCCCTATCTACAGGCACAACAGCACTGGGGATCTGTGCTTTCCCGGAGAGGGAACATCTAATGGCGCTCGGTCGTGGCAGAGCCTCTTGCCAAAAAGGCAAACGTCCGCCTCCTTCTCCCACAAGGAAGGGCCCAGCCCTGAAAGCTCTTGATGCTCTTCAGCTACGCTTGGCGCCCTATCTACAGGCACAACAGCACTGGGGATCTGTGCTTTCCCAGAGATGCAACATCTCATGGCGCTCGGCCGTGGCAGAGCCTCTTGCCGAAAAGCCAAACGTCCGGCTGCTTCTCCCACAAGGAAGGGCCCAGCCCTGAAAGCTCTTGCTGCTCTTCATGGTCACGTGGCACCCTATCTACAGGCACACCAGCACTGGGGATCTGTGCTTTCCCGGAGAGGGAACATCTCATGGCGCTCGGCCGCGGCAGAGCCTCTTGCCGAAAAGGAAAACATCCGGCTCCTTCTCCCACAAGGAAGGGCCCAGCCCTGAAAGCTCTTGCTGCTCTTCACCTACGCTTGGTGCCCTATCTACAGGCACAACAGCACTGGGGATCTGTGCTTTCCCAGAGACGCAATATCTCATGGAGCTCGGCCGAGGCAGAGCATCTTGCCAAAAGGCAAACGTCTGGCTCCTTCTCCCACAAGGAAGAGGTCAGCCCTGAAAGCTATTGCTGCTCTTCACCTAAGCTTGGCGCCCTATCTACACGCACAACAGCACTGGGGATCTGTGCTTTCCCAGAGACGCCACATCTCATGACGCTGAGCGGCGACAGAGCCTCTTGCCGAAAAGGCAAATGTCGGGCTCCTTCTCCCACAAGGAAGGGCCCAGCCCTGAAAGCTGTTGCTGATCTTCACCTATGCTTGGCGCCCTATCTACAGGCACAACAGCACTGGGGATCTGTGCTTTCCCAGAGACGCAACATCTCATGGCGCTCGGCCGTGGCAGAGCCTCTTGCCGAAAAGGCTAACGTCGGGCTCCTTCTCCCACAAGGAAGGGCCCAGCCCTGAAAGCTCTTGCTGATCTTCACCTATGTTTGGCGCCCTATCTACAGGCACAACAGCACTGGGGATCTGTGCTTTCCCAGAGACACAACATCTCATGGCGCTCGGCCGTGGCAGAGCCTCTTGCCGAAAAGGCAAACGTCCGCCTCCTTCTCCCACAAGGAAGGTCCCAGCCCTGAAAGCTCTTGATGCTCTTCACCTACGCTTGGCGCCCTATCTACAGGCACAACAGCACTACGGATCTGTGCTTTTCCAGAGATGCAACATCTCATGGTGCTCGGCAGCGGCAGAGCCTCTTGCCGTAAAGGCAAACGTACAGCTGCTTCTACCACAGAGAAGGGCCCAGCCCTGAAAGCTGTTGCTGCTCTTCACGGTCACTTGGCCCCCTATCTACAGGCACACCAGCACTGGGGATCTGTGCTTTCCCGGAGAGGAAACCTCTCATGGCGCTCGGCCGCGGCAGAGCCTCTTGACGAAAACGCAAACGTCCGCCTCCTTCTCCCACAAGGTAGGGCCCAGACCTGAAAGCTGTTGCTGCTCTTCACCTATGCTTGTTGCCCTATCTACAGGCACAACAGCACTGCAGATCTGTGCTTTCCCAGAGATGCAACATCTCATGGTGCTCGGCAGCGGCAGAGCGTCTTGCCGTAAAGGCAAACGTCCGGCTTCTCATCACACAAGGAAGGGCCCAGCCCTGAAAGCTCTTGCTGCTCTTCACGGTCACTTGGCGCCCTATCTACAGGCACACCAGCACTGGGGATCTGTGCTTTCCCAGAGATGCAACATGTCATGGCGCTCTGCCGCAGCAGAGCCTCTTGCCGAAAAGGCAAACGTCGGGCTCCTTGTTCCACAAGGAACGGCACCAGCCCTGAAAGCTGTTGCTGCTCTTCACGGTACCCTCGAGCCTTATCTAGAGGCACAACAGCACTGGGGATCTGTGCTTTCCCAGAGACGCAATATCTCATGGCGCTCGGCCGCGGCAGAGCCTCTTGCCAAAAAGGCAAACGTCAGACTCCTTCTGCCACAAGGAAGGGCCCAGCCCTGAAAGCTGTTGCTGCTCTTCACTTATGCTTGGCGCCCTATCTAACAGGCACAACAGCACTGGGGATCTGTGCTTTCCCAGAGATGCAACATCTCATGGCGCTCGGCCGTGGCAGAGCCTTTTGCTGAAAATGCAAACGTCCGGCTCCTTCTCCCACAAGGAAGGGCCCAGCCCTGAAAGCTCTTGCTGCTCTTCACGGTCACTTGGCGCCCTATCTACAGGCACAACAGCACTGGGGATCTGTGCTTTCCCGGAGAGGGAACATGAAATGGCGCTCGGTTGCGGCAGATCCTCTTGCCGAAAAGGTAAACGTCCGGCTCCTTCTCCCACAAGGAAGGGCCCAGCCAAGAAAGCACTTGCTGCTCTTCATGGTTACTTGGCACCCTCTCTACAGGCACAGCAGCACTGGGGATCTGTGCTTTCCAAGAGACGCAACATCTCATGGCGCTCGGCCGCAAAGGAACCTCTTGTCGAAAATGCAAACATCGGGCTCCTTCTCCCACAAGGAAGGGCCCAGCCCTGAAAGCTGTTGCTGCTCTTCACGGTCACTTGGCGCCCTATCTACAGGCACACCAGCACTGGGGATCTGTGCTTTCCCGGAGAGGGAACCTCTCATGGCGCTCGGCCGCGGCAGAGCCTCTTGCCAAAAGGCATACGTCCAGCTCCTTCTCCCACAAGGAAGGGCCCAACCCTGAAAGCTCTTGCTGCTCTGCACGTAGCCTTGGCGCCCTATCTACAGGCACAACAGCACTGGGGATCTGTGCTTTCCCAGAGACGCAACATCTCATGATGCTCGTTTGCGGCAGAGCCTCTTGCCGAACAGGCAAACTTCCGGCTCCTCCTCCCACGAGGAAGGGCCCAGCCCTGAAAGCTCTTGCTGCTCTTCACCTACGCTTGGTGCCCTATCTACAGGCACAACAGCACTGGGGATCTGTGCTTTCCCAGAGAAGCAACATCTCATGGCGCTCGGCAGCGGCAGAGCCTCTTGTCGTAAAGGCAAACGTCCGCCTCCTTCTCCCACAAGGAAGGGCCCAGACCTGAAAGCTGTTGCTGCTCTTCACCTATGCTTGTTGCCCTATCTACAGGCACAACAGCACTGCAGATCTGTGCTTTCCCAGAGATGCAACATCTCATGGTGCTCGGCAGCGGCAGAGCGTCTTGCCGTAAAGGCAAACGTCCGGCTTCTCATCACACAAGGAAGGGCCCAGCCCTGAAAGCTCTTGCTGCTCTTCACGGTCACTTGGCGCCCTATCTACAGGCACACCAGCACTGGGGATCTGTGCTTTCCCAGAGATGCAACATGTCATGGCGCTCTGCCGCAGCAGAGCCTCTTGCCGAAAAGGCAAACGTCGGGCTCCTTGTTCCACAAGGAACGGCACCAGCCCTGAAAGCTGTTGCTGCTCTTCACGGTACCCTCGAGCCTTATCTAGAGGCACAACAGCACTGGGGATCTGTGCTTTCCCAGAGACGCAATATCTCATGGCGCTCGGCCGCGGCAGAGCCTCTTGCCAAAAAGGCAAACGTCAGACTCCTTCTGCCACAAGGAAGGGCCCAGCCCTGAAAGCTCTTGCTGCTCTTCACTTATGCTTGGCGCCCTATCTAACAGGCACAACAGCACTGGGGATCTGTGCTTTCCCAGAGATGCAACATCTCATGGCGCTCGGCCGTGGCAGAGCCTTTTGCTGAAAATGCAAACGTCCGGCTCCTTCTCCCACAAGGAAGGGCCCAGCCCTGAAAGCTCTTGCTGCTCTTCACGGTCACTTGGCGCCCTATCTACAGGCACAACAGCACTGGGGATCTGTGCTTTCCCGGAGAGGGAACATGAAATGGCGCTCGGTTGCGGCAGATCCTCTTGCCGAAAAGGTAAACGTCCGGCTCCTTCTCCCACAAGGAAGGGCCCAGCCAAGAAAGCACTTGCTGCTCTTCATGGTTACTTGGCACCCTCTCTACAGGCACAGCAGCACTGGGGATCTGTGCTTTCCAAGAGACGCAACATCTCATGGCGCTCGGCCGCAAAGGAACCTCTTGTCGAAAAGGCAAACATCGGGCTCCTTCTCCCACAAGGAAGGGCCCAGCCCTGAAAGCTGTTGCTGATCTTCACCTATGCTTGGCGCCCTATCTACAGGCACAACAGCACTGGCGATCTGTGCTTTCCCGGAGAGGGAACATGACATGGCGCTAGGTTGCGGCAGAGCCTCTTGCCGAAAAGGGAAACGTCCAGCTCCCCCTCCCACGCGGAAGGGCACAGCCCTGAAAGCTGTTGCTGGTCTTCACGGTCACTTGGCGCCCTATCTACAGGCACAACAGCACTGGGGATCTGTGCTTTCCAAGAGACGCAACATCTCATGGCGCTCGGCCGTGGCAGAGCCTCTTGCCGAAAAGGCAAACTTCCGGTTCACCCTCCCACGTGGAAGGGCCCAGCCCTGAAAGCTGATGCTGCTCTTCACCTACGCTTGGTGCCCTATCTACAGGCACAACAGAACTGCGGATCTGTGCTTTCCCAGAGACGCAACATCTCATGGCGCACGGCCGCGGCAGAACCTCTTGCCGAAAAGGCAAACGTCCGGCTCCTTCTCCCACAAGGAAGGGCCCAGATCTGAAAGCTCTTGCTGCTCTTCACGGTCACTTGGCACCCTATCTACAGGCACAACAGAACTGGGGATCTGTGCTTTCCCAGAGACACAACATCTCATGGCGCTCGACCGCGGCAGAGCCTCTTGCCGAAAAGGCAAACGTCCCGCTCCTTCTCCCACAAGGAAGGGCCCAGCCCTGAAAGCTCTTGCTGGTCTTCACGGTCACTTGGCGCCCTATCTACAGGCACAAGAGCACTGGGGATCTGTGCTTTCCCGGAGAGGGAACATCACATGGCGCTCGGTTGCGGCAGAGCCTCTTGCCGAAAAGGAAATCGTCCAGCTCATTCCCCACAAGGAAGGGCCCAGCCCTGAAAGCTCTTGCTGCTCTTCACGGTCCCTTGGCGCCCTACCTACAGGCACAACAACACTGGGGATCTGTGCTTTCCCAGAGATGCAACATCTCATGGCGCTCGGCCGCGGCAGAGCCTCTTGTCGAAAAGGCAAGCGTCTGCCTCATTCTCCCACAAGGAAGGGCTCAGCCAAGAAAGCACTTGCTGCTCTTCATGGTCACTTGGCTCCCTATCTACAGGCACAACAGCACTGGGGATCTGTGCTTTCCCAGAGACGCAACATCTCATGGCGCTAGGCCGCGGCAGAGCCTCTTGCCGAAAAGGCAAACGTCCGGCTGCTTCTCCCACAAGGAATGGCCCAGCCCTGCAAGCTCTTGCTGCTCTTCACCTATGCTTAGTGCCCTATCTACAGGCACAACAGCACTGCAGATCTGTGCTTTTCCAGAGATGCAACATCTCATGGTGTTCGGCAGCGGCAGAGCCTCTTGCCGAAAAGGCAAACATCCGGCTGCTTCTCCCACAAGGAAGGGCCCAGCCCTGAAAGCTGTTGCTGCTCTTCACGGTCACTTGGCGCCCTAACTACAGGCACACCAGCACTGGGGATCTGTGCTTTCCCAGAGACGCAACATCTCATGGCGCTCGGCCGCGGCAGAGCCTCTTCCCGAAAGGCAAACGTCCGGCTCCTTCTCCCACAAGGAAGGGCCCAGCCCTGAAAGCTCTTGCTGCTCTTCACCTACGCTTGGTGCCCTATCTACAGGCACAACAGCACTGGGGATCTGTGCTTTCCAAGAGACGCAACATCTCATGGTACTCGGCCGCGGCAGAGCCTCTTGCCGAAAAGGCAAACGTCCGGCTCCTTCTCCCACAAGGAAGGGCCCAGCCCTGAAAGCTGTTGCTGCTCTGCACATTGCCTTGGCGCCCTATCTACAGGCACACCAGCACTGGGGATCTGTGCTTTCCCAGAGACGCAACATCTCATGGCGCTCGTCCGCGACAGAGCCTCTTGCCGAACAGGCAAACGTCGGGCTCCTTCTCCCACAAGGAAGGGCCCAGCCCTGAAAGCTGTTGCTGATCTTCACCTATGCTTGGCGCCCTATCTACAGGCACAACAACACTGGGGATCTGTGCTTTCCCGGAGAGGGAACATCACATGGCTCTCTGTTGCGGCACAGCCTCTTGACGAAAAGGCAAACGTCCGGCTCCTTCTCCCACAAGGAAGGGCCCAGCCCTGAAAGCTCTTGATGCTCTTCACCTACGCTTGGCGCCCTATCTACAGGCACAACAGCACTTCGGATCTGTGCTTTTCCAGAGATGCAACATCTCATGGTGCTCGGCAGCGGCAGAGCCTCTTGCCGTAAAGGCAAACGTACAGCTACTTCTCCCACAGGGAAGTGCCCAGCCCTGAAAGCTGTTGCTGCTCTTCACGGTCACTTGGCGCCCTATCTACAGGCACACCAGCACTGGGGATCTGTGCTTTCCCGGAGAGGGAACCTCTCATGGCGCTCGGCCGCGGCAGAGCCTCTTGCCAAAAGGCATACGTCCAGCTCCTTCTCCCACAAGGAAGGGCCCAACCCTGAAAGCTCTTGCTGCTCTGCACGTAGCCTTGGCGCCCTATCTACAGGCACAACAGCACTGGGGATCTGTGCTTTCCCAGAGACGCAACATCTCATGATGCTCGTTTGCGGCAGAGCCTCTTGCCAAAAAGGCAAACTTCCGGCTCCTCCTCCCACGAGGAAGGGCCCAGCCCTGAAAGCTCTTGCTGCTCTTCACCTACGCTTGGTGCCCTATCTACAGGCACAACAGCACTGGGGATCTGTGCTTTCCCAGAGAAGCAACTTCTCATGGCGCTCGGCAGCGGCAGAGCCTCTTGTCGTAAAGGCAAACGTCCGCCTCCTTCTCCCACAAGGAAGGGCCCAGCCAAGAAAGCACTTGCTGCTCTTCATGGTTACTTGGCACCCTATCTACAGGCACAGCAGCACTGGGGATCTGTGCTTTCCCAGAGATGCAACATCTCATGGCGCTTGGCCGTGGCAGAGCCTCTTGCCGAAACGGCAAACGCCCGGCTCCTTCTCCCACAAGGAAGTGCCCAGCCCTGAAAGCAGTTGCTGCTCTTCACCTATGCTTGTTGCCCTATCTACAGGCACAACAGCACTGGGGATCTCTGCTTTCCCAGAGACGCAACATCTCATGGCGCTCGGCCGCGGCAGGGCCTCTTGCCGAAAAGGCAAACGTCCAGCTCCTTCTCCCACAAGGAAGGGCCCAGCCCTGAAAGCTGTTGCTGCTCTTCACCTATGCTTGGCGCCGTATCTACAGGCACAACAGCAGTGTGGATCTGTGCTTTCCCAGAGACGCAACATCTCATGGCGCTCGGCCGTGGCAGAGCCTCTTGCCGAAACGGCAAACGCCCGGCTCCTTCTCCCACAAGGAAGGGCCCAGCCCTGAAAGCTGTTGCTGCTCTTCACCTATGCTTGTTGCCCTATCTACAGGCACAACAGCACTGGGGATCTCTGCTTTCCCAGAGACGCAACATCTCATGGCGCTCGGCCGCGACACAGCCTCTTGCCGAAAAGGCAAACGTCCGGCTCCTTCTCCCACAAGGAAGGGCCCAGCCCTGAAAGCTCTTGCTGCTCTTCACCTACGCTTGGCCCCCTATCTACAGGCACAACAGCACTGGGGATCTGTGCTTTCCCGGAGAGGGAACATCACATGGCGCTCGGTTGTGGCAGAGCCTCTTGCCGAAAAGGCAAACGTCCGCCTCCTTCTCCCACAAGGAAGGGCCCAGACCTGAAAGCTCTTGCTGCTCTTCTCGGTCACTTGGCGCCCTATCTACAGGCACAACAGCACTGGGGATCTGTGCTTTCCCAGAGACGCAACATCTCATGGCGCTCGGCCGCGGCAGAGCGTCTTGCCGAAAAGCCAAACGTCCGGCTCCTTCTCCCACAAGGAAGGGCACCAGCCCTGAAAGCTGTTGCTGCTCTTCACGGTCACTTGGCGCCCTATCTACAGGCACAACAGCACTGGGGATCTGTGCTTTCCCAGAGACGCAACATCTCATGATGCTCGTTTGCGGCAGAGCCTCTTGCCGAAAAGGCAAACGTCCGCCTCCTTCTCCCACAAGGAAGGGCCCAGCCCTGAAAGCTCTTGCTGCTCTTCACGGTCACTTGGCGCCCTATCTACAGGCACAACAGCACTGGGGATCTGTGCTTTCCCAGAGATGCAACATCTCATGGCGCTCGGCCGTGGCAGAGGCTCTTGCCGAAAAGGCAAACGTCCGCCTCCTTCTCCCACAAGGAAGGGCCCAGGCCTGAAAGCTCTTGATGCTCTTCACCTATGCTTAGTGTTCTATCTACAGGCACAACAGCACTGCGGATCTGTGCTTTTCCAGAGATGCAACATCTCATGGTGCTCAGCAGCGGCAGAGGCTCTTGCCGTAAAGGCAAACGTCCCGCTCCTTCTCCCACAAGGAAGGGCCCAGCCCTGAAAGCTCTTGCTGCTCTTCACGGTCACTTGGCGCCCTATCTACAGGCACACCAGCACTGGGGATCTGTGCTTTCCCAGAGACGCAACATCTCATGGCGCTTGGCCGCGGCAGAGCCTCTTGCCGAAAAGGAAAACGTCCGGCTCCTTCTCCCACAAGGAAGGGCCCAGCCCTGAAAGCTCTTGCTGCTCTTCATGGTCACTTGGCGCCCTATCTACAGGCACAACAGCACTGGGGATCTGTGCTTTCCCAGAGACGCAACATCTCATGGCGCTCGGCCGCGGCAGAACCTCTTGCCGAAAAGCCAAACGTCCGCCTCCTTCTCTCACAAGGAAGGGCCCAGCCCTGAAAGCTCTTGCTGCTCTTCACCTATGCTTGGCGCCCTATCTACAGGCACAACAGCAGTGTGGATCTGTGCTTTCCCAGAGACGCAACATCTCATGGTGCTCGGCCGTGGCAGAGCCTCTTGCCGAAAAGCCAAACGTCCATCTCCTTCTCCCACAAGGAAGGGCCCAGCCCTGAAAGCTGTTGCTGTTCTTCACGGTCACTTGGCGCCCTATCTACAGGCACAACAGCACTGGGGATCTGTGCTTTCCCAGAGACGCAACATCTCATGGCGCTCGGCCGCGGCAGAGCCTCTTGCCGAAAAGGCAAACGTCCGGCTCCTTCTCCCACATGGAAGGGCCCAGCCCTGAAAGCTCTTCCTGCTCTTCACGGTCACTTGGCACCCTATCTACAGGCACAGTAGCACTGGGGATCTGTGCTTTCCCAGAGACGCAACATCTCACGGCGCTCGGCCGCGGCAGAGCCTCTTGCCGAAAAAGCAAACGTCCGCCTCCTTCTCCCACAAGGAAGGGCCCAGCCCTGAAAGCTGTTGCTGCTCTTCACGGTCACTTGGTGCCCTATCTACAGGCACAACAGCACTGGGGATCTGTGCTTTCCCGGAGAGGGAACATCACATGGCGCTCGGTTGCGGCAGAGCCTCTGCCGAAAAGGCAAACGTCCGGCTCCTTCTCCCACAAGCAAGGGCCCAGCCCTGAAAGCTCTTCCTGCTCTTCACGGTCACTTGGCGCCCTATCTACAGGCACAACAGCACTGGGGATCTGTGCTTTCCCAGAGACGCAACATCTCATGGCACTCGGCCGCGGCAGAGCCTCTTGCCGAAAAGGCAAACGTCCGGCTCCTTCTCCCACAATTCTGTTCCTATTTTTTAATTCTTTCCTGTCCTGTACCCCATCACTTTTAAAGTTTTCATTCTGCGTCTACTTTTATGATGCTGCATATTACTGGTTTTTAATTCTTTCCTGTCTGTCCTGTACAGCATGACTTTTAAATTTATTTTCTGTGTATCTCTCTCTATTTCAGCCTATCAATATTTTTTAATTTTTTCCTTTGTCTTGCACTCCATTGCTTTTAAAATTTCCTATGTCTCTGTTTTAGTTCGCTGTCCCTATTTTTTCCCCTTTAATTCCTTAATGCTGTGCTTTTAAAATGGTCTTTCTATGTCGTCTTTTATCCAGTAACTGTTTCTATTTTTTAGTTCTGTCCTGTCTGTCATGAACTGCATTGCTTTTAAAATTTTCTATGTCTACTTTTATGTAGTTCACTATCCCTATTTTTCAATTTTTTCTCTCATAATTCTTTTACTTTTCAAATCTTTTTTTCTAGGTGTACTTTTATCTTGTTTTCTGTCCCTATTTTTTAATTTTTTCCTGTTTACTGTATCTTGTCGCTTTTAAAATTTCCGTTCTATGTTTACTTTCATCAAGATGTCACTCCCTTTTTTTAAATTTTCCTGTCTGTCCTGTACCCCATCTCTTTTAAATTTTCTTTCCTCATCTATTTTACCCAGTTTGCTGTCTTTATTTTTTAATCCATTCTAGTATGTCCCGTACCCAATTGCTTTTAAAATTTTCTTTCTATGTCTTCGTCTGTCACATCTCAGTTTCTCAGGATGACAACTCAGGTTTGCTGATTCCCAGGTCAGGATTAAAGTGAAATGACACCAGGAATCCTTTAACTCACAAAACTCAACTTCATTCGCTCACCATAAAAATTGGCATGAAACTACATCACTAAACTGTGTAACCTGTGCTAACCCTACATCACCAAACATATACTACAGGCCTTGCTTATTTTTGGATCAGTTCAGGGAAGACAAGAAGGAGAGCCCTCCATTCGAGTCACGAGGTTCAGAGCAGACCCCTTTGCTTTTTAGACTCCTTCTCACAGAGGAACCTAGGGGCAGCTGGATTCACTTCTAGTCCCAGACTTGGTCAACGGTTTATGTTTACAGGGATAAGATATAGGGATTACAGAAAAGGAAAAAGAAAGAGAGAAACAAGACAGAGAGAGAGAGAAGAGAAAGATTTCACCAGTCCTGTGTCCAGCATTGGTTCAGTCAACTGAGGGGTCCAGTCCTGGTGGGCTTGCACACCTGGGGCTTCAGTTTGTGTCCTTTGATTGTCCTTGCCCCTCCTTCGGGCAGGCACTCAAACTTGTTAGGTTAATTAGGTGTCATGAGTGGTGTGTGAGCCTTTGGGACTTGGGGGTCGTTTGGGGGGTAACTTCCCCTTCCCTGCAGATGTGATCTTTTGCATGCATGGTGAGCTGTCCTGCTCAGCATATCAGAACAGCGTGGTGAATTGCCCTGCTCCGCATATCAGAACAGCATTATCAGAAGAGGGAGCTGTGCGCCCTCTGGCATGCCCTCCCCCTCCTGTTGCTGATGGGTGCTGATCCACTTCTTTTCATCTGTGGTTCCTTGCTATGCAGGGTTCCTTGTAATGCAGAGTTTGTTGTTAAGCAGAACTTGCCCCACCACGATGTTTGAGACATTAACTCTTTCAGCCTCTCACCGTCTGTTTAGGGGTTTTTGCTATTTTAAAATTTTTTCCTCTCTTAATGCCTTCACTTTTGAATTTTGTTTCTTTGTTCACTTTTATGTATTTTTTCTGTCTTTATTGTTTCCTTTTTTCCTATCTGTTCTCTACGTTATGACTTTTAAAATTTCCTGTCTACTTTTATCAAGATGTCTAACCCTATTTTTTTTATTTCCTGTGTCCTGTTGCTTTTATTTTTATCTACTTTTATCCAGTTCACTGTCTTTATATTTTATTCTAGTCTGTGCTATGTAATTTAAAAATGCTGTCACTTTTTAAATTTTTAGTTTGATGTTCCTGTTTTTTATTTTTTTCCTTTATTTTCTTAATCTTGTTGCTTTTTAATTTTTTTTTTTCCTACATCTGCTTTTATCTACCTCCTGTCCCTACTTTTTAATTCTTTCTTGTCTGTTGGTGTCCTGATTTTGGCTGGGATGGAGTTAATTTTCTTTCTAGTAGCTGGTATAGTGTTATGTTTTGGATTTAGTATGAGAAGAATGTTGATAACACACTGGTGTTTTCAGTTGTTGCTAGGTAGTATTTAAAACAAGACAGGTATTTTTCAGCTTCTCATGCTCAGCCAGCAAGAAGGCTGGAGGGGCACAAGAAGTTGGGAGGGGACACAGCCAGGACAGCTGACCTAAACTGGCCAAAGGGATATTCCATACCTTATGATGTCATGCACAGTATATAAACTGGGGGGAGTTGGCTGGGGGCAGGGAGCAGGGGCCGCGGATCACTGCTTGGGAACTAACTGGGCATCGGTAGGCAAGTGGTGAGCAATTGCATTGCACATCACTTGTTTTGTATATTATCTCCAAGTATTATGTTTTGTATATTATTATCTCCAATTATTTTATTATTATCTTCATTTCTGTCCTATTAAACTGTCTTTATATCAACCCACAAGTTTTACTTTTTTTTTTTCCCCTCGATTCTCTCCCCTAACCCGCTGGGTGGTGGTGGGAGTGAGTGAGCGGCTGCTTAGTTGCTGGCTGGGGTTAAACCACAACAGTTGGGTAGGTTGTCAATTTTAGAATTTTCTTTATGTCTCCATTTATTTAGTTTGTTGTCCCTATTTTTAAATTTTTTTCCTCCTTTAACGCCTTCCTTCTTGAATTTCTTTTCTATGTCTACTTTTATCTAGTTTTCTGTCCCTATTTTTAAATTTTTCTCCTGTGCCTTGTACGCTTTTGGTTTTTTTAAATTTTCTTTCTATGTCTACTCTTATTTTTTGGGGGGCTCTTTTCTTGGTTCATCCTCAGGCTTTAGAGGGTCTCCTTGGCACGCTTTTATCTCTGGGGTGTAATTTACACCCCTCTTGGTTTGTCAGAACATCGCCTCTTCCTCAGAGCAGTCTTTTTGTCCTCTATTCCATCTCGCTTTCCTCCCGTGGGTCAGTCTCCCTTATGATACCTGTACTGTGTTCAAATCTCCTCCCGAGTATCTTTGTGCCCTCGAGCCTTCTTCTGTGTCTCTGTCTACCTCAGCACCCCTCTATTTCTGTCACAATGCTTCCTGCGAGCATCCTTCTGTTCCATCACTATCCTTGAGTTCTGTAGCAGGCTTTGTTTCTTTCTTATTCAGAGACAACCCTTCCTGAGGCTTTCATGGTGCCCCAGAGCACTCTTACCTTATTCACTGCCATCTTGGATGTCTCCATTCAGTCGCTCATCCCCTGAGGACATCTGTACATTGCTGGGACACCTTCTTGAGTTTTGCATTGTGTCCCAGAGCTGCCTTCTGTCTTTCACTCTCAGCACCCTTCTTCTCCCATCATCATGCCTCCTGAGGCCATCCTTGTGCCCCACAGCCCTCTTTTGGCTCTGTTGTGCACTTTGCACCCTTCTCCCTCCCTGAGAAACTTTCCTGATGCCATCTTTCATCTCCAGAATGCTCATGTTGTCCTCTATGCTAGCTAGGATACCTCTGTTCAGTCCCTAGTCCCCTGAGGACATCTGCAGTCTGTTCAAATCCCTTCTGGACTTCTTCATCATGGCCTCGAGCCTTCTTTTGCCTGTCCCTCTCAGAAGCCTTCTGCTACTGTCACAATGTCTCCTGAGGTCTTAGATTTTCCCTGCAGCACACTTTTAGCTCTGTAAGCCCCCTCTGGACTCATTTTGTTGCAATTGCACCTCTCTGATACTGAAAAGCCGGTCGAAGAAACTCTCTAAGTTTCTGATCCCTAAGTTCTGATCCTTCCTTGCCCCTCCCCTGGCCCCCTCTCTTTCCCACACTGCTGCTTTTTTTTTTTTTTTTTTTTTTCCTCCCTTGTACCTCTGATACTGAAAAGCCGGTCGAAGAAGCTCTCTAAGACTCGTTTTGGAGTTTTAGAAAGCAGGCATTCTTTATTGCAGCGCTGGATGCACGGGGGATAGTTCCACCTAGCGTGCATGCCACAGCTTTAGCACAAACAGGTTATATAGAATAACTATATAGATTATATAATTATATAGAATTATAATTCTATAATATAGAATTGCATATTAATCAGATTAGTATACATATACATAAAAATGATTATAACCGATTATCACAGTACGGCCTACATCCGATCATGCGCAATGAAGGATCCATTTGAGGCAAAGGGCTGCTTTTACGACCACCGACCCATCTGAAGTTCTTGTTGGCTGTCCTTGAAGTCTTTATTCTTGTCCTTGTTCTTTGATCTTGAAGCTTAACGCAGTTTCAATCGCATGTGGTCAGTTTCAGCATTGTTCTCATCTAGCATACAGGAACATCTAGTCATAAGAGCAAAGAACTGCAAAACTTATGAATAATTACTAGTTAATCACTTGACTACACTTTTGTAATTATGTCCCCAGCTACCCTTTGTCTACTGTTTCAACCATAATGTTAATATATGATCATTTATCAAATCTCACTTATACAGTTATCTAGCAGCAAACCAGTTTTCATCAGTCTACCTTCTAAAGGATGTGTCGTATTGTGAGCTGACCTGTTTAGCTCGAGTCCTAATTAGGGCACCTGCTAGCCTCTCCCTTTGCTGGAATTCCTCTACTCATTTGGTGTTATTTTTTTAATATGCTGAAATACAATTTGTGATTTTAATTTTTAAGATGTGTTGTCGTAAGGGTGTGGTGATGCTCAGCAGATGCCCCATCCAGTGGGAAGCACCCCCTCCATGGGGCAGGCAGTGTGGGTTATCTGGCGTTGGGTCAAGAACCCAGAGTGGAATTGCTGTTGCAGATTATCCCAGATGAGTTTACCTACTGTGGATTACCTGGGTGGAGCCCCTGGTGAAGGTAAACCTCATGCATGCCCCCCCCCAGCCTGTGCGTGTTCTTGCACGCATATCTTACCACCCCAAACTATCCATCTAACCCACCTTCCATGCAAGTTTTTTTCCCATGCCGATTGGTGGGGGCGTCACCCCCTTCCCCCCACCCGCCGTGTATCCCTGAAGTTCCGTGTTTTCTTGGTGTTATTTGTGGCTGCTGTCCCCACGTAAACCGCAGAGGGCATGGCTTCTGCCGACCCTTTGCTGCGTGACTGCAGGGGGCGTTGTTGCCCCCCCTCCCCAGCCTGTCCTTGTGGGGCATGGCTGCTGCCTGGTCCCCCCCCGTGTATTTCCATGTTTTTTGGTGTCTTTTGCGCTTTGGGACTCTTGTACCTCTGTTAAGGGAGTTAGTTGGAGACACGCTCAGGGTGACTCTGAATCATTGGCTATTCACAGTAAATAATTTATTTTGCAACCAGAGATATTTTGGAGATGGAATTCTTAAGGGATCTAATTCTGCTTTTTGATTCATTCCTATCCAGAAGGTAGTTCTGGTAGAAGTTAGGTGGTATGCACAGTCTTGCTAGAAATGAAGCATAACCCCAGAGCGTTTTGGCTTTTTTATAGGAAACTAAAGCACATCAATTTTGATAACAGCATTGTCATTGCATTTAATGAGCTAGTTTCTTACATAGTTTAGAAGGACATCTATTGTTTTCTATCTACACCCCAGAAAAATTAAGTTTAATTCCCTGCCTGGTCACATTGCTGATGCAATAGGTGTAGCTGTAGTACAGGAGCAAGTAGTGTCATTTCCTGGAGAGGTTACTTTCTCTGTTCAGGGCTTTGCTTGCTGTAAATTTAAGGCAGGTGAGAACAGTGCTGCTGCTCCTCCAGCTGACTTTATAACTTCTGTTTTTTTGACCTTCCCCTTTCCCAGGTGATTGTGCTAAGGGTGGTGGGCGGAGGCTCGAGGTATTTGAGCCACAGCCTCTGCTAGGGGAGCTCATTGTGTTTCTGGGTTTCTCTGGTGTTGGTGCTTGGTTCTTCCTTGAGTCCTTTGCAGCTTTTGAGCTGGCTCAGCCTTTTGGGAAGAGGTGTCTGCTTGAGGTAAGAGCTTCAGGACCAGTCAAGGTTCAGCAGCATGTGTAGTAGAAAGTAACACTTGTATGCAGCTTTTTTTTTTTTTCCTTTCTTTCTTTTTTTCAGGTCAGTAATTTTGTTTTGAGTGTTCAGGGGTAGAAAGATGGTTTAATAGTATGCATTGTTTGTTTTTTTTTTCTTTTTAATTCTTCATGCTTTGTGTTTTCCTGGAATTCCCAACTGTATTGAAAACAGAACCTTGTTTTTTCACCAGTTTTGCTGTATGCTGTGTAAGTTGCTGATATCTCTCTTAACAGGACTGATGGTGACATTGTTTAGCAGGGGTTAGGGTGAGTGTCTTGTATGCATCTGTATATGGAGTTTTAGTATTTCTGAAGAAAGCAGAAGGGCCATGAGGCACAGTGCCTTTCAGGGTCTGGCATGCCTTGTTGCCTTTCCTCATTGCCCACAGAATGCTATGTTGTCCCTAGAACCTTTGCAGCTTGTGGCAGGCCCCTTGTAGATTATAAACCTTAGGACTTAACTTTATTTTGTGGGCATGTGGCAGAGCTCAGAGTCTCTGGGAAGTTGTAGGTTAGGAGGTGCCCCCAGAATTTGGGATGTGGCTCAGAAGAGCGTCTCCTGAGGAGTAGCCACTGAAGGGGGTTCAGGGGTGCAAACTGAGGGCAGGAGGTGTCAGGAAGCAGTGGGGTTCCTTTCCTGACAGTTGAGAAGAACAAAAAGGGGTTTCTAAAGTCTTGGGACTGGTGGGGAAAGGGAGGAGGGTTCACCAGCCTTTCTCAGATGAGTTTTGCAGTTGAATTTGGATAGAATGCCATAGAATGGTTTGGGTTGGAAGGGACCATAAAGATCCTCTGGTTCCAACCCCCCCAGCAATGGGTAGGGAAACCTTCCGCAAGACCAGGTTGCTCAAAGCCCCATCTGACCTGGTCTCGAATGCTTCCAGGGAGGGCGCATCCGCAGGTTCTCTGGGCAACCCATTCCAGTGCCTCACCACCCATAGTGAGAAACTTCTTCCTAACATCTAAACTAAATGTACCCTCTTTAGGACTAAAGTCGTTACCACCTTGTCCTGTTGCTGTACACCCTTGTAAAAAGAGCCTCTCCAGGTTTCTTATAGGCACCCTTTACGTACTGTGAAGTCTCCTATAAGGTCTCTTGCAAAGCTGCATGCCAATGAGCAGTCCGACAAGGTGAGGCTGTTGTCGGCCGGGTCAGTGTTGAATAGCAAAGTATTATGCGGCTGCTTGGTTAAGCATTTACCTTCTGTTTTGGAGGCGCTGTATGGGCTATCTTTGAATTGGATGAGCATTTGAGGTGAGCTGTGGATTAGTGAGGAGGAGCGTGGGGCCGATGACTACTCATGAGCGCCATGCTAATTTGGTGTGTCTTGGTACCTTAGGTACCACAAGTGATGATGGCTGCAGGGTCTGACTCTGGAATGAGCAGGGAAGTGAACATGGTGGCACTTGTGAGGAGGGGGGAGTTGGGGAAGTAGTTGGCGTTGACCGGCAGGATGCTTACTCCCTTTCCTGGTTTGGTTTTTTTTGTGTGCTTGTTCTGTTGCAGATGTTGAAGACCAATGTGTCACCTTGAGGAACATCCCAGTTAGCCTGTGTGGTTTTTGCGGAGGATGGATTTAAACCCTTGGCCCTTTGAAAGCTAAGTTGAGGGACCCGGGCTGGGGAGAGGCTGGGAGGGAGGGACACAGCTGGGAATTGCAGGGAGGGGTTTTAAAGTTAGTGCAGGAGAGAGGGCTGTCCCAAAGCAGTCCCCTTTGGGCACGTGAAGGGAGCGGGTTGCTTTTCAGCATGAGACCAGCGTGGGCAGGGCAGTTCCAGCCTGTGTCCGCGGTGGTGTGTAGTTTGTGTAGTCTGTCTTCTGTGCCTTCGACCTTCCTTGGCTCTCAATGCCATCATCAGTCTTTGTGCTCAGGGAGCACGGCATGCACTTCGGTCACCGTCCCTAGGGTCTTGAATGCCCTTACTCATCGGCACTGTGCCAATCGGGTGCTTCTTTTCTTGTGCTCGGAGCTCTGAAGTGTGGATCGGTGTCAGAAGGTACCAGCTGGTTCTCTTTTGCGGCGCTCTTCCAGGCTGCTTTGGCAGCTCTGCTCTCTAGCTGTGTGTTGTTGTGGACTGGGAGTTCTTCCCTGCATCTTGATATTCCTAGGTCTTGATGACAGGCTTCTTAAGGATCTGTCATCTTGGCTTTGACAGTACCATCTTGTAATGGGCCATTGCTTTTGCCTCTTCTTCTTTGGGGTTGTCGTAGAGCCTCCTCGCTTCATGGTTTTGGACGCTGTAGGTCATCTTGCCGGACGGCACCTCCTGTCCGGGAGTCCTTCTTCTTGCTGAGAGTTTTCTCTCTCTTTGAAACACCTTGTTTGTAGTGTTCTGTGTTGGGTGTGTTTGTGCACGGGTGTGTTTGGCTTGGAGCTGCTCTGCCCGGGGATGTAGAGTCAGGGGTAGGTGGAACAGCGATAAGAGTCTATGGGTGAAATATTGATTTGCCTTAATTGTTTAGGCGAGGGTTGTAAGGTCATCTGAGATTGTGTAGCCATTGGTGGGCTCTGTGGGCAGCCACATCGATAGTGTTTTATGGAGACGATTGGAGCCGTGTGGCATGGGCTGTTGAGGGCTAAAGAAGGAGACTTGAGTCTTTAAGGTGTTAAGGTTTCTGTGTGATGGGCTTAAAGTTTGGCCCTTTTCTTTTTTTTTTTTTTTTTCCCCCCAAGATGGCAGACTGTAGTTGTACTCTAGATTGTATTCCTAGATGGAATCAAGACCTCTGGAATCGTGAAGCTCTTGCTCTGCATCCAGGTGATTCATTCAATATGGGGTTTTTTTTCAGATGCGGAGGGACAAGATGCGTGCCACAGGGCGACGGAGGAGGGGAGCGGAGCGCCCGAAGGAGGTGGGTCCGTGAGTGGAATCGGAGGGAAGATGCAGCTGGTGGCTCTATGACTAGCTGATAATAGTGTTCTTTTTTTCTTTTATATTGAAGGTATGAAGCTGGGAGCAACGCGGGCTATCAACACCGGCGGTGACTCAGGCAAGGTGAGCAGCGACTAATGGGTTAAAGGAATTGTTCCTTTTGAGGCGTCGTATTGTTGGCAAAGTTGGAAACAACCCCTGTCATTTGTTTTTTGCAGGTGGCGCACGCAGCCTCGGAGGGGCAAAGTTGCAGGCCGATGAGTAGTCTGAGAAGGTGAGGTGGTTGTGGGCTGGGTTGGTGTTGAATATCAAAGTATTATGTGGTTGCTCGGATTGAGGGAGGAGGAACATGGGGCCGGTGACTTCTCACAAGTGCTATGCTAATTTTGTGTGTTTTGCTACCTCAGATACCATGAGATATGATGGCTGCAGGGTCTGACTCTGGAATGAGCAGGTAAGCGTAACACCGTGGTGTGTGTGATTAAGTGGGGGGGTGGGAAGGTAGTTGGTGTGGGCTGATGGGATACTTACTGCCTCTTCTGATTTTTGTTGCTTTTTTTTTTTGTCTTCACAGCAGATGATGAAGAGGAAGCTGGCGACTGCAGGAACATCCCAGTTAGCCTGTGTGGTTTTTGTGGAGGATGGATTTGGACCCTTGGCCCTTTGAAAGCTAAGTTGAGGGACCTGGGCTGGGGAGAGGCTGGGAGGGAGGGACACAGCTGGGAATTGCAGGGAGGGGTTTTAAAATTAGTGCAGGAGAGAGGGCTGTCCCAAAGCAGTCCCCTTTGGGCAGGTGAAGGGAGCGGGTTGCTTTTCAGCACGAGACCAGCGTGTGCCGGGCAGGGCAGTTCCAGCCTGTGTCCGTGGTGGTGTGTTGTTTGTGTAGTCTGTCTTCTGTGCTTAGACCTTCCTCGGGTCTCGTTGTCCTTGTCGCGCTTTGCACCGGAGGAGCACGGTATGAGCTTTGGTCACCGTCCCTAGGGTCTTGAATGCCCTTACTCATTGGCCCGGTGCCAATCGGGTGCTTCATTTCTTGCGTTCGGAGCTCTAAAGTGTGGATCGGTCTCAGCGGGTTCCGGTCGGTCCTCTTTGGCGGCGTTCTTGTGGGCTGTGTCGGCAGCTCCGCTCTCTAGCCGTCTGTTTTCTTGCACTGGGACTTCTTCCCCGCATCCTGATGTCCTTAGGTCTTGATGCCAGGCTTCTGGCACATCCATCGTCTGGGTATTGATAGTGCCATCTTGTAACGGGCTGTTACGTTCGACTCCTGCTCTCGGGGTCTGCCGTAGAGCCTCCTGGCCTCACGGTGGCGGCCCCGTAGGTCGTCTTGCCCGACGGCGCCTCCTGTCCAGGGGTCATTCTTCTTGCTGGGAGTTTTCTCTCTCTTTGAATTGCCTTGTTGGTAGCGTTCCACATGGTGAGGTTCTGCGCACGGGTGTGTTTGGCTTGGAGCTGCTCTGCCCGGGGACGTGGAGTCAGGGGTAGGTGGAACAGCGATAAGAGTCTATGGGTGAAATGTTGATATGCCTAGATTTTTAGCATTGAGGGTTAAATGATTTTTGGGTCATTGCATGTGAGTAGTGGAGTGGATTGCAAGTGGATTGTGAGGTAGAATATAGTAAGGCAGTAAGCGGGCATTGGTGTTAATATTTTTCATGCGGACATTTTGTGGTAAGCTTCTAGAAATGGTTAAGGCATTGAGGTTTTTGTTTTTGGAATAGGTGGGAAGCAGGAGATTGGAGCTGTGGAGGATTTTTTTATGCCAAGAGTGAAGTGTCTATTCAACAGTTTTGTGTGTTGGTTTTGCAGGTGATCACGGGGCACGAGGCGATTGAAGGAACCTCGCGTTTAGGCGATGTGGCTGCTACGGAGGTTGGACTGTGACTTGCGCCACTATGAAAGCTAAGGATCAGGTTGAAAATCTACTTGTGGTGGAGATGGTGTGTGTTGAAACACTGGTGTAATGGAAGGGTAGTTTGTGGGGAGCTTCGAAGGAGGTTGGGCTGGGGCCGGGGGTTTTGCAGGCAGGGCGATTTTTGAGGCCCCGGGTGCTGCGGGTAAGGGGCGATGGCCCCTTGATGCCCTTTGGCGGTAGGATGGGTTAGTTGAGAGTGAGGGCTAGTGTGTCTGTGATCTGAATGAGTGGTGTGTTGTGAATGTGTGTAACCTTGTAGGGTTATGTGGTTTAGCTTTTTAATGGTCTCTTGCAGGTTGGATGGAGAAATTGGAAAAAATAAAATACAATTAGAATTAAAAAAAACCCAGCTGGGGGATTTCCCCCCCCCCCCGCCCCGGCTGGGTTTTTTTTTTCCCTGGTCCCGGCTGCTCTGTGAAGTGATGTTCATTGCCAATGTTTGGATGGGGGTCAGGCTTGGCCCGGGGTTTTGGCAGACAGGGCGATTTTTGAGGCCCCCAGTGCTACAGGTACGGGGCGATGGCCCCTTGAGGGTGGCGGGCTGTTGGATGGATGAGAGCGAGGGCTGGCGTGCATGCGACGTGAATGCGTGGTGTGTTGTGAATGTATGTAATATAGTAGGGTTATGTGTGTTAGCTTTTAAATGTTTTTTCCTTTCAGGTTGTACAGTTAAGATGTATTTTTTTTTAATTCTAATTCCCTGAAAAACAACTAGAATAAAAAAACCCCAGCCAGAGGATTTTTTTTTTTTTTTTTCCCCTCCCTGGCTGGTCAGGTAATTAGAAAAAATAAAATACAATTAAAAATAAAAAATAAAAAACCCAGCTGGGTCGCCCCCCCCCCGGCTGTTTTTTTTTTTTTCCCCGGTCCCAGTCGCTCCATGAGGCGATGTTCATCGCCAATGTTCGGATGGGGGTCAGGCTCAGGCTGGGGTTTTGGCAGGCAGGGCGATTTTTTTCAAGGTTCCTGGGAGCGGCATTCCTGTGGAGCACTCCCCTGGAACGTGGTAATTGCCACTTAGCACAGGCAATTATGTTGGTCAGCAGATGGTCTTTGGAAGACAGTTGAGGATTTTGCGGACGAAGAGTGGGGGGAGTTGGACTAGATGGCCAGCATTGAGGAGGCCAGGGTTGTGAAGTGTGTGGGTGTAACTGTATTTTTCTGTGGTGTGCTTGTAAAATATTTGGGTGCTCTTTGTAGTTTGTGATGTAATGATATTTTTCAATTTTTATTTTTGCGTCTAGGTGTGGAAATGGACAGTCTGTGAAGAGGAGCGGAGCTCACTCGTTTTCTGCCCGGGAACAGGGATGGTGGAGGTAACATAACCTCGGGGAGGAAAACTTCTGGACGTGCAGTGACGGACGTAATGCCAGTGAGGAATGTGGAAAAGATTGATACATTGGAAAATGCTCTGTAAAATTAAAAAATGCTCTGTAAACTTGGAAATTAAATAAAATGTGAAAAAAAAAAAGCAGTAGCATATGGCACTGTCACTGGGTGTAATTAAGTAAAAAAAACTTACTACTACTATGAAAGCCATTTTGTCTTGTTGTACCGCCCTCTTGTTGTACCGCCCTCTTGTTGTACCGCCCTCTTGTTGTACCGCCCTCTTGTTGTACCGCCCTCTTGTTGTACCGCCCTCTTGTTGTACCGCCCTCTTGTTGTACCGCCCTCTTGTTGTACCGCCCTCTTGTTGTACCGCCCTCTTGTTGTACCGCCCTCTTGTTGTACCGCCCTCTTGTTGTACCGCCCTCTTGTTGTACCGCCCTCTTGTTGTACCGCCCTCTTGTTGTACCGCCCTCTTGTTGTACCGCCCTCTTGTTGTACCGCCCTCTTGTTGTACCGCCCTCTTGTTGTACCGCCCTCTTGTTGTACCGCCCTCTTGTTGTACCGCCCTCTTGTTGTACCGCCCTCTTGTTGTACCGCCCTCTTGTTGTACCGCCCTCTTGTTGTACCGCCCTCTTGTTGTACCGCCCTCTTGTTGTACCGCCCTCTTGTTGTACCGCCCTCTTGTTGTACCGCCCTCTTGTTGTACCGCCCTCTTGTTGTACCGCCCTCTTGTTGTACCGCCCTCTTGTTGTACCGCCCTCTTGTTGTACCGCCCTCTTGTTGTACCGCCCTCTTGTTGTACCGCCCTCTTGTTGTACCGCCCTCTTGTTGTACCGCCCTCTTGTTGTACCGCCCTCTTGTTGTACCGCCCTCTTGTTGTACCGCCCTCTTGTTGTACCGCCCTCTTGTTGTACCGCCCTCTTGTTGTACCGCCCTCTTGTTGTACCGCCCTCTTGTTGTACCGCCCTCTTGTTGTACCGCCCTCTTGTTGTACCGCCCTCTTGTTGTACCGCCCTCTTGTTGTACCGCCCTCTTGTTGTACCGCCCTCTTGTTGTACCGCCCTCTTGTTGTACCGCCCTCTTGTTGTACCGCCCTCTTGTTGTACCGCCCTCTTGTTGTACCGCCCTCTTGTTGTACCGCCCTCTTGTTGTACCGCCCTCTTGTTGTACCGCCCTCTTGTTGTACCGCCCTCTTGTTGTACCGCCCTCTTGTTGTACCGCCCTCTTGTTGTACCGCCCTCTTGTTGTACCGCCCTCTTGTTGTACCGCCCTCTTGTTGTACCGCCCTCTTGTTGTACCGCCCTCTTGTTGTACCGCCCTCTTGTTGTACCGCCCTCTTGTTGTACCGCCCTCTTGTTGTACCGCCCTCTTGTTGTACCGCCCTCTTGTTGTACCGCCCTCTTGTTGTACCGCCCTCTTGTTGTACCGCCCTCTTGTTGTACCGCCCTCTTGTTGTACCGCCCTCTTGTTGTACCGCCCTCTTGTTGTACCGCCCTCTTGTTGTACCGCCCTCTTGTTGTACCGCCCTCTTGTTGTACCGCCCTCTTGTTGTACCGCCCTCTTGTTGTACCGCCCTCTTGTTGTACCGCCCTCTTGTTGTACCGCCCTCTTGTTGTACCGCCCTCTTGTTGTACCGCCCTCTTGTTGTACCGCCCTCTTGTTGTACCGCCCTCTTGTTGTACCGCCCTCTTGTTGTACCGCCCTCTTGTTGTACCGCCCTCTTGTTGTACCGCCCTCTTGTTGTACCGCCCTCTTGTTGTACCGCCCTCTTGTTGTACCGCCCTCTTGTTGTACCGCCCTCTTGTTGTACCGCCCTCTTGTTGTACCGCCCTCTTGTTGTACCGCCCTCTTGTTGTACCGCCCTCTTGTTGTACCGCCCTCTTGTTGTACCGCCCTCTTGTTGTACCGCCCTCTTGTTGTACCGCCCTCTTGTTGTACCGCCCTCTTGTTGTACCGCCCTCTTGTTGTACCGCCCTCTTGTTGTACCGCCCTCTTGTTGTACCGCCCTCTTGTTGTACCGCCCTCTTGTTGTACCGCCCTCTTGTTGTACCGCCCTCTTGTTGTACCGCCCTCTTGTTGTACCGCCCTCTTGTTGTACCGCCCTCTTGTTGTACCGCCCTCTTGTTGTACCGCCCTCTTGTTGTACCGCCCTCTTGTTGTACCGCCCTCTTGTTGTACCGCCCTCTTGTTGTACCGCCCTCTTGTTGTACCGCCCTCTTGTTGTACCGCCCTCTTGTTGTACCGCCCTCTTGTTGTACCGCCCTCTTGTTGTACCGCCCTCTTGTTGTACCGCCCTCTTGTTGTACCGCCCTCTTGTTGTACCGCCCTCTTGTGGCTGCTCTACAGCTGTCTTGTCAAGCTGTACGCTGAAGCTCTGCTGTGAATCTGTGATGCGAAGCTTTAGGGTTGCTACTCAAAAGCCGTGTTGTAAAGCTTTACAATCGCTAGTATGAAACCTTTTCCACGAGGGCTTGGCGGCCGGGAACCTTTTCTTCGACGAGAACTCGGCTGCCGAAGAAAAAATTTTCGAGGAGGGCTCGGCTGCCGGGGACCTTTTCTTCAACAAGGTCTCGGCTGGCGAAGAAAATTTTTCGACCGGATCGCGGGGAGCTTTTCTTCAAAGACGTCTCAACTGCCAAAGAAAAAATATTCAATGAGGGCTCTGCGGACGAAGAAAAAACTTTCAACAAGGGCTCAGTTGCCGGGTACCTTTACTTCGACGAGGGTTTGACAGCTGAAGAAAAAATTTTCGACGAAGGCTTGGCTGCCTGACGAAATTTTCTTCAACGAGGGCTTGGCTGCCAAAAAAAAATTTTCAACGAGGGCTCGGCTGCCGGGGAACTTTTCGTCAATGAGGAATCGGCTGCCGAAGAAAAATGTTTTGAGGAGGGCTCGGCTGCCGGGGACCTTTTCATCGACGAGGGCTCGGCTGCAGGGGACCTTTTCTTTGACGAGGGCTCGGCTGCCAGGGACCTTTTCTTCGACGAGGGCTCAGCTGCTGAAGAAAAAACTTTCAATCAGGGATAAGCTGCCGCACAAAAAATTGTCGACGACGGCTCGGCTGCCGGGGACCTTTTCTTCGACGAGGGCTCGGCTGCCGGGGACCTTTTCTTCGACGAGGGCTCGGCTGCCGGGTACCTTTTCTTCGACGAGGGCTCGGCTCCTGAAGAAAAAATTTTCAATCAGGGATAGGCTGCCGCACAAAAAATTGTCGACGAGGGCTCGGCTGCTGAAGAAAAAATTTTCAATCAGGGATCGGCTGCCGCACAAAAAAATTGTCGACGAGGGCTCGGCTGCCGGGGACCTTTTCTTCGATGAGGGCTTGGCTGCCAGGGACCTTTTCTTCGACGAGGGCTCGACTACTGAAGAAAAAATTTTCAATCAGGGATCGGCTGCCGCACAAAAAAATTGTCGACAAGGGCTCGGCTGCCGGGGACCTTTTCTTCGATGAGGGCTCGGCTGCCGGGGACCTTTTCTTCGACGAGGGCTCGGCTGCCGGGCACCTTTTCTTCGACGAGGGCTCGGCTGCCGCACAAAAAATTTTCGACGAGGGCTCGGCTGCCGGAGACCTTTTCTTCGTCGAGGGCTCGTCTGCTGGGGAACTTTTCTTCGACGAGGGCTCGGCTGCTGGAGACCTTTTCTTCGACGAGGGCTCGGCAGCTGAAGAAAAAATTTTCAATCAGGGATCGGTAGCCGCACAAAAAATTATCGACGAGAGCACGGCTGCCGGGGACCTTTTCTTCGACGAGGGCTCGGCTGCCGGGCACCTTTTCTTCGACGAGGGCTCGGCTGCCGCACAAAAAATTTTCAATCAGGGCTCGGCTGCCGCACAAAAAATTTTTGACAGGGGCTCGGCTGCTGCACAAAAAATTTTTGACGAGGGCTCGGCTGCCGCACAAAATATTTTCGATGAGGGCTCGGCTGCCGGGGACCTTTTCTTCGACGAGGGCTCAGCTGCCAGGGACCTTTTCTTCGACGAGGGCTCAGCTGCTGAAGAAAAAATTTTCAATCAGGGATCGGCTGCTGCACAAAAAATTGTCGACGAGGGCTCAGCTGCCGGGGACCTTTCTTTCGACGAGGGCTCGGCGGCTGAAGAAAAAATTTTCAATCAGGGATCGGCTGCTGCCCAAAAAAATTGTCGACGAGGGCTCAGCTGCCGGTGACCTTTTCTTCGACGAGGGCTCGGCTGCCGTGGACCTTTTCTTCGACGAGGGCTCGGCTGCCGGGGACCTTTTCTTCGACGAGGGCTCGGCTATTGAAGAAAAAATTTTCAATCAGGGATCCGCTGCCGCACAAAAAAATTGTCGACAAGGCCTCAGCTGCCGGGGACCTTTTCTTCGACAAGGGCTCGGCTGCCGAGGACCTTTTCTTCGACGAGGGCTCGGCTACCGGGGACCTTTTCTTCAACGAGGGCTCGGCTGCCGGGGACCTTTTCTTCGACGAGGGCTCGGTTCCTGAAGAAAAAATTTTCAATCAGGGATCGGCTGTCACACAAAAAATTTTCGACGAGGGTTCAGCTGCAGCTCAAAAAAAATTTGACTAGGGCTCGGCTGCCGGGGACCTTTACTTCGACGAGGGCTCAGCTGCCGGGGACCTTTTCTTCGACGAGGGCTCGGCTGCCGGGGACCTTTTCTTCGACGAGGGCTCGGCTGCTGAAGAAAAAATTTTCAATCAGGAATCGGCTGCCGCACAAAAAATTGTCGACGAGGGATCGGCTGCCGGGGACATTTTCTTCGACGAGGGCTCGTCTGCTGGGGACCTTTTATTTGACGAGGGCTCGGCTGCTGAAGAAAAAATTTTCAATCAGGGATCGGCTGCAGCACAAAAATTTGTCAACGAGGGCTTGGCTGCTGGGGACCTTTCCTTCGACGAGGGCTCGGCTGCTGGGGACCTTTTCTTCGACGAGGTCTCGGCTGCTGAAGAAAAAATTTTCAATCAGGGATAGGCTGCCACACAAAAAATTCTCGACGAGGGCTCGGCTGCCGGGGACCTTTTCTTCGACGAGGGCTCGGCTGCCGGGGACGTTTTCTTCGACGAGGGCTCGGCTGCTGAAGAAAAAATTTTCAATCAGAGATCAGCTGCCGCACAAAAAATTGTCGACGAGGGCTCGGCTGCCGGGGACCTTTTCTTCGACGAGGGCTCGGCTGCTGAAGATAAAATTTTCAATCAGGGATCGGCTGCCGCACAAAAAATTGTCGACTAGGGATCGGCTGCCGCACAAAAAATTGTGGACGAGGGCTCGGCTCCCGGGAACCTTTTCTTCGACGAGGGCTCGGCTGCTGAAGAAAAAATTTTCAATCAGGGATCGTCTGCCGCACAAAAAACTGTCGACGAGGGCTCGGCTCCCGGGAACCTTTTCTTCGATGAGGGCTCGGCTGCCGGGGACCTTTTCTTCGATGAGGGCTCTGCTGCCGGGGACCTTTTCTTCGACAAGGTCTCGTCTGCCGGGGACTTTTTCTTCGACGAGGGCTCGGCTGCCGGGGACCTTTTCTTCGACGAGGGCTCGGCTGCCGGGGACCTTTTCTTCGACGAGGGCTCGGCTGCTGAAGAAAAAATTTTCAATCAGGGATCGGCTGCCGCACAAAAAATTGTCGACGAGGGCTCAGCTGCCAGGGACATTTTCTTCGACGAGGACTCGGCTGCCGGGGTCCTTTTCTTTGACGAGGGCTCGGCTGCTGAAGAAAAAATTTTCAATCAGGGATCGGCTGCCGCACAAAAAAATTGTCGACGAGGGCACGGCTGCCGGGGACCTTTTCTTCGATGAGGGCTTGGCTGCCAGGGACCTTTTCTTCGACGAGGGCTCGACTACTGAAGAAAAAATTTTCAATCAGGGATCCGCTGCCGCAAAAAAAAATTGTCGACAAGGGCTCGGCTGCCGGGGACCTTTTCTTCGATGAGGGCTCGGCTGCCGGGGACCTTTTCTTCGACGAGGGCTCGGCTGCCGGGCACCTTTTCTTCGACGAGGGCTCGGCTGCCGCACAAAAAATTTTCGACGAGAGCTCGGCTGCCGGAGACCTTTTCTTCGTCGAGGGCTCGTCTGCTGGGGAACTTTTCTTCGACGAGGGCTCGGCTGCTGGAGACCTTTTCTTCGACGAGGGCTCGGCAGCTGAAGAAAAAATTTTCAATCAGGGATCGGCAGCCGCACAAAAAATTATCGACAAGAGCACCGCTGCCGGGGACCTTTTCTTCGACGAGGGCTCGGCTGCTGGGGACCTTTTCTTCGACGAGGGCTCGGCTGCCGCACAAAAAATTTTCAATCAGGGCTCGGCTGCCGCACAAAAAATTTTTGACGGGGGCTCGGCTGCTGCACAAAAAATTTTTGACGAGGGCTCGGCTGCCGCACAAAATATTTTCGATGAGGGCTCGGCTGCCGGGGACCTTTTCTTCGACGAGGGCTCAGCTGCCAGGGACCTTTTCTTCGACGAGGGCTCAGCTGCTGAAGAAAAAATTTTCAATCAGGGATCGGCTGCTGCACAAAAAATTGTCGACGAGGGCTCAGCTGCCGGGGACCTTTCTTTCGACGAGGGCTCGGCGGCTGAAGAAAAAATTTTCAATCAGGGATCGGCTGCCGCCCAAAAAAATTGTCGACGAGGGCTCAGCTGCCGGTGACCTTTTCTTCGACGAGGGCTCGGCTGCCGTGGACCTTTTCTTCGACGAGGGCTCGGCTGCCGGGGACCTTTTCTTCGACGAGGGCTCGGCTATTGAAGAAAGAATTTTCAATCAGGGATCCGCTGCCGCACAAAAAAATTGTCGACAAGACCTCATCTGCCGGGGACCTTTCCTTCGACGAGGGCTCGGCTGCCGGGGACCTTTTCTTCGACAAGGGCTCGGCTGCTGGTGACCTTTTCTTTGACGAGGGCTCGGCTGCTGAAGAAAAAATTTTCAATCAGGGATCGGCTGCCGCACAAAAAATTTTCGACGAGGGCTCGGCTGCCGGGGACCTTTTCTTCGACGAGGGCTCAGCTGCCGGGGACCTTTTCTTCGATGAGGGCTCGGCTGCCGGGGACCTTTTCTTCGACGAGGGCTTGGCTGCCGGGGACCTTTTCTTCGACGAGGGCTCGGCTGCCGGGGACCTTTTCTTCGACGAGGGCTCGGCTGCTGAAGAAAAAATTTCCAATCAGGGATCGGCTGACGCACAAAAAATTGTCGACGAGGGCTCGGCTGCCGGGGACCTTTTCTTCGACGAGGGCTCGGCTGCCGGGGACCTTTCCTTCGACGAGGGCTCGGCTGCCGGAGAACTTTTCTTCGACGAGGGCTCGGCTGCCGGGGACCTTTCCTTCGATGAGGGCTCGGCTGCTGTGGACCTTTTCTTCGACGAGGGCTCGGCTGCCGGGGACCTTTTGTTCGACGAGGGCTCGGCTGCTGGGGACCTTTTCTTTCACGAGGGCTCGGCTGCTGAAGAAAAAATTTTCAATCAGGGATCGGCTGCCGCACAAAAAGTTTTCGACGAGGGCTCGCCTGACGGGGACCTTTTCTTCGACAAGGGCTCGGCTGCCGGGGATCTTTTCTTCGATGAGGGCTCAGCTGCCGGGGACTTTTTCTTCGATGAGGGCTTGCCTGCCAGGGAACTTTTCTTCGACGAGGGCTCGGCTGCCGGGTACCTTTTCTTCGACGACGGCTCGGCTGCTGAAGAAAAAATTTTCAATCAGGGATTGGCTGCCGCAAAAAAAAACTGTCGACGAGGGCTCGGCTGCCAGGGACCTTTTCTTCGACGATTGCTTGGTTCCTAAAGAAAAAATTTTCAATCAGGGATCGGCTGCCGCTCAAAAAATTGTCAACGAGGGCTCGGCTCCCGGGGACCTTTTCTTCGACGAGGGCTCGGCTGCTGAAGAAAAAATTTTCAATCAGGGATCGGCTGCCGCACAAAAAATTGTCAACGAGGGATCGGATGCCGCACAAAAAATTGTCAACGAGGGCTCGGCTGCCGGGGACCTTTTCTTCGACGAGGGCTCGGCTGCTGAAGAAAAAATTTTCAATCAGGGATCGGCTGCCGCACAAAAAATTGTCAACGAGGGATCGGATGCCGGAGACCTTTTCTTCGACGAGGGCTCGGCTGCCGGGGACCTTTTCTTCGACGAGGGCTCGGCTGCCGGGGACCTTTTCTTCGACGAGGGCTTGGCTGCCGGGGACCTTTTCTTCGACGAGGGCTCGGCTGCTGAAGAAAAAATTTTCAATCAGGGATCGGCTGGCGCACAAAAAATTGTCGACGAGGGCTCAGCTGCCAGGGACATTTTCTTCGACGAGGGCTCTGCTGCCGGGGTCCTTTTCTTTGACGAGGGCTCGGCTGTTGAAGAAAAAATTTTCAATCAGGGATCGGCTCCCGCACAAAAAATTGTCGACGAGGGCTCGGCTGCCGGGTACCTTTTCTTCGACGAGGGCTCGACTGCCGGCGATCTTTTCTTCAACGAGGGCTCAGCTGCCGGGGACTTTTTCTTCGATGAGGGCTTGCCTGCCAGGGACCTTTTCTTCGACGAGGGCTCGGCTGCCGGGTACCTTTTCTTCGACGAGGGCTCGGCTGCTGAAGAAAAAATTTTCAATCAGGGATTGGCTGCCGCAAAAAAAAACTGTCGACGAGGGCTCGGCTGCCGGGGACCTTTTCTTCGACGAGGGCTTGGTTCCTAAAGAAAAAATTTTCAATCAGGGATCGGCTGCCGCTCAAAAAATTTTCGACGAGGGCTCGGCTGCCGGGGACCTTTTCTTCGACGAGGGCTCAGCTGCCGGGGACCTTTTCTTCGATGAGGGCTCGGCTGCCGGGGACCTTTTCTTCGACGAGGGCTCGGCTGCCGGGGACCTTTTCTTCGACAAGGGCTCGGCTGCTGGGGACCTTTTCTTTCACGAGGGCTCGGCTGCTGAAGAAAAAATTTTCAATCAGGGATCGGCTGCCGCACAAAAAATTTTCGACGAGGGCTCGCCTGACGGGGACCTTTTCTTCGACAAGGGCTCGGCTGCCGGGGATCTTTTCTTTGACGAGGGCTCAGCTGCCGGGGACTTTTTCTTCAATGAGGGCTTGCCTGCCAGGGACCTTTTCTTCGACGAGGGCTCGGCTGCCGGGTACCTTTTCTTCGACGAGGGCTCGGCTGCTGAAGAAAAAATTTTCAATCAGGGATCGGCTGCCGCTCAAAAAATTGTCAACGAGGGCTCGGCTCCCGGGGACCTTTTCTTCGACGAGGGCTCGGCTGCTGAAGAAAAAATTTTCAATCAGGGATCGGCTGCCGCACAAAAAATTGTCAACGAGGGATCGGATGCCGGAGACCTTTTCTTCGACGAGGGCTCGGCTGCCGGGGACCTTTTCTTCGACGAGGGCTTGGCTGCCGGGGACCTTTTCTTCGACGAGGGCTCAGCTGCTGAAGAAAAAATTTTCAATCAGGGATCGGCTGCCGCACAAAAAATTGTCAACCAGGGTTCGGCTGCCGGGGACCATTTCTTCGACGAGGGCTCGGCTGCTGAAGAAAAAATTTTCAATCAGGGATCGGCTGCCGCACAAAAAATTGTCGACGAGGGCTCGGATGCCGCACAAAAAATTGTCAACGAGGGCTCGGCTGCCGGAGACCTTTTCTTCGACGAGGGCTCGGCTGCCGGGGACCTTTTCTTCGACGAGGGCTTGGCTGCCGGGGACCTTTTCTTCGACGAGGGCTCGGCTGCCGGGGACTTTTTCTTCGACGAGGGCTCGGTTGCTGAAGAAAAAATTTTCCATCAGGGATCGGCTGCCGCACAAAAAATTGTCGACGAGGGCTCAGCTGCCGGGGACATTTTCTTCGACGAGGGCTCGGCTGCCGGGGTGCTTTTCTTTGACGAGGGCTCGGCTGTTGAAGAAAAAATTTTCAATGAGGGATCGGCTGCCGCACAAAAAATTGTCGACGAGGGCTCGGCTGCCGGGTACCTTTTCTTCGATGAGGGCTCGGCTGCCGGGGACCTTTTCTTCGACGAGGGCTCTGCTGCCGGGGACCTTTTCTTCGACGAGGGCTCGGCTGCCGGGGACCTTTTCTTCGACGAGGGCTCGGCTGCTGAAGAAAAAATTTTCAATCAGGGATCGACTGCTGCACAAAAAATTTTCGACGAGGGCTCGGCTGCCGGGGACCTTTTGTTCGACGAGGGCTCAGCTGCCGGGGACCTTTTCTTCGATGAGGGCTCGGCTGCCGGGGACCTTTTCTTCGACGAGGGCTTGGCTGCCGGGGACCTTTTCTTCGACGAGGGCTCGGCTGCCGGGGACCTTTTCTTCGACGAGGGCTCGGCTGCTGAAGAAAAAATTTCCAATCAGGGATCGGCTGACGCACAAAAAATTGTCGACGAGGGCTCGGCTGTCGGGGACATTTTCTTCGACGAGGGCTCGGCTGCTGGGGACCTTTTCTTCGACGAGGGCTCGGCTGCTGAAGAAAAAATTTTCAATCAGGGATCGGCTGCCGCACAAAAAATATTCGACGAGGGCTGGCTGCCGGGTACCTTTTCTTCGACGAGGGCTCGGCTGCCAGGGACCTTTCCTTCGACGAGGGCTCGGCTGCCGGGGACCTTTTCTTCGACAAGGGCTCGGCTGCTGGGGACCTTTTCTTTGACGAGGGCTCGGCTGCTGAAGAAAAAATTTTCAATCAGGGATCGGCTGCCGCACAAAAAATTTTCGACGAGGGCTCGCCTGCCGGGGACCTTTTCTTCGACAAGGGCTCGGCTGCCGGCGATCTTTTCTTCAACGAGGGCTCAGCTGCCGGGGACTTTTTCTTCGATGAGGGCTTGCCTGCCAGGGACCTTTTCTTCGACGAGGGCTCGGCTGCCGGGTACCTTTTCTTCGACGAGGGCTCGGCTGCTGAAGAAAAAATTTTCAATCAGGGATTGGCTGCCGCAAAAAAAACTGTCGACGAGGGCTCGGCTGCCGGGGACCTTTTCTTCGACGAGGGCTTGGTTCCTAAAGAAAAAATTTTCAATCAGGGATCGGCTGCCGCTCAAAAAATTGTCAACGAGGGCTCGGCTCCCGGGGACCTTTTCTTCGACGAGTGCTCGGCTGCTGAAGAAAAAATTTTCAATCAGGGATCGACTGCCGCACAAAAAATTTTCGACGAGGGCTCGGATGCCGGGGACCTTTTCTTCGACGAGGGCTCAGCTGCCGGGGACCTTTTCTTCGATGACGGCTCGGCTGCCGGGGACCTTTTCTTCGACGAGGGCTTGGCTGCCGGGGACCTTTTCTTCGACGAGGGCTTGGCTGCCGGGGACCTTTTCTTCGACGAGGACTCGGCTGCTGAAGAAAAAATTTCCAATCAGGGATCGGCTGCCGCACAAAAAATTGTCGACGAGGGCTCGGCTGCCGGGGACCTTTTCTTCGACGAAGGCTCGGTTGCCGGGGACCTTTCCTTCGATGAGGGCTCGGCTGCTGTGGACCTTTTCTTCGACGAGGGCTCGGCTGCCAGGGACCTTTCCTTCGACGAGGGCTCGGCTGCCGGGGACCTTTTCTTCGACAAGGGCTCGGCTGCTGGGGACCTTTTCTTTCACGAGGGCTCGGCTGCTGAAGAAAAAATTTTCAATCAGGGATCGGCTGCCGCACAAAAAATTTTCGACTAGGGCTCGCCTGACGGGGACCTTTTCTTCGACAAGGGCTCGGCTGCCGGGGATCTTTTCTTCGACGAGGGCTCAGCTGCCGGGGACTTTTTCTTCGATGAGGGCTTGCCTGCCAGGGACCTTTTCTTCGACGAGGGCTCGGCTGCCGGGTACCTTTTCTTCGACGAGGGCTCGGCTGCTGAAGAAAAAATTTTCAATCAGGGATTGGCTGCCGCAAAAAAAACTGTCGACGAGGGCTCGGCTGCCGGGGACCTTTTCTTCGACGAGGGCTTGGTTCCTAAAGAAAAAATTTTCAATCAGGGATCGGCTGCCGCTCAAAAAATTGTCAACGAGGGCTCGGCTCCCGGGGACCTTTTCTTCGACGAGGGCTCGGCTGCTGAAGAAAAAATTTTCAATCAGGGATCGGCTGCCGCACAAAAAATTGTCAACGAGGGATCGGCTGCCGGGGACCTTTTCTTCGACGAGGGCTCGGCTGCCGGGGACCTTTTCTTCGACGAGGGCTTGGCTGCCGGGGACCTTTTCTTCGACGAGGGCTCGGCTGCTGAAGAAAAAATTTTCAATCAGGGATCGGCTGCCGCACAAAAAATTGTCGACGAGGGATCGGATGCCGCACAAAAAATTGTCAACGAGGGCTCGGCTGCCGGGGACCATTTCTTCGACGAGGGCTCGGCTGCTGAAGAAAAAATTTTCAATCAGGGATCGGCTGCCGCACAAAAAATTGTCGACGAGGGCTCGGATGCCGCACAAAAAATTGTCAACGAGGGCTCGGCTGCCGGAGACCTTTTCTTCGACGAGGGCTCGGCTGCCGGGGACCTTTTCTTCGACGAGGGCTTGGCTGCCGGGGACCTTTTCTTCGACGAGGGCTCGGCTGCCGGGTACCTTTTCTTCGATGAGGGCTCGGCTGCCGGGGACCTTTTCTTCGACGAGGGCTCTGCTGCCGGGGACCTTTTCTTCGACGAGGGCTCGGCTGCCGGGGACCTTTTCTTCGACGAGGGCTCGGCTGCTGAAGAAAAAATTTTCAATCAGGGATCGGCTGCCGCACAAAAAATTTTCGACGAGGGCTCGGCTGCCGGGGACCTTTTCTTCGACGAGGTCTCGGCTGCCGGGTACCTTTTCTTCGATGAGGGCTCGGCTGCCGGGGACCTTTTCTTCGACGAGGGCTTGGCTGCCGGGGACCTTTTCTTCGACGAGGGCTCGGCTGCCGGGGACCTTTTCTTCGATGAGGGCTCAGCTGCTGAAGAAAAAATTTTCAATCAGGGATCGGCTGCCGCACAAAATATTGTCGACGAGGGCTCGGCTGTTGGGGACATTTTCTTCGACGAGGGCTCGGCTGCTGGGGACATTTTCTTCGACGAGGGCTCGGCTGCTGAAGAAAAAATTTTCAATCAGGGATCGGCTGCCGCACAAAAAATATTCGACGAGGGCTCGGCTGCCGGGTACCTTTTCTTCGACGAGGGCTCGGCTGCCAGGGACCTTTCCTTCGACGAGGGCTCGGCTGCCGGGGACCTTTTCTTCGACAAGGGCTCGGCTGCTGGGGACCTTTTCTTTGACGAGGGCTCGGCTGCTGAAGATAAAATTTTCAATCAGGGATCGGCTGCCGCACAAAAAATTTTCGACGAGGGCTCGCCTGCCGGGGACCTTTTCTTCGACAAGGGCTCGGCTGCCGGCGATCTTTTCTTTAACGAGGGCTCAGCTGCCGGGGACTTTTTCTTCGATGAGGGCTTGCCTGCCAGGGACCTTTTCTTCGACGAGGGCTCGGCTGCCGGGTACCTTTTCTTCGACGAGGGCTCGGCTGCTGAAGAAAAAATTTTCAATCAGGGATTGGCTGCCGCAAAAAAAACTGTCGACGAGGGCTCGGCTGCCGGGGACCTTTTCTTCGACGAGGGCTTGGTTCCTAAAGAAAAAATTTTCAATCAGGGATCGGCTGCCGCTCAAAAAATTGTCAACGAGGGCTCGGCTCCCGGGGACCTTTTCTTCGACGAGTGCTCGGCTGCTGAAGAAAAAATTTTCAATCAGGGATCGACTGCCGCACAAAAAATTTTCGACGAGGGCTCGGCTGCCGGGGACCTTTTCTTCGACGAGGGCTCAGCTGCCGGGGACCTTTTCATCGATGAGGGCTCGGCTGCCGGGGACCTTTTCTTCGACGAGGGCTTGGCTGCCGGGGACCTTTTCTTCGACGAGGGCTCGGCTGCCGGGGACCTTTTCTTCGACGAGGGCTCGGCTGCTGAAGAAAAAATTTCCAATCAGAGATCGGCTGCCGCACAAAAAATTGTCGACGAGGGCTCGGCTGCCGGGGACCTTTTCTTCGACGAGGGCTCGGCTGCCGGGGACCTTTCCTTCGACGAGGGCTCGGCTGCCGGAGAACTTTTCTTCGACGAGGGCTCGGCTGCCGGAGACCTTTCCTTCGATGAGGGCTCGGCTGCTGTGGACCTTTTCTTCGACGAGGGCTCGGCTGCCAGGGACCTTTCCTTCGACGAGGGCTCGGCTGCCGGGTACCTTTTCTTCGACGAGGGCTCGGCTGCTGAAGAAAAAATTTTCAATCAGGGATTGGCTGCCGCAAAAAAAACTGTCGACGAGGGCTCGGCTGCCGGGGACCTTTTCTTCGACGAGGGCTTGGTTCCTAAAGAAAAAATTTTCAATCAGGGATCGGCTGCCGCTCAAAAAATTGTCAACGAGGGCTCGGCTCCCGGGGACCTTTTCTTCGACGAGTGCTCGGCTGCTGAAGAAAAAATTTTCAATCAGGGATCGACTGCCGCACAAAAAATTTTCGACGAGGGCTCGGCTGCCGGGGACCTTTTCTTCGACGAGGGCTCAGCTGCCGGGGACCTTTTCATCGATGAGGGCTCGGCTGCCGGGGACCTTTTCTTCGACGAGGGCTTGGCTGCCGGGGACCTTTTCTTCGACGAGGGCTCGGCTGCCGGGGACCTTTTCTTCGACGAGGGCTCGGCTGCTGAAGAAAAAATTTCCAATCAGAGATCGGCTGCCGCACAAAAAATTGTCGACGAGGGCTCGGCTGCCGGGGACCTTTTCTTCGACGAGGGCTCGGCTGCCGGGGACCTTTCCTTCGACGAGGGCTCGGCTGCCGGAGAACTTTTCTTCGACGAGGGCTCGGCTGCCGGAGACCTTTCCTTCGATGAGGGCTCGGCTGCTGTGGACCTTTTCTTCGACGAGGGCTCGGCTGCCAGGGACCTTTCCTTCGACGAGGGCTCGGCTGCCGGGTACCTTTTCTTCGACGAGGGCTCGGCTGCTGAAGAAAAAATTTTCAATCAGGGATTGGCTGCCGCAAAAAAAACTGTCGACGAGGGCTCGGCTGCCGGGGACCTTTTCTTCGACGAGGGCTTGGTTCCTAAAGAAAAAATTTTCAATCGGGGATCGGCTGCCGCTCAAAAAATTCTCAACGAGGGCTCGGCTCCCGGGGACCTTTTCTTCGACGAGGGCTCGGCTGCTGAAGAAAAAATTTTCAATCAGGGATCGGCTGCCGCACAAAAAATTGTCAACGAGGGATCGGATGCCGCACAAAAAATTGTCAACGAGGGCTCGGCTGCCGGGGACCATTTCTTCGACGAGGGCTCGGCTGCTGAAGAAAATATTTTCAATCAGGGATCGGCTGCCGCACAAAAAATTGTCGACGAGAGCTCGGATGCCGCACAAAAAATTGTCAACGAGGGCTCGGCTGCCGGAGACCTTTTCTTCGACGAGGGCTCGGCTGCCGGGGACCTTTTCTTCGACGAGGGCTTGGCTGCCGGGGACCTTTTCTTCGGCGAGGGCTCGGCTGCTGAAGATAAAATTTTCAATCAGGGATCGGCTGCCGCACAAAAAATTGTCGACTAGGGATCGGCTGCCGCACAAAAAATTGTCGACGAGGGCTCGGCTCCCGGGAAACTTTTCTTCGACGAGGGCTCTGCTGCTGAAGAAAAAATTTTCAATCAGGGATCGTCTGCCGCACAAAAAACTGTCGACGAGGGCTCGGCTCCCGGGAACCTTTTCTTCGATGAGGGCTCAGCTGCTGAAGAAAAAATTTTCAATCAGGGATCGGCTGCCGCACAAAAAACTGTCGACGAGGGCTCGGCTGCCGGGGACCTTTCCTTCGACGAGGGCTCGGCTGCCGGGGACATTTTCTTCGACGAGGGCTCGGCTGCCGGGGACCTTTTCTTCGACGAGGGCTTGGTTCCTAAAGAAAAAATTTTCAATCAGGGATCGGCTGCCGCACAAAAAATTGTCGACGAGGGCTCGGCTGCAGGGGACCTTTTCTTCGACGAGGGCTGGTCTGCCGGGGACCTTTTCTTCGATGAGGGCTCGGCTGCCGGGGACCTTTTCTTCGACGAGGTCTCGGCTGCCGGGGACTTTTTCTTCGACGAGGGCTCGGCTGCCGGGGACCTTTTCTTCGACGAGGGCTCGGCTGCCGTGGACCTTTTCTTCGACGAGGGCTCGGCTGCTGAAGAAAAAATTTTCAATCAGGGATCGGCTGCCGCACAAAAAACTGTCGACGAGGGCTCGGCTGCCAGGAACCTTTTCTTCGACGAGGGCTCAGCTGCTGAAGAAAAAATTTTCAATCAGGGATCGGCTGCCGCACAAAAAACTGTCGATGAGGGCTCGGCTGCCGGGGACCTTTTCTTCGACGAGGGCTTGGCTGCTGAAGAAAAAATTTTCAATCAGGGATCGACTGCCGCACAAAAAATTTTCGACGAGGGCTCGGCTGCCGGGGACCTTTTCTTCGAAGAGGGCTCGGCTGCCGGGGACCTTTTCTTCGACGAGGTCTCGGCTGCCGGGTACCTTTTCTTCGATGAGGGCTCGGCTGCCGGGGACTTTTTCTTCGACGAGGGCTTGGCTGCCGGGGACCTTTTCTTCGACGAGGGCTCGGCTGCCGGGGACCTTTTCTTCGACGAGGGCTCAGCTGCTGAAGAAAAAATTTTCAATCAGGGATCGGCTGCCGCACAAAATATTGTCGACGAGGGCTCGGCTGTCGGGGACATTTTCTTCGACGAGGGCTCGGCTGCTGGGGACACTTTCTTCGACGAGGGCTCGGCTGCTGAAGAAAAAATTTTCAATCAGGGATCGGCTGCCGCACAAAAAATATTCGACGAGGGCTCGGCTGCCGGGTACCTTTTCTTCGACGAGGGCTCGGCTGCCAGGGACCTTTCCTTCGACGAGGGCTCGGCTGCCGGGGACCTTTTCTTCGACAAGGGCTCGGCTGCTGGGGTCCTTTTCTTTGACAAGGGCTCGGCTGCTGAAGAAAATATTTTCAATCAGGGATCGGCTGCCGCACAAAAAATTTTCGACGAGGGCTCGCCTGCCGGGGACCTTTTCTTCGACAAGGGTTCGGCTGCCGGCGATCTTTTCTTCAACGAGGGCTCAGCTGCCGGGGACTTTTTCTTCGATGAGGGCTTGCCTGCCAGGGACCTTTCCTTCGACGAGGGCTCGGCTGCCGGGTACCTTTTCTTCGACGAGGGCTCGGCTGCTGAAGAAAAAATTTTCAATCAGGGATTGGCTGCCGCAAAAAAAACTGTCGACGAGGGCTCGGCTGCCGGGGACCTTTTCTTCGACGAGGGCTTGGTTCCTAAAGAAAAAATTTTCAATCAGGGATCGGCTGCCGCTCAAAAAATTGTCGACGAGGGCTCGGCTCCCGGGGACCTTTTCTTCGACGAGTGCTCGGCTGCTGAAGAAAAAATTTTCAATCAGGGATCGACTGCCGCACAAAAAATTTTCGACGAGGGCTCGGCTGCCGGGGACCTTTTCTTCGACGAGGGCTCAGCTGCCGGGGACCTTTTCTTCGATGAGGGCTCAGCTGCCGGGGACCTTTTCTTCGACGAGGGCTTGGCTGCCGGGGACCTTTTCTTCGACGAGGGCTTGGCTGCCGGGGACCTTTTCTTCGACGAGGGCTCGGCTGCCGGGGACCTTTTCTTCGACGAGGGCTCGGCTGCTGAAGAAAAAATTTCCAATCAGGGATCGGCTGCCGCACAAAAAATTGTCGACGAGGGCTCGGCTGCCAGGGACCTTTTCTTCGACGAGGGCTGGTCTGCCGGGGACCTTTCCTTCGACGAGGGCTCGGCTGCCGGAGAACTTTTCTTCGACGAGGGCTCGGCTGCCGGGGACCTTTCCTTCGATGAGGGATCGGCTGCTGTGGACCTTTTCTTCGACGAGGGCTCGGCTGCCAGGGACCTTTCCTTCGACGAGGGCTCGGCTGCCGGGGACCTTTTCTTCGACAAGGGCTCGGCTGCTGGGGACCTTTTCTTTCACGAGGGCTCGGCTGCTGAAGAAAAAATTTTCAATCAGGGATCGGCTGCCGCACAAAAAATTTTCGACGAGGGCTCGCCTGACGGGGACCTTTTCTTCGACAAGGGCTCGGCTGCCGGGGATCTTTTCTTCGACGAGGGCTCAGCTGCCGGGGACTTTTTCTTCGATGAGGGCTTGCCTGCCAGGGACCTTTTCTTCGACGAGGGCTCGGCTGCCGGGTACCTTTTCTTCGACGAGGGCTCGGCTGCTGAAGAAAAAATTTTCAATCAGGGATTGGCTGCCGCAAAAAAAACTGTCGACGAGGGCTCGGCTGCCGGGGACCTTTTCTTCGACGAGGGCTTGGTTCCTAAAGAAAAAATTTTCAATCAGGGATCGGCTGCCGCTCAAAAAATTGTCAACGAGGGCTCGGCTCCCGGGGACCTTTTCTTCGACGAGGGCTCGGCTGCTGAAGAAAAAATTTTCAATCAGGGATCGGCTGCCGCACAAAAAATTGTCAACGAGGGATCGGATGCCGCACAAAAAATTGTCAACGAGGGCTCGGCTGCCGGGGACCATTTCTTCGACGAGGGCTCGGCTGCTGAAGAAAAAATTTTCAATCAGGGATCGGCTGCCGCACAAAAAATTGTCGATGAGGGCTCGGCTGCCGGAGACATTTTCTTCGACGAGGGCTCGGCTGCCGGGGACCTTTTCTTCGACGAGGGCTTGGCTGCCGGGGACCTTTTCTTCGACGAGGGCTCGGATGCTGAAGAAAAAATTTTCAATCAGGGATCGGCTGCCGCACAAAAAATTGTCGACGAGGGATCGCATGCCGCACAAAAAATTGTCAACGAGGGCTCGGCTGCCGGGGACCATTTCTTCGACGAGGGCTCGGCTGCTGAAGAAAAAATTTTCAATCAGCGATCGGCTGCCGCACAAAAAATTGTCGACGAGGGCTCGGATGCCGCACAAAAAATTTTCAACGAGGGCTCGGCTGCCGGAGAACTTTTCTTCGACGAGGGCTCGGCTGCCGGGGACCTTTTCTTCGACGAGGGCTTGGCTGCCGGGGACCTTTTCTTCGACGAGGGCTCGGATGCTGAAGATAAAATTTTCAATCAGGGATCGGCTGCCGCACAAAAAATTGTCGACTAGGGATCGGCTGCCGCACAAAAAATTGTCGACGAGGGCTCGGCTCCCGGGAACCTTTTCTTCGACGAGGGCTCGGCTGCTGAAGAAAAAATTTTCAATCAGGGATCGTCTGCCGCACAAAAAACTGTCGACGAGGGCTCGGCTCCCGGGAACCTTTTCTTCGATGAGGGCTCAGCTGCTGAAGAAAAAATTTTCAATCAGGGATCGGCTGCCGCACAAAAAACTGTCGACGAGGGCTCGGCTGCCGGGGACCTTTCCTTCGACGAGGGCTCGGCTGCCGGGGACCTTTTCTTCGACGAGGGCTCGGCTGCCGGGGACCTTTTCTTCGACGAGGGCTTGGTTCCTAAAGAAAAAATTTTCAATCAGGGATCGGCTGCCGCACAAAAAATTGTCGACGAGGGCTCGGCTGCAGGGGACCTTTTCTTCGACGAGGGCTGGTCTGCCGGGGACCTTTTCTTCGATGAGGGCTCGGCTGCCGGGGACCTTTTCTTCGACGATGTCTCGGCTGCCGGGGACTTTTTCTTCGACGAGGGCTCGGCTGCCGGGGACCTTTTCTTCGACGAGGGCTCGGCTGCCGTGGACCTTTTCTTCGACGAGGGCTCGGCTGCTGAAGAAAAAATTTTCAATCAGGGATTGGCTGCCGCAAAAAAAACTGTCGACGAGGGCTCGGCTGCCGGGGACCTTTTCTTCGACGAGGGCTTGGTTCCTAAAGAAAAAATTTTCAATCAGGGATCGGCTGCCGCTCAAAAAATTGTCAACGAGGGCTCGGCTCCCGGGGACCTTTTCTTCGACGAGGGCTCGGCTGCTGAAGAAAAAATTTTCAATCAGGGATCGGCTGCCGCACAAAAAATTGTCGATGAGGGATCGGATGCCGCACAAAAAATTGTCAACGAGGGCTCGGCTGCCGGGGACCTTTTCTTCGACGAGGGCTCGGCTGCTGAAGAAAAAATTTTCAATCAGGGATCGGCTGCTGCACAAAAAATTGTCGATGAGGGCTCGGCTGCCGGAGACCTTTTCTTCGACGAGGGCTCGGCTGCCGGGGACCTTTTCTTCGGCGAGGGCTCGGCTGCTGAAGATAAAATTTTCAATCAGGGATCGGCTGCCGCACAAAAAATTGTCGACTAGGGATCGGCTGCCGCACAAAAAATTGTCGACGAGGGCTCGGCTGCCGGGGACCTTTTCTTCGACGAGGGCTCGGCTGCTGAAGAAAAAATTTTCAATCAGGGATCGTCTGCCGCACAAAAAACTGTCGTCGAGGGCTCGGCTCCCGGGAACCTTTTCTTCGATGAGGGCTCAGCTGCTGAAGAAAAAATTTTCAATCAGGGATCGGCTGCCGCACAAAAAACTGTCGACGAGGGCTCGGCTGCCGGGGACCTTTCCTTCGACGAGGGCTCGGCTGCCGGGGACCTTTTCTTCGACGAGGGCTCGGCTGCCGGGGACCTTTTCTTCGACGAGGGCTTGGTTCCTAAAGAAAAAATTTTCAATCAGGGATCGGCTGCCGCACAAAAAATTGTCGACGAGGGCTCGGCTGCAGGGGACCTTTTCTTCGACGAGGGCTGGTCTGCCGGGGACCTTTTCTTCGATGAGGGCTCGGCTGCCGGGGACCTTTTCTTCGACGAGGTCTCGGCTGCCGGGGACTTTTTCTTCGACGAGGGCTCGGCTGCCGGGGACCTTTTCTTCGACGAGGGCTCGGCTGCCGTGGACCTTTTCTTCGACGAGGGCTCGGCTGCTGAAGAAAAAATTTTCAATCAGGGATCGGCTGCCGCACAAAAAACTGTCGACGAGGGCTCGGCTGCCGGGAACCTTTTCTTCGACGAGGGCTCAGCTGCTGAAGAAAAAATTTTCAATCAGGGATCGGCTGCCGCACAAAAAACTGTCGATGAGGGCTCGGCTGCCGGGGACCTTTTCTTCGACGAGGGCTCAGCTGCTGAAGAAAAAATTTTCAATCAGGGATCGACTGCCGCACAAAAAATTTTCGACGAGGGCTCGGCTGCCGGGGACCTTTTCTTCGACGAGGGCTCAGCTGCCGGGGACCTTTTCTTCGAAGAGGGCTCGGCTGCCGGGGACCTTTTCTTCGACGAGGGCTTGGCTGCCGGGGACCTTTTCTTCGACGAGGGCTCGGCTGCCGGGGACCTTTTCTTCGACGAGGGCTCGGCTGCTGAAGAAAAAATTTTCAATCAGGGATCGGCTGCCGCACAAAAAGTTGTCGACGAGGGCTCGGCTGCCAGGGACCTTTTCTTCGACGAGGGCTCGGCTACTGGGGACCATTTCTTCGACGAGGGCTCGGCTGCTGAAGAAAAAATTTCCGATCAGGGATCGGCTGCCGCACAAAAAATTGTCGACGAGGGCTCGGCTGCCGGGTACCTTTTCTTCGACGAGGGCTCGGCTGCCGGGGACCTTTCCTTCGACGAGGGCTCGGCTGCCGTAGAACTTTTCTTCGACGAGGGCTTGGCTGCCGGGAACCTTTCCTTCGATGAGGGCTCGGCTGCTGTGGACCTTTTCTTCGACGAGGGCTCGGCTCCCAGGGACCTTTTCTTCGACGAGGGCTCGGCTGCCGGGGACCTTTTCTTCGACGAGGGCTCGGCTGCTGAAGAAAAAATTTTCAATCAGGGATCGGATGCCGCACAAAAAATTTTTGACGAGGGCTCAGCTGCCGCACAAAAAAATTTTGACAAGTGCTCGGCTGGCAGGGACCTTTTCTTCGACGAGGGCTCGGATGCCGGGGACCTTTTCTTCGACGAGGGCTCGGCTGCCGGGGACCTTTTCTTCGACGAGGGCTCGGCTGCTGAAGAAAAAATTTCCAATCAGGGATCGGCTGCCGCACAAAAAATTGTCGACGAGGGCTCGGCTGCCGGGGACCTTTTCTTCGACGAGGGCTCGGCTGCCGGGGACCTTTCCTTCGACGAGGGCTCGGCTGCCGGAGAACTTTTCTTCGACGAGGGCTCGGCTGCCGGGGACCTTTCCTTCGATGAGGGATCGGCTGCTGTGGACCTTTTCTTCGACGAGGGCTCGGCTGCCAGGGACCTTTCCTTCGACGAGGGCTCGGCTGCCGGGGACCTTTTCTTCGACAAGGGCTCGGCTGCTGGGGACCTTTTCTTTCACGAGGGCTCGGCTGCTGAAGAAAAAATTTTCAATCAGGGATCGGCTGCCGCACAAAAAATTTTCGACGAGGGCTCGCCTGACGGGGACCTTTTCTTCGACAAGGGCTCGGCTGCCGGGGATCTTTTCTTCGACGAGGGCTCAGCTGCCGGGGACTTTTTCTTCGATGAGGGCTTGCCTGCCAGGGACCTTTTCTTCGACGAGGGCTCGGCTGCCGGGTACCTTTTCTTCGACGAGGGCTCGGCTGCTGAAGAAAAAATTTTCAATCAGGGATTGGCTGCCGCAAAAAAAACTGTCGACGAGGGCTCGGCTGCCGGGGACCTTTTCTTCGACGAGGGCTTGGTTCCTAAAGAAAAAATTTTCAATCAGGGATCGGCTGCCGCTCAAAAAATTGTCAACGAGGGCTCGGCTCCCGGGGACCTTTTCTTCGACGAGGGCTCGGCTGCTGAAGAAAAAATTTTCAATCAGGGATCGGCTTCCGCACAAAAAATTGTCAACGAGGGATTGGATGCCGCACAAAAAATTGTCAACGAGGGCTCGGCTGCCGGGGACCTTTTCTTCGACGAGGGCTCGGCTGCTGAAGAAAAAATTTTCAATCAGGGATCGGCTGCCGCACAAAAAATTGTCGATGAGGGCTCGGCTGCCGGAGACCTTTTCTTCGACGAGGGCTCGGCTGCCGGGGACCTTTTCTTCGACGAGGGCTTGGCTGCCGGGGACCTTTTCTTCGACGAGGGCTCGGATGCTGAAGAAAAAATTTTCAATCAGGGATCGGCTGCCGCACAAAAAATTGTCGACGAGGGATCGGATGCCGCACAAAAAATTGTCAACGAGGGCTCGGCTGCCGGGGACCATTTCTTCGACGAGGGCTCGGCTGCTGAAGAAAAAATTTTCAATCAGGGATCGGCTGCCACACAAAAAATTTTCGACGAGGGCTCGGCTGCCGGGGACCTTTTCTTCGATGAGGGCTCGGCTGCTGAAGAAAAAATTTTCAATCAGGGATCGGCTGCCGCACAAAAAATTGTCGACGAGGGCTCGGCTGCCGGGGACCTTTTCTTCGACGAGGGCTCGGCTGCCGGGGACCTTTTCTTCGACGAGGGCTCGGCTGCCGGGGACCTTTTCTTCGACTAGGGCTCGGTTCCTGAAGAAAAAATTTTCAATTAGGGATCGGCTGCCGCACAAAAAATTGTCGACGAGGGCTCGACTTCGGGGACCTTTCCCTCGACGAGGGCTCGGCTGCCGGGGACATTTTCTTCGACGAGGGCTCGGCTGCCGGGGACCTTTTCTTCGACGAGGGCTCAGCTGCCGGGGACCTTTTCTTCGACGAGGGCTCGGCTGCTGAAGAAAATATTTTCAATCAGGGATCGGCTGCCGCACAAAAAATTGTCGACGAAGGATCGGCTGCCGCACAAAAAATTCTCGACGAGGGATCGGCTGCCGCAGAAAAAATTTTCGACGAGGGCTCGGCTGCCGGGGACCTTTTCTTCGACGAGGGCTCGGCTGCCGGGGACCTTTTCTTCAACGAGGGCTTGGTTCCTGAAAAAAAAGTTTCAATCATGGATCGGCTGACGCACAAAATATTTTCGATGAGGGCTCGGCTGCCGGGGACATTTTCTTCGACGAGGGCTCGGCTGCCGGGAACCATTTCTTCGACGAGGGCTCGGTTCCTGAAGAAAAAATTTTCAATTAGGGATCTCTGCCACACAAAAAATTTTTGACGAGGTCTCAGCTGCCGCACAAAAAAATTTTGTCAAGGGCTCGGCTGCCAGGGACATTTTCTTGGACGAGGGCTCGGATGCCAGGGACCTTTTCTTCAACGAGGGCTCGGTTCCTGAAAAAAAAGTTTCAATCATGGATCGGCTGACGCACAAAATATTTTCGACGAGGGCTCGGCTGCCGGGGAAATTTTCTTCGACGAGGGCTCGGCTGCCGGGAACCTTTTCTTCGACGAGGGTTCGGCTGCTGAAGAAAAAATTTTCAATCAGGTATCGGCTGCCGCACAAAAAATTGTCGACGAGGGCTCGGCTGCCGGGGACCTTTCCTTCGACGAGGGCTCGGCTGCCAGGGACCTTTTCTTCGACGAGGGCTCGGCTGCCGGGGACCTTTTCTTCGACAAGGGCTCGGCTGCCGGGGACCTTTTCTTCGACAAGGGCTCGGCTGCCGGGGACCTTTTCTTCGACGACGGCTTGGTTCCTAAAGAAAAAATTTTTAATCAGGGATCAGCTGCCGCACAAAAAATTTTCGACGGGGGCTCGGCTGCCGGGGACCTTTTCTTCAACGAGGGCTCGGCTGCCGGGGACCTTTTCTTCGACAAGGCCTCAGCTGCTGAAGAAAAAATTTTTAATCAGGGTTCGGCTGCCGCACAAAAAATTGTCGACGAGGGATCGGCTGCCGCACAAAAAATTATCAACGAGGGCTCGGCTGCCGGGGACCTTTTCTTCAATGAGGGCTCAGCTGCCGGGTACCTTTTCTTCGACGAGGGCTCGGCTGGTGAAGAAAAAATTTTCAATCAGGAATCGGCTGCCGCACAAAAAATTTTCGACGAGGGCTCAGCTGCCGGGGACCTTTTCTTCGACGAGGGCTCGGCTGCCGGGGACCTTTTCTTCGACGAGGGCTCGGCAGCTGAAGAAAAAATTTTCAATCAGGGATCGGCTGCCGCACAAAAAAATTTTGACAAGGGCTCGTCAGCCGGGGACCTTTTCTTCGATGAGGGCTCGGATGCTGAAGAAAAAATTTTCAATCAGGGATCGGCTGCCGCACAAAAAATTTTCGACGAGGGCTCGGCTGCCTGGGACCTTTTCTTCGACGAGGGCTCGGCTGCCGGGTACCTTTTCTTCAATGAGGGCTCAGCTGCCGGGGACCTTTTCTTTGACGAGGGCTCGGCTGCTGAAAAAAAAATTTTCAATCAGGGATCGGCTGCCGCACAAAAAATTGTCGACGAGGGCTCAGCTTCCGGGGACCTTTTCTTCGATGATGGCTGGTCTGCCGGGGACCTTTTCTTCGACGAGGGCTCGGCTGCCGGGGACCTTTTCTTCGACGAGGGCTCGGCTGCTGAAGAAAAAATTTTCAATCAGGGATCGGCTGCCGCACAAAAAATTTTCGACGAGGGCTCGGCTGCCGGGGACCTTTTCTTCGACGAGGGCTCGGCTGCCGGGTACCTTTTCTTCGACGAGGGCTCGGCTGCTGAAGAAAAAATTTTCAATCACCGATCGGCTGCCGTTCAAAAAATTTTCGACGAGGGCTCGGCTGCCGGGGAACTTTTCTTCGACGAGGGCTCGGCTGCCGGGGACCTTTTCTTCGACGAGGGCTCGGCTGCTGAAGAAAAAATTTTCAATCAGGGATCGGCTGCCGCACAAAAAATTTTCGACGAGGGCTCAGCTGCCGCACAAAAAAATTTAGACAAGGGCTCAGCTGCCGGGGACCTTTTCTTCGATGATGGCTTGTCTGCCGGGGACCTTTTCTTCGACGAGGGATCGGCTGCCGGGGACCTTTACTTCGACGAGGGCTCGGCTGCTGAAGAAAAAATTTTCAATCAGGGATCGGCTGCCGCACAAAAAATTTTCGACGAGGGCTCGGCTGCCGGGGACCTTTTCTTCGACGAGGGCTCGGATGCTGAAAAAAAATTTTCAATCAGGGATCGGCAGCCGCACAAAAAATTTTCGACAAGGGCTCGGCTCCCTGGGACCTTTTCTTCGACGAGGGCTCGGCTGCCGGGTACCTTTTCTTCAATGAGGGGTCGGCTGCCGGGGACCTTTTCTTCGACGAGGGCTCGGCTGCTGAAGAAAAAATTTTCAATCAGGGATCGGCTGCCGCACAAAAAATTGTCGACGAGGGCTCGGCTGCCGGGGACCTTTTCTTCGATGATGGCTGGTCTGCCGGGGACCTTTTCTTCGACGAGGGCTCGGCTGCCGGGGACCTTTTCTTCGACGAGGGCTCGGCTGCTGAAGAAAAAATTTTCAATGAGGGATCGGCTGCCGTACAAAAAATTGTCGACGAGGGCTCAGCTGCCGGGGACATTTTCTTCGACGAGGGCTCGGCTGCCGGGGTCCTTTTCTTTAACGAGGGCTCAGCTGCTGAAGAAAAAATTTTCAATCAGGGATCGGCTGCCGCACAAAAAATTGTCGACGAGGGCTCGGCTGCCAGGTACCTTTACTTCGATGAGGGCTCGGCTGCCGGGGACCTTTTCTTCGACGAGGGCTCTGCTGCCGGGGACCTTTTCTTCGACGAGGGCTCGGCTGCCGGGGACCTTTTCTTCGACGAGGGCTCGGCTGCTGAAGAAAAAATTTTCAATCAGGGATCGGCTGCCGCACAAAAAATTGTCAACGAGGGCTCGGCTGCCGGGGACCTTTTCTTCGATGATGGCTGGTCTGCCAGGGACCTTTTCTTCGACGAGGGATCGGCTGCCGGGGACCTTTTCTTCGACGAGGGCTCGGCTGCTGAAGAAAAAATTTTCAATCAGGGATCGCCTGCCGCACAAAAAATTGTCGACGAGGGCTCGGCTGCCGGGGACCTTTTCTTCGACGAGGGCTCGGCTGCCGGGGACCTTTTCTTCGACGAGGGCTCGGCTGCCGGGGACCTTTTCTTCGACGAGGGCTCGGCTGCCGGGGACCTTTTCTTCGACGAGGGCTCGGCTGCTGAAGAAAAAATTTTCAATCAGGGATCGGCTGCCGCACAAAAAATTTTCGACGAGGGCTCAGCTGCCGCACAAAAAAATTTTGACGAGGGCTCGGATGCCGGGGGCCTTTTCTTCGACGAGGGCTCGGCTGCTAAAGAAAAAATTTCAATCAGGGATCGTCTGCCGCACAAAAAATTGTCGACGAGGGCTCGGCTGCCGGGGACCTTTTCTTCGACGTGGGCTCGGCTGCTGAAGAAAAAATTTTCAATCAGGGATCGGCTGCCGCACAAAAAATTTTCGACGGGGGCTCGGCTGCCGGGGACCTTTCCTTCGACGAGGGCTCGGCTGCCAGGGACCTTTTCTTCGACGAGGGCTCGGCTGCCGGGGACCTTTTCTTCGACAAGGGCTCGGCTGCCGGGGACCTTTTCTTCGACAAGGGCTCGGCTGCCGGGGACCTTTTCTTCGACGACGGCTTGGTTCCTAAAGAAAAAATTTTTAATCAGGGATCAGCTGCCGCACAAAAAATTTTCGACGGGGGCTCGGCTGCCGGGGACCTTTTCTTCAACGAGGGCTCGGCTGCCGGGGACCTTTTCTTCGACAAGGCCTCAGCTGCTGAAGAAAAAATTTTTAATCAGGGTTCGGCTGCCGCACAAAAAATTGTCGACGAGGGATCGGCTGCCGCACAAAAAATTATCAACGAGGGCTCGGCTGCCGGGGACCTTTTCTTCAATGAGGGCTCAGCTGCCGGGTACCTTTTCTTCGACGAGGGCTCGGCTGGTGAAGAAAAAATTTTCAATCAGGAATCGGCTGCCGCACAAAAAATTTTCGACGAGGGCTCAGCTGCCGGGGACCTTTTCTTCGACGAGGGCTCGGCTGCCGGGGACCTTTTCTTCGACGAGGGCTCGGCAGCTGAAGAAAAAATTTTCAATCAGGGATCGGCTGCCGCACAAAAAAATTTTGACAAGGGCTCGTCAGCCGGGGACCTTTTCTTCGATGAGGGCTCGGATGCTGAAGAAAAAATTTTCAATCAGGGATCGGCTGCCGCACAAAAAATTTTCGACGAGGGCTCGGCTGCCTGGGACCTTTTCTTCGACGAGGGCTCGGCTGCCGGGTACCTTTTCTTCAATGAGGGCTCAGCTGCCGGGGACCTTTTCTTTGACGAGGGCTCGGCTGCTGAAAAAAAAATTTTCAATCAGGGATCGGCTGCCGCACAAAAAATTGTCGACGAGGGCTCAGCTTCCGGGGACCTTTTCTTCGATGATGGCTGGTCTGCCGGGGACCTTTTCTTCGACGAGGGCTCGGCTGCCGGGGACCTTTTCTTCGACGAGGGCTCGGCTGCTGAAGAAAAAATTTTCAATCAGGGATCGGCTGCCGCACAAAAAATTTTCGACGAGGGCTCGGCTGCCGGGGACCTTTTCTTCGACGAGGGCTCGGCTGCCGGGTACCTTTTCTTCGACGAGGGCTCGGCTGCTGAAGAAAAAATTTTCAATCACCGATCGGCTGCCGTTCAAAAAATTTTCGACGAGGGCTCGGCTGCCGGGGAACTTTTCTTCGACGAGGGCTCGGCTGCCGGGGACCTTTTCTTCGACGAGGGCTCGGCTGCTGAAGAAAAAATTTTCAATCAGGGATCGGCTGCCGCACAAAAAATTTTCGACGAGGGCTCAGCTGCCGCACAAAAAAATTTAGACAAGGGCTCGGCAGCCGGGGACCTTTTCTTCGACGAGGGCTCGGATGCTGAAGAAAAAATTTTCAATCAGGGATCGGCTGCCGCACAAAAAATTTTCGACGAGGGCTCGGCTGCCTGGGACCTTTTCTTCGACGAGGGCTCGGCTGCCGGGTACCTTTTCTTCAATGAGGGCTCGGCTGCCGGGGACCTTTTCTTCGACGAGGGCTCGGCTGCTGAAAAAAAACTTTTCAATCAGGGATCGGCTGCCGCACAAAAAATTGTCGACGAGGGCTCAGCTGCCGGGGACCTTTTCTTCGATGATGGCTTGTCTGCCGGGGACCTTTTCTTCGACGAGGGATCGGCTGCCGGGGACCTTTACTTCGACGAGGGCTCGGCTGCTGAAGAAAAAATTTTCAATCAGGGATCGGCTGCCGCACAAAAAATTTTCGACGAGGGCTCGGCTGCCGGGGACCTTTTCTTCGACGAGGGCTCGGATGCTGAAAAAAAATTTTCAATCAGGGATCGGCAGCCGCACAAAAAATTTTCGACAAGGGCTCGGCTCCCTGGGACCTTTTCTTCGACGAGGGCTCGGCTGCCGGGTACCTTTTCTTCAATGAGGGGTCGGCTGCCGGGGACCTTTTCTTCGACGAGGGCTCGGCTGCTGAAGAAAAAATTTTCAATCAGGGATCGGCTGCCGCACAAAAAATTGTCGACGAGGGCTCGGCTGCCGGGGACCTTTTCTTCGATGATGGCTGGTCTGCCGGGGACCTTTTCTTCGACGAGGGCTCTGCTGCCGGGGACCTTTTCTTCGACGAGGGCTCGGCTGCTGAAGAAAAAATTTTCAATGAGGGATCGGCTGCCGTACAAAAAATTGTCGACGAGGGCTCAGCTGCCGGGGACATTTTCTTCGACGAGGGCTCGGCTGCCGGGGTCCTTTTCTTTAACGAGGGCTCAGCTGCTGAAGAAAAAATTTTCAATCAGGGATCGGCTGCCGCACAAAAAATTGTCGACGAGGGCTCGGCTGCCAGGTACCTTTACTTCGATGAGGGCTCGGCTGCCGGGGACCTTTTCTTCGACGAGGGCTCTGCTGCCGGGGACCTTTTCTTCGACGAGGGCTCGGCTGCCGGGGACCTTTTCTTCGACGAGGGCTCGGCTGCTGAAGAAAAAATTTTCAATCAGGGATCGGCTGCCGCACAAAAAATTGTCAACGAGGGCTCGGCTGCCGGGGACCTTTTCTTCGATGATGGCTGGTCTGCCAGGGACCTTTTCTTCGACGAGGGATCGGCTGCCGGGGACCTTTTCTTCGACGAGGGCTCGGCTGCTGAAGAAAAAATTTTCAATCAGGGATCGCCTGCCGCACAAAAAATTGTCGACGAGGGCTCGGCTGCCGGGGACCTTTTCTTCGACGAGGGCTCGGCTGCCGGGGACCTTTTCTTCGACGAGGGCTCGGCTGCCGGGGACCTTTTCTTCGACGAGGGCTCGGCTGCCGGGGACCTTTTCTTCGACGAGGGCTCGGCTGCTGAAGAAAAAATTTTCAATCAGGGATCGGCTGCCGCACAAAAAATTTTCGACGAGGGCTCAGCTGCCGCACAAAAAAATTTTGACGAGGGCTCGGATGCCGGGGGCCTTTTCTTCGACGAGGGCTCGGCTGCTGAAGAAAAAATTTCAATCAGGGATCGTCTGCCGCACAAAAAATTGTCGACGAGGGCTCGGCTGCCGGGGACCTTTTCTTCGACGTGGGCTCGGCTGCTGAAGAAAAAATTTTCAATCAGGGATCGGCTGCAGCACAAAGAATTGTCGACGAGGGCTCAGGTGCCGCACAAAAAAATTTTGACGAGGGCTCGGCTGCTGGGGACCTTTTCTTCGACTAGGGCTCGGTTCCTGAAGAAAAAATTTTCAATTAGGGATCTCTGCCACACAAAAAATTTTTGACGAGGGCTCAGCTGCCGCACAAAAAAATTTTGACAAGTGCTCGGCTGCCAGGGACCTTTTCTTCGACGAGGACTCGGATGCCGCGTACCTTTTCTTCGACGAGGGCTCGGCTGCTAGGGACCTTTTCTTCAACGAGGGCTCGGTTCCTGAAAAAAAAGTTTCAATCATGGATCGGCTGACGCACAAAATATTTTCGACGAGGGCTCGGCTGCCGGGGACATTTTCTTCGACGAGGGCTCGGCTGCAGGGGACCTTTTCTTCGACGAGGGCTCGGCTGCCGGGGACCTTTTCTTCGACAAGGGCTCGGCAGCCGGGGACCTTTTCTTCGACGAGGGCTCGGATGCTGAAGAAAAAATTTTCAATCAGGGATCGGCTGCCGCACAAAAAATTTTCGACGAGGGCTCGGCTGCCGGGGACCTTTTCTTCGACGAGGGCTCAGCTGTCAGGGACCTTTTCTTCAACGAGGGCTCGGCTGCTGAAGAAAAAATTTTCAATGAGGGATCGGCTGCCGAACAAATATTTTCGACGAGGGTTCGGCTGCCAGGGACATTTTCTTCGACGAGGGCTCGGCTGCTAGGAACCTTTTCTTCGACGAAGGCTCGGCTGCTGAAGAAAAAATTTTCAATCAGGGATCGACTGCCGCACAAAAAATTGTCGACGAGGGCTCGGCTGCCGTGGACCTTTCCTTCGACGAGGGCTCGGCTGCCAGGGACCTTTTCTTCGACGAGGGCTCGGCTGCCGGGGACCTTTTCTTCGACGAGGGCTCGGCTGCCGGGGACCTTTTCTTCGACGAGGGCTCAGCTACCGGGGACCTTTTCTTCGACGACGGATTGGTTCCTAAAGAAAAAATTTTCAATCAGGGATCGGCTACCGCACAAAAAATTGTCAACGAGGGCTCGGCTGCCGGGGACCTTTTCTTCGACGAGGGCTCGGCTGCCGGGGACCTTTTCTTCGACGAGGACTCGGCTGCTGAAGAAAAAATTTTCAATCACGGATCGGCTGCCGCACAAAAAATTGTCGACGAGGGATAGGCTGCCGCACAAAAAATTCTCGACGAGGGATTGGCTGCCGCAGAAAAAATTTTCGACGAGGGCTCGGCTGCCGGGGACCTTTTCTTCGACGAGGGCTCGGCTGCTGAAGAAAAAATTTTCAATCACCGATCGGCTGCCGTTCAAAAAATTTTCGACGAGGGCTCGGCTGCCGGGGAACTTTTCTTCGACGAGGGCTCGGCTGCCGGGGATCTTTTCTTCGACGAGGGCTCGGCTGCTGAAGAAAAAATTTTCAATCAGGGATCGGCTGCCGCACAAAAAATTTTCGACGAGGGCTCAGCTGCCGCACAAAAAAATTTAGACAAGGGCTCGGCAGCCGGGGACCTTTTCTTCGACGAGGGCTCGGATGCTGAAGAAAAAAATTTCAATCAGGGATCGGCTGCCGCACAAAAAATTTTCGACGAGGGCTCGGCTGCCTGGGACCTTTTCTTCGACGAGGGCTCGGCTGCCGGGTACCTTTTCTTCAATGAGGGCTCGGCTGCCGGGGACCTTTTCTTCGACGAGGGCTCGGCTGCTGAAAAAAAACTTTTCAATCAGGGATCGGCTGCCGCACAAAAAATTGTCGACGAGGGCTCAGCTGCCGGGGACCTTTTCTTCGATGATGGCTTGTCTGCCGGGGACCTTTTCTTCGACGAGGGATCGGCTGCCGGGGACCTTTACTTCGACGAGGGCTCGGCTGCTGAAGAAAAAATTTTCAATCAGGGATCGGCTGCCGCACAAAAAATTTTCGACGAGGGCTCGGCTGCCGGGGACCTTTTCTTCGACGAGGGCTCGGATGCTGAAAAAAAATTTTCAATCAGGGATCGGCAGCCGCACAAAAAATTTTCGACAAGGGCTCGGCTCCCTGGGACCTTTTCTTCGACGAGGGCTCGGCTGCCGGGTACCTTTTCTTCAATGAGGGCTCGGCTGCCGGGGACCTTTTCTTCGACGAGGGCTCGGCTGCTGAAGAAAAAATTTTCAATCAGGGATCGGCTGCCGCACAAAAAATTGTCGACGAGGGCTCGGCTGCCGGGGACCTTTTCTTCGATGATGGCTGGTCTGCCGGGGACCTTTTCTTCGACGAGGGCTCGGCTGCCGGGGACCTTTTCTTCGACGAGGGCTCGGCTGCTGAAGAAAAAATTTTCAATCAGGGATCGGCTGCCGTACAAAAAATTGTCGACGAGGGCTCAGCTGCCGGGGACATTTTCTTCGACGAGGGCTCGGCTGCCGGGGACCTTTTCTTCGACGAGGGCTCGGCTGCTGAAGAAAAAATTTTCAATCAGGGATCGGCTGCCGCACAAAAAATTTTCGACGAGGGCTCAGCTGCCGCACAAAAAAATTTTGACGAGGGCTCGGATGCCGGGGGCCTTTTCTTCGACGAGGGCTCGGCTGCTGAAGAAAAAATTTCAATCAGGGATCGTCTGCCGCACAAAAAATTGTCGACGAGGGCTCGGCTGCCGGGGACCTTTTCTTCGACGTGGGCTCGGCTGCTGAAGAAAAAATTTTCAATCAGGGATCGGCTGCCGCACAAAGAATTGTCGACGAGGGCTCAGGTGCCGCACAAAAAAATTTTGACGAGGGCTCGGCTGCTGGGGACCTTTTCTTCGACTAGGGCTCGGTTCCTGAAGAAAAAATTTTCAATTAGGGATCTCTGCCACACAAAAAATTTTTGACGAGGGCTCAGCTGCCGCACAAAAAAATTTTGACAAGTGCTCGGCTGCCAGGGACCTTTTCTTCGACGAGGACTCGGATGCCGCGTACCTTTTCTTCGACGAGGGCTCGGCTGCTAGGGACCTTTTCTTCAACGAGGGCTCGGTTCCTGAAAAAAAAGTTTCAATCATGGATCGGCTGACGCACAAAATATTTTCGACGAGGGCTCGGCTGCCGGGGACATTTTCTTCGACGAGGGCTCGGCTGCAGGGGACCTTTTCTTCGACGAGGGCTCGGCTGCCGGGGACCTTTTCTTCGACAAGGGCTCGGCAGCCGGGGACCTTTTCTTCGACGAGGGCTCGGATGCTGAAGAAAAAATTTTCAATCAGGGATCGGCTGCCGCACAAAAAATTTTCGACGAGGGCTCGGCTGCCGGGGACCTTTTCTTCGACGAGGGCTCAGCTGTCAGGGACCTTTTCTTCAACGAGGGCTCGGCTGCTGAAGAAAAAATTTTCAATGAGGGATCGGCTGCCGAACAAAATATTTTCGACGAGGGTTCGGCTGCCAGGGACATTTTCTTCGACGAGGGCTCGGCTGCTAGGAACCTTTTCTTCGACGACGGCTCGGCTGCTGAAGAAAAAATTTTCAATCAGGGATCGGCTGCCGCACAAAAAATTGTCTACGAGGGCTCGGCTGCCGGGGACCTTTCCTTCGACGAGGGCTCGGCTGCCGGGGACCTTTTCTTCGACGAAGGCTCGGCTGCTGAAGAAAAAATTTTCAATGAGGGATCGGCTGCCGCACAAAAAATTTTCGACGAGGGCTCGGCTGCCGGGGACCTTTTCTTCGACGAGGGCTCGGCTGCTGAAGAAAAAATTTTCCATCAGGGATCGGCTGCCGCACAAAAAATTGTCGACGAGGGCTCGGCTGCCGGGGACCTTTTCTTCGACGAGGGCTCGGCTGCCGGGGACCTTTTCTTGGACGAGGGCTCGGTTCCTGAAGAAAAAATTTTCAATCAGGGATCGGCTGCCACACAAAATATTTTCGACGAGGGCTCAGCTGCCGCACAAAAAAATTTTGACGAGGGCTCGGCTGCCGGGGACCTTTTCTTCGACGAGGGCTTGGCTGCCGGGGACCTTTTCTTCGACGAGGGCTCGGCTGCCAGGGACCTTTTCTTCAACGAGGGCTTGGCTGCTGAAGAAAAAATTTTTAATCAGGGATCGGCTGCCGCACAAAAAATTGTCGACGAGGGTTTGGCTGCCGGGGACCTTTTCTTCGACGAGGGCTCGGCTGCCGGGGACCTTTTCTTTGATGAGGGCTCGGCTGCCGGGGACCTTTTCTTCGACGAGGTCTCGTCTGCCGGGGACTTTTTCTTCGACGAGGGCTCGGCTGCTGGGGACCTTTTCTTCGATGAGGGCTCGGCTGCCGGGGACCTTTTCTTCGACGAGGGCTCGGCTGCTGAAGAAAAAATTTTCAATCAGGGATCGGCTGCCGCACAAAAAATTGTCGACGAGGGCTCGGCTGCCGGGGACATTTTCTTCGACGAGGGCTCGGCTGCCGGGGTCCTTTTCTTTGACGAGGGCTCGGCTGCTGAAGAAAAAATTTTCAATCAGGGATCGGCTGCCGCACAAAAAATTGTCGACGAGGGCTCGGCTGCCGGGGACCTTTTCTTCGATGAGGGCTCGGCTGCCGGGGACCTTTTCTTCGACGAGGGCTCTGCTGCCGGGGACCTTTTCTTCGACGAGGGCTCGGCTGCCGGGGACCTTTTCTTCGATGAGGGCTTGGCTGCCGGGGACCTTTTCTTCGACGAGGGCTCGGCTGCCGGGGACCTTTTCTTCGACGAGGGCTCAGCTGCTGAAGAAAAAATTTTCAATCAGGGATCGGCTGCCGCACAAAATATTGTCGACGAGGGCTCGGCTGTCGGGGACATTTTCTTCGACGAGGGCTCGGCTGCTTGGGACATTTTCTTCGACGAGGGCTCGGCTGCTGAAGAAAAAATTTTCAATCAGGGATCGGCTGCCGCACAAAAAATTGTCGACGAGGGCTCGGCTGCAGGGTACCTTTTCTTCGACGAGGGCTCGGCTGCAGGGGACCTTTCCTTCGACGAGGGCTCGGCTGCCGGGGACCTTTTCTTCGACAAGGGCTCGGCTGCTGGGGACCTTTTCTTTGACGAGGGCTCGCCTGCTGAAGAAAAAATTTTCAATCAGGGATCGGCTGCCGCACAAAAAATTTTCGACGAGGGCTCGCCTGCCGGGGACCTTTTCTTCGACAAGGGCTCGGCTGCCGGGGATCTTTTCTTCGACGAGGGCTCAGCTGCCGGGGACTTTTTCTTCGATGAGGGCTTGCCTGCCGGGGACCTTTTCTTCGACGAGGGCTCGGCTGCCGGGTACCTTTTCTTCGACAAGGGCTCGGCTGTTGAAGAAAAAATTTTCAATCAGGGATTGGCTGCCGCACAAAAAACTGTCGACGAGTGCTCGGCTGCCGGGGACCTTTTCTTCGACGAGGGCTTGGTTCCTAAAGAAAAAATTTTCAATCAGGGATCGGCTGCCGCTCAAAAAATTGTCAACGAGGGCTCGGCTCCCAGGGACCTTTTCCTTGACGAGGGCTCGGCTGCTGAAGAAAAAATTTTCAATCAGGGATCGACTGCCGCACAAAAAATTTTCGACGAGGGCTCGGCTGCCGGGGACCTTTTCTTCGACGAGGGCTCAGCTGCCGGGGACCTTTTCTTCGATGAGGGCTCGGCTGCCGGGGACCTGTTCTTCGACGAGGGCTCGGCTGCTGGGGAATTTTTCTTCGACGAGGGCTTGGCTGCCGGGGATCTTTTCTTCGACGAGGGCTCGGCTGCCGGGGACCTTTTCTTCGACGAGGGCTCGGCTGCTGAAGAAAAAATTTTCAATCAGGGATTGGCTGCCGCACAAAAAATTGTCGACGAGGGCTCGGCTGCCGTGTACCTTTTCTTCGACGAGGGCTCGGCTGCCGGGGACCTTTTCTTCGACGAGGGCTCAGCTGCTGAAGAAAAAATTTTCAATCAGGGATCGGCTGCCGCACAAAAAATTTTCGACGAGGGCTCGGCTTCCGGGGACCTTTTCTTCGACGAGGGCTCGGCTGCCGGGGACCTTTTCTTCGACGAGGGCTCGGCTGCCGGGTACCTTTTTTTCGATGAGGGCTCGGCTGCCAGGAACCTTTTCTTCAATGAGGGCTCGGATGCCGGGGACCTTTTCTTCGACGAGGGCTCGGCTGCTGAAAAAAAAATTTTCAATCAGGGATCGGCTGCCGCACAAAAAATTGTCGACGAGGGCTCGGCTGCCGGGGACCTTTTCTTCGATGATGGCTGGTCTGCCGGGGACCCTTTTCTTCGACGAGGGATCGGCTGCCGGGGACCTTTTCTTCGACGAGGGCTCGGCTGCTGAAGAAAAAATTTTCAATCAGGGATCGGCTGCCACACAAAAAAATTTTCGACGAGGGCTCGCCTGCCGGGGACCTTTTCTTCGACGAGGGCTCGGCTGCCGGGGACCTTTTCTTCGACGAGGGCTCGGCTGCCGGGGACCTTTTCTTCGACGAGGGCTCGGCTGCTGAAGAAAAAATTTTCAATGAGGGATCGGCTGCCGCACAAAAAATTTTCGACGAGGGCTCGGCTGCCGGGGACCTATTCTTCGACGAGGGCTCGGCTGCTGAAGAAAAAATTTTCCATCAGGGATCGGCTGCCGCACAAAAAATTGTCGACGAGGGCTCGGCTGCCGGGGACATTTTCTTCGACGAGGGCTCGGCTGCTTGGGACATTTTCTTCGACGAGGGCTCGGCTGCTGAAGAAAAAATTTTCAATCAGGGATCGGCTGCCGCACAAAAAATTGTCGACGAGGGCTCGGCTGCCGGGTACATTTTCTTCGACGAGGGCTCGGCTGCAGGGGACCTTTCCTTCGACGAGGGCTCGGCTGCCGGGGACCTTTCCTTCGACGAGGGCTCGGCTGCCGGGGACCTTTTCTTCGACAAGGGCTCGGATGCCGGGGGCCTTTTCTTCGACGAGGGCTCGGCTGCTGAAGAAAAAATTTCAATCAGGGATCGTCTGCCGCACAAAAAATTGTCGACGAGGGCTCGGCTGCCGGGGACCTTTTCTTCGACGTGGGCTCGGCTGCTGAAGAAAAAATTTTCAATCAGGGATCGGCTGCCGCACAAAGAATTGTCGACGAGGGCTCAGGTGCCGCACAAAAAAATTTTGACGAGGGCTCGGCTGCTGGGGACCTTTTCTTCGACTAGGGCTCGGTTCCTGAAGAAAAAATTTTCAATTAGGGATCTCTGCCACACAAAAAATTTTTGACGAGGGCTCAGCTGCCGCACAAAAAAATTTTGACAAGTGCTCGGCTGCCAGGGACCTTTTCTTCGACGAGGACTCGGATGCCGCGTACCTTTTCTTCGACGAGGGCTCGGCTGCTAGGGACCTTTTCTTCAACGAGGGCTCGGTTCCTGAAAAAAAAGTTTCAATCATGGATCGGCTGACGCACAAAATATTTTCGACGAGGGCTCGGCTGCCGGGGACATTTTCTTCGACGAGGGCTCGGCTGCAGGGGACCTTTTCTTCGACGAGGGCTCGGCTGCCGGGGACCTTTTCTTCGACAAGGGCTCGGCAGCCGGGGACCTTTTCTTCGACGAGGGCTCGGATGCTGAAGAAAAAATTTTCAATCAGGGATCGGCTGCCGCACAAAAAATTTTCGACGAGGGCTCGGCTGCCGGGGACCTTTTCTTCGACGAGGGCTCAGCTGTCAGGGACCTTTTCTTCAACGAGGGCTCGGCTGCTGAAGAAAAAATTTTCAATGAGGGATCGGCTGCCGAACAAAATATTTCGACGAGGGTTCGGCTGCCAGGGACATTTTCTTCGACGAGGGCTCGGCTGCTAGGAACCTTTTCTTCGACGACGGCTCGGCTGCTGAAGAAAAAATTTTCAATCAGGGATCGGCTGCCGCACAAAAAATTGTCTACGAGGGCTCGGCTGCCGGGGACCTTTCCTTCGACGAGGGCTCGGCTGCCGGGGACCTTTTCTTCGACGAAGGCTCGGCTGCTGAAGAAAAAATTTTCAATGAGGGATCGGCTGCCGCACAAAAAATTTTCGACGAGGGCTCGGCTGCCGGGGACCTTTTCTTCGACGAGGGCTCGGCTGCTGAAGAAAAAATTTTCCATCAGGGATCGGCTGCCGCACAAAAAATTGTCGACGAGGGCTCGGCTGCCGGGGACCTTTTCTTCGACGAGGGCTCGGCTGCCGGGGACCTTTTCTTGGACGAGGGCTCGGTTCCTGAAGAAAAAATTTTCAATCAGGGATCGGCTGCCACACAAAATATTTTCGACGAGGGCTCAGCTGCCGCACAAAAAAATTTTGACGAGGGCTCGGCTGCCGGGGACCTTTTCTTCGACGAGGGCTTGGCTGCCGGGGACCTTTTCTTCGACGAGGGCTCGGCTGCCAGGGACCTTTTCTTCAACGAGGGCTTGGCTGCTGAAGAAAAAATTTTTAATCAGGGATCGGCTGCCGCACAAAAAATTGTCGACGAGGGTTTGGCTGCCGGGGACCTTTTCTTCGACGAGGGCTCGGCTGCCGGGGACCTTTTCTTTGATGAGGGCTCGGCTGCCGGGGACCTTTTCTTCGACGAGGTCTCGTCTGCCGGGGACTTTTTCTTCGACGAGGGCTCGGCTGCTGGGGACCTTTTCTTCGATGAGGGCTCGGCTGCCGGGGACCTTTTCTTCGACGAGGGCTCGGCTGCTGAAGAAAAAATTTTCAATCAGGGATCGGCTGCCGCACAAAAAATTGTCGACGAGGGCTCGGCTGCCGGGGACATTTTCTTCGACGAGGGCTCGGCTGCCGGGGTCCTTTTCTTTGACGAGGGCTCGGCTGCTGAAGAAAAAATTTTCAATCAGGGATCGGCTGCCGCACAAAAAATTGTCGACGAGGGCTCGGCTGCCGGGGACCTTTTCTTCGATGAGGGCTCGGCTGCCGGGGACCTTTTCTTCGACGAGGGCTCTGCTGCCGGGGACCTTTTCTTCGACGAGGGCTCGGCTGCCGGGGACCTTTTCTTCGATGAGGGCTTGGCTGCCGGGGACCTTTTCTTCGACGAGGGCTCGGCTGCCGGGGACCTTTTCTTCGACGAGGGCTCAGCTGCTGAAGAAAAAATTTTCAATCAGGGATCGCTGCCGCACAAAATATTGTCGACGAGGGCTCGGCTGTCGGGGACATTTTCCTTCGACGAGGGCTCGGCTGCTTGGGACATTTTCTTCGACGAGGGCTCGGCTGCTGAAGAAAAAATTTTCAATCAGGGATCGGCTGCCGCACAAAAAATTGTCGACGAGGGCTCGGCTGCAGGGTACCTTTTCTTCGACGAGGGCTCGGCTGCAGGGGACCTTTCCTTCGACGAGGGCTCGGCTGCCGGGGACCTTTTCTTCGACAAGGGCTCGGCTGCTGGGGACCTTTTCTTTGACGAGGGCTCGCCTGCTGAAGAAAAAATTTTCAATCAGGGATCGGCTGCCGCACAAAAAATTTTCGACGAGGGCTCGCCTGCCGGGGACCTTTTCTTCGACAAGGGCTCGGCTGCCGGGGATCTTTTCTTCGACGAGGGCTCAGCTGCCGGGGACTTTTTCTTCGATGAGGGCTTGCCTGCCGGGGACCTTTTCTTCGACGAGGGCTCGGCTGCCGGGTACCTTTTCTTCGACAAGGGCTCGGCTGTTGAAGAAAAAATTTTCAATCAGGGATTGGCTGCCGCACAAAAAACTGTCGACGAGTGCTCGGCTGCCGGGGACCTTTTCTTCGACGAGGGCTTGGTTCCTAAAGAAAAAATTTTCAATCAGGGATCGGCTGCCGCTCAAAAAATTGTCAACGAGGGCTCGGCTCCCAGGGACCTTTTCCTTGACGAGGGCTCGGCTGCTGAAGAAAAAATTTTCAATCAGGGATCGACTGCCGCACAAAAAATTTTCGACGAGGGCTCGGCTGCCGGGGACCTTTTCTTCGACGAGGGCTCAGCTGCCGGGGACCTTTTCTTCGATGAGGGCTCGGCTGCCGGGGACCTGTTCTTCGACGAGGGCTCGGCTGCTGGGGACTTTTTCTTCGACGAGGGCTTGGCTGCCGGGGATCTTTTCTTCGACGAGGGCTCGGCTGCCGGGGACCTTTTCTTCGACGAGGGCTCGGCTGCTGAAGAAAAAATTTTCAATCAGGGATTGGCTGCCGCACAAAAAATTGTCGACGAGGGCTCGGCTGCCGTGTACCTTTTCTTCGACGAGGGCTCGGCTGCCGGGGACCTTTTCTTCGACGAGGCTCAGCTGCTGAAGAAAAAATTTTCAATCAGGGATCGGCTGCCGCACAAAAAATTTTCGACGAGGGCTCGGCTTCCGGGGACCTTTTCTTCGACGAGGGCTCGGCTGCCGGGGACCTTTTCTTCGACGAGGGCTCGGCTGCCGGGTACCTTTTTTTCGATGAGGGCTCGGCTGCCAGGGACCTTTTCTTCAATGAGGGCTCGGATGCCGGGGACCTTTTCTTCGACGAGGGCTCGGCTGCTGAAAAAAAAATTTTCAATCAGGGATCGGCTGCCGCACAAAAAATTGTCGACGAGGGCTCGGCTGCCGGGGACCTTTTCTTCGATGATGGCTGGTCTGCCGGGGACCTTTTCTTCGACGAGGGATCGGCTGCCGGGGACCTTTTCTTCGACGAGGGCTCGGCTGCTGAAGAAAAAATTTTCAATCAGGGATCGGCTGCCACACAAAAAATTTTCGACGAGGGCTCGCCTGCCGGGGACCTTTTCTTCGACGAGGGCTCGGCTGCCGGGGACCTTTTCTTCGACGAGGGCTCGGCTGCCGGGGACCTTTTCTTCGACGAGGGCTCGGCTGCTGAAGAAAAAATTTTCAATGAGGGATCGGCTGCCGCACAAAAAATTTTCGACGAGGGCTCGGCTGCCGGGGACCTATTCTTCGACGAGGGCTCGGCTGCTGAAGAAAAAATTTTCCATCAGGGATCGGCTGCCGCACAAAAAATTGTCGACGAGGGCTCGGCTGCCGGGGACATTTTCTTCGACGAGGGCTCGGCTGCTTGGGACATTTTCTTCGACGAGGGCTCGGCTGCTGAAGAAAAAATTTTCAATCAGGGATCGGCTGCCGCACAAAAAATTGTCGACGAGGGCTCGGCTGCCGGGTACATTTTCTTCGACGAGGGCTCGGCTGCAGGGGACCTTTCCTTCGACGAGGGCTCGGCTGCCGGGGACCTTTTCTTCGACAAGGGCTCGGCTGCTGGGGACCTTTTCTTTGACGAGGGCTCGCCTGCTGAAGAAAAAATTTTCAATCAGGGATCGGCTGCCGCACAAAAAATTTTCGACGAGGGCTCGCCTGCCGGGGACCTTTTCTTCGACAAGGGCTCGGCTGCCGGGGATCTTTTCTTCGACGAGGGCTCAGCTGCCGGGGACTTTTTCTTCGATTAGGGCTTGCCTGCCGGGGACCTTTTCTTCGACGAGGGCTCGGCTGCCGGGTACCTTTTCTTCGACAAGGGCTCGGCTGCTGAAGAAAAAATTTTCAATCAGGGATTGGCTGCCGCACAAAAAACTGTCGACGAGTGCTCGGCTGCCGGGGACCTTTTCTTCGACGAGGGCTTGGTTCCTAAAGAAAAAATTTTCAATCAGGGATCGGCTGCCGCTCAAAAAATTGTCAACGAGGGCTCGGCTCCCAGGGACCTTTTCCTTGACGAGGGCTCGGCTGCTGAAGAAAAAATTTTCAATCAGGGATCGACTGCCGCACAAAAAATTTTCGACGAGGGCTCGGCTGCCGGGGACCTTTTCTTCGACGAGGGCTCAGCTGCCGGGGACCTTTTCTTCGATGAGGGCTCGGCTGCCGGGGACCTGTTCTTCGACGAGGGCTCGGCTGCTGGGGACTTTTTCTTCGACGAGGGCTTGGCTGCCGGGGATCTTTTCTTCGACGAGGGCTCGGCTGCCGGGGACCTTTTCTTCGACGAGGGCTCGGCTGCTGAAGAAAAAATTTTCAATCAGGGATCGGCTGCCTCACAAAAAATTGTCGACGAGGGCTCGGCTGCCGGGGACCTTTTCTTCGACGAAGGCTCGGCTGCTGGAGACCTTTTCTTCGACGAGGGCTCGGCTGCTGAAGAAAAAATTTTCAATCAGGTATCGGCTGCCGCACAAAAAATTGTCGACGAGGGCTCGGCTGCCGTGGACCTTTCCTTCGACGAGGGCTCGGCTGCCAGGGACCTTTTCTTCGACGAGGGCTCGGCTGCCGGGGACCTTTTCTTCGACGAGGGCTCGGCTGCCGGGGACCTTTTCTTCGACGAGGGCTCAGCTACCGGGGACCTTTTCTTCGACGACGGATTGGTTCCTAAAGAAAAAATTTTCAATCAGGGATCGGCTACCGCACAAAAAATTGTCAACGAGGGCTCGGCTGCCGGGGACCTTTTCTTCGACGAGGGCTCGGCTGCCGGGGACCTTTTCTTCGACGAGGACTCGGCTGCTGAAGAAAAAATTTTCAATCACGGATCGGCTGCCGCACAAAAAATTGTCGACGAGGGATAGGCTGCCGCACAAAAAATTCTCGACGAGGGATTGGCTGCCGCAGAAAAAATTTTCGACGAGGGCTCGGCTGCCGGGGACCTTTTCTTCGACGAGGGCTCGGCTGCTGAAGAAAAAATTTTCAATCAGGGATCGTCTGCCACACAAAAAATTTTCGACGAGGGCTCGGCTGCCGGGGACCTTTTCTTCGACGAGGGCTCGGCTGCTGAAGAAAAAATTTTCAATCAGGGATCGGCTGCCGCACAAAAAATTGTCGACGAGGGCTCGGCTGCCGGGGACCTTTTCTTCGACGAGGGCTCGGCTGCCGGGGACCTTTTCTTCGACGAGGGCTCGGTTCCTGAAGAAAAAATTTTCAATTAGGGATCGGCTGCCGCACAAAAAATTGTCGACGAGGGCTCGGCTGCCGGGGACCTTTCCCTCGACGTGGGCTCGGCTGCCGGGGACATTTTCTTCGACGAGGGCTCGGCTGCCGGGGACCTTTTCTTCGACGAGGGCTCGGTTCCTGAAGAAAAAATTTTCAATTAGGGATCTCTGCCACACAAAAAATTTTTGACGAGGTCTCAGCTGCCGCACAAAAAAATTTTGTCAAGGGCTCGGCTGCCAGGGACATTTTCTTGGACGAGGGCTCGGATGCCAGGGACCTTTTCTTCAACGAGGGCTCGGTTCCTGAAAAAAAAGTTTCAATCATGGATCGGCTGACGCACAAAATATTTTCGACGAGGGCTCGGCTGCCGGGGACATTTTCTTCGACGAGGGCTCGGCTGCCGGGAACCTTTTCTTCGACGAGGGTTCGGCTGCTGAAGAAAAAATTTTCAATCAGGTATCGGCTGCCGCACAAAAAATTGTCGACGAGGGCTCGGCTGCCGGGGACCTTTCCTTCGACGAGGGCTCGGCTGCCAGGGACCTTTTCTTCGACGAGGGCTCGGCTGCCGGGGACCTTTTCTTCGACAAGGGCTCGGCTGCCGGGGACCTTTTCTTCGACAAGGGCTCGGCTGCCGGGGACCTTTTCTTCGACGACGGCTTGGTTCCTAAAGAAAAAATTTTCAATCAGGGATCAGCTGCCGCACAAAAAATTTTCGACGGGGGCTCGGCTGCCGGGGACATTTTCTTCAACGAGGGCTCGGCTGCCGGGGACCTTTTCTTCGACAAGGCCTCAGCTGCTGAAGAAAAAATTTTTAATCAGGGTTCGGCTGCCGCACAAAAAATTGTCGACGAGGGATCGGCTGCCGCACAAAAAATTATCAACGAGGGCTCGGCTGCCGGGGACCTTTTCTTCAATGAGGGCTCAGCTGCCGGGTACCTTTTCTTCGACGAGGGCTCGGCTGGTGAAGAAAAAATTTTCAATCAGGAATCGGCTGCCGCACAAAAAATTTTCGACGAGGGCTCAGCTGCCGGGGACCTTTTCTTCGACGAGGGCTCGGCTGCCGGGGACATTTTCTTCGACGAGGGCTCGGCTGCTGAAGAAAAAATTTTCAATCAGGGATCGGCTGCCGCACAAAAAAATTTTGACAAGGGCTCGTCAGCCGGGGACCTTTTCTTCGATGAGGGCTCGGATGCTGAAGAAAAAATTTTCAATCAGGGATCGGCTGCCGCACAAAAAATTTTCGACGAGGGCTCGGCTGCCTGGGACCTTTTCTTCGACGAGGGCTCGGCTCCCGGGTACCTTTTCTTCAATGAGGGCTCAGCTGCCGGGGACCTTTTCTTTGACGAGGGCTCGGCTGCTGAAAAAAAAATTTTCAATCAGGGATCGGCTGCCGCACAAAAAATTGTCGACGAGGGCTCAGCTTCCGGGGACCTTTTCTTCGATGATGGCTGGTCTGCCGGGGACCTTTTCTTCGACGAGGGATCGGCTGCCGGGGACCTTTTCTTCGACGAGGGCTCGGCTGCTGAAGAAAAAATTTTCAATCAGGGATCGGCTGCCGCACAAAAAATTTTCGACGAGGGCTCGGCTGCCGGGGACCTTTTCTTCGACGAGGGCTCGGCTGCCGGGGTCCTTTTCTTTAACGAGGGCTCAGCTGCTGAAGAAAAAATTTTCAATCAGGGATCGGCTGCCGCACAAAAAATTGTCGACGAGGGCTCGGCTGCCATGTACCTTTACTTCGATGAGGGCTCGGCTGCCGGGGACCTTTTCTTCGACGAGGGCTCTGCTGCCGGGGACCTTTTCTTCGACGAGGGCTCGGCTGCCGGGGACCTTTTCTTCGACGAGGGCTCGGCTGCTGAAGAAAAAATTTTCAATCAGGGATCGGCTGCCGCACAAAAAATTGTCAACGAGGGCTCGGCTGCCGGGGACCTTTTCTTCGATGATGGCTGGTCTGCCAGGGACCTTTTCTTCGACGAGGGATCGGCTGCCGGGGACCTTTTCTTCGACGAGGGCTCGGCTGCTGAAGAAAAAATTTTCAATCAGGGATCGCCTGCCGCACAAAAAATTGTCGACGAGGGCTCGGCTGCCGGGGACCTTTTCTTCGACGAGGGCTCGGCTGCTGGGGACCTTTTCTTCGACGAGGGCTCGGCTGCCGGGGACCTTTTCTTCGACGAGGGCTCGGCTGCCGGGGACCTTTTCTTCGACGAGGGCTCGGCTGCTGAAGAAAAAATTTTCAATCAGGGATCGGCTGCCGCACAAAAAATTTTCGACGAGGGCTCAGCTGCCGCACAAAAAAATTTTGACGAGGGCTCGGATGCCGGGGGCCCTTTTCTTCGACGAGGGCTCGGCTGCTGAAGAAAAAATTTCAATCAGGGATCGTCTGCCGCACAAAAAATTTTCGACGAGGGCTCGGCTGCCGGGGACCTTTTCTTCGACGTGGGCTCGGCTGCTGAAGAAAAAATTTTCAATCAGGGATCGGCTGCCGCACAAAGAATTGTCGACGAGGGCTCAGGTGCCGCACAAAAAAATTTTGACGAGGGCTCGGCTGCTGGGGACCTTTTCTTCGACTAGGGCTCGGTTCCTGAAGAAAAAATTTTCAATTAGGGATCTCTGCCACACAAAAAATTTTTGACGAGGGCTCAGCTGCCGCACAAAAAAATTTTGACAAGTGCTCGGCTGCCAGGGACCTTTTCTTCGACGAGGACTCGGATGCCGCGTACCTTTTCTTCGACGAGGGCTCGGCTGCTAGGGACCTTTTCTTCAACGAGGGCTCGGTTCCTGAAAAAAAAGTTTCATCATGGATCGGCTGACGCACAAAATATTTTCGACGAGGGCTCGGCTGCCGGGGACATTTTCTTCGACGAGGGCTCGGCTGCAGGGGACCTTTTCTTCGACGAGGGCTCGGCTGCCGGGGACCTTTTCTTCGACAAGGGCTCGGCAGCCGGGGACCTTTTCTTCGACGAGGGCTCGGATGCTGAAGAAAAAATTTTCAATCAGGGATCGGCTGCCGCACAAAAAATTTTCGACGAGGGCTCGGCTGCCGGGGACCTTTTCTTCGACGAGGGCTCAGCTGTCAGGGACCTTTTCTTCAACGAGGGCTCGGCTGCTGAAGAAAAAATTTTCAATGAGGGATCGGCTGCCGAACAAAATATTTTCGATGAGGGTTCGGCTGCCAGGGACATTTTCTTCGACGAGGGCTCGGCTGCTAGGAACATTTTCTTCGACGACGGCTCGGCTGCTGAAGAAAAAATTTTCAATCAGGGATCGGCTGCCGCACAAAAAATTGTCTACGAGGGCTCGGCTGCCGGGGACCTTTCCTTCGACGAGGGCTCGGCTGCCGGGGACCTTTTCTTCGACGAAGGCTCGGCTGCTGAAGAAAAAATTTTCAATGAGGGATCGGCTGCCGCACAAAAAATTTTCGACGAGGGCTCGGCTGCCGGGGACCTTTTCTTCGACGAGGGCTCGGCTGCTGAAGAAAAAATTTTCCATCAGGGATCGGCTGCCGCACAAAAAATTGTCGACGAGGGCTCGGCTGCCGGGGACCTTTTCTTCGACGAGGGCTCGGCTGCCGGGGACCTTTTCTTGGACGAGGGCTCGGTTCCTGAAGAAAAAATTTTCAATCAGGGATCGGCTGCCACACAAAATATTTTCGACGAGGGCTCAGCTGCCGCACAAAAAAATTTTGACGAGGGCTCGGCTGCCGGGGACCTTTTCTTCGACGAGGGCTTGGCTGCCGGGGACCTTTTCTTCGACGAGGGCTCGGCTGCCAGGGACCTTTTCTTCAACGAGGGCTTGGCTGCTGAAGAAAAAATTTTTAATCAGGGATCGGCTGCCGCACAAAAAATTGTCGACGAGGGTTTGGCTGCCGGGGACCTTTTCTTCGACGAGGGCTCGGCTGCCGGGGACCTTTTCTTTGATGAGGGCTCGGCTGCCGGGGACCTTTTCTTCGACGAGGTCTCGTCTGCCGGGGACTTTTTCTTCGACGAGGGCTCGGCTGCTGGGGACCTTTTCTTCGATGAGGGCTCGGCTGCCGGGGACCTTTTCTTCGACGAGGGCTCGGCTGCTGAAGAAAAAATTTTCAATCAGGGATCGGCTGCCGCACAAAAAATTGTCGACGAGGGCTCGGCTGCCGGGGACATTTTCTTCGACGAGGGCTCGGCTGCCGGTGTCCTTTTCTTTGACGAGGGCTCGGCTGCTGAAGAAAAAATTTTCAATCAGGGATCGGCTGCCGCACAGAAAATTGTCGACGAGGGGCTCGGCTGCCGGGGACCTTTTCTTCGATGAGGGCTCGGCTGCCGGGGACCTTTTCTTCGACGAGGGCTCTGCTGCCGGGGACCTTTTCTTCGACGAGGGCTCGGCTGCCGGGGACCTTTTCTTCGATGAGGGCTTGGCTGCCGGGGACCTTTTCTTCGACGAGGGCTCGGCTGCCATGTACCTTTACTTCGATGAGGGCTCGGCTGCCGGGGACCTTTTCTTCGACGAGGGCTCTGCTGCCGGGGACCTTTTCTTCGACGAGGGCTCGGCTGCCGGGGACCTTTTCTTCGACGAGGGCTCGGCTGCTGAAGAAAAAATTTTCAATCAGGGATCGGCTGCCGCACAAAAAATTGTCAACGAGGGCTCGGCTGCCGGGGACCTTTTCTTCGATGATGGCTGGTCTGCCAGGGACCTTTTCTTCGACGAGGGATCGGCTGCCGGGGACCTTTTCTTCGACGAGGGCTCGGCTGCTGAAGAAAAAATTTTCAATCAGGGATCGCCTGCCGCACAAAAAATTGTCGACGAGGGCTCGGCTGCCGGGGACCTTTTCTTCGACGAGGGCTCGGCTGCTGGGGACCTTTTCTTCGACGAGGGCTCGGCTGCCGGGGACCTTTTCTTCGACGAGGGCTCGGCTGCCGGGGACCTTTTCTTCGACGAGGGCTCGGCTGCTGAAGAAAAAATTTTCAATCAGGGATCGGCTGCCGCACAAAAAATTTTCGACGAGGGCTCAGCTGCCGCACAAAAAAATTTTGACGAGGGCTCGGATGCCGGGGGCCTTTTCTTCGACGAGGGCTCGGCTGCTGAAGAAAAAATTTCAATCAGGGATCGTCTGCCGCACAAAAAATTTTCGACGAGGGCTCGGCTGCCGGGGACCTTTTCTTCGACGTGGGCTCGGCTGCTGAAGAAAAAATTTTCAATCAGGGATCGGCTGCCGCACAAAGAATTGTCGACGAGGGCTCAGGTGCCGCACAAAAAAATTTTGACGAGGGCTCGGCTGCTGGGGACCTTTTCTTCGACTAGGGCTCGGTTCCTGAAGAAAAAATTTTCAATTAGGGATCTCTGCCACACAAAAAATTTTTGACGAGGGCTCAGCTGCCGCACAAAAAAATTTTGACAAGTGCTCGGCTGCCAGGGACCTTTTCTTCGACGAGGACTCGGATGCCGCGTACCTTTTCTTCGACGAGGGCTCGGCTGCTAGGGACCTTTTCTTCAACGAGGGCTCGGTTCCTGAAAAAAAAGTTTCAATCATGGATCGGCTGACGCACAAAATATTTTCGACGAGGGCTCGGCTGCCGGGGACATTTTCTTCGACGAGGGCTCGGCTGCAGGGGACCTTTTCTTCGACGAGGGCTCGGCTGCCGGGGACCTTTTCTTCGACAAGGGCTCGGCAGCCGGGGACCTTTTCTTCGACGAGGGCTCGGATGCTGAAGAAAAAATTTTCAATCAGGGATCGGCTGCCGCACAAAAAATTTTCGACGAGGGCTCGGCTGCCGGGGACCTTTTCTTCGACGAGGGCTCAGCTGTCAGGGACCTTTTCTTCAACGAGGGCTCGGCTGCTGAAGAAAAAATTTTCAATGAGGGATCGGCTGCCGAACAAAATATTTTCGATGAGGGTTCGGCTGCCAGGGACATTTTCTTCGACGAGGGCTCGGCTGCTAGGAACATTTTCTTCGACGACGGCTCGGCTGCTGAAGAAAAAATTTTCAATCAGGGATCGGCTGCCGCACAAAAAATTGTCTACGAGGGCTCGGCTGCCGGGGACCTTTCCTTCGACGAGGGCTCGGCTGCCGGGGACCTTTTCTTCGACGAAGGCTCGGCTGCTGAAGAAAAAATTTTCAATGAGGGATCGGCTGCCGCACAAAAAATTTTCGACGAGGGCTCGGCTGCCGGGGACCTTTTCTTCGACGAGGGCTCGGCTGCTGAAGAAAAAATTTTCCATCAGGGATCGGCTGCCGCACAAAAAATTGTCGACGAGGGCTCGGCTGCCGGGGACCTTTTCTTCGACGAGGGCTCGGCTGCCGGGGACCTTTTCTTGGACGAGGGCTCGGTTCCTGAAGAAAAAATTTTCAATCAGGGATCGGCTGCCACACAAAATATTTTCGACGAGGGCTCAGCTGCCGCACAAAAAAATTTTGACGAGGGCTCGGCTGCCGGGGACCTTTTCTTCGACGAGGGCTTGGCTGCCGGGGACCTTTTCTTCGACGAGGGCTCGGCTGCCAGGGACCTTTTCTTCAACGAGGGCTTGGCTGCTGAAGAAAAAATTTTTAATCAGGGATCGGCTGCCGCACAAAAAATTGTCGACGAGGGTTTGGCTGCCGGGGACCTTTTCTTCGACGAGGGCTCGGCTGCCGGGGACCTTTTCTTTGATGAGGGCTCGGCTGCCGGGGACCTTTTCTTCGACGAGGTCTCGTCTGCCGGGGACTTTTTCTTCGACGAGGGCTCGGCTGCTGGGGACCTTTTCTTCGATGAGGGCTCGGCTGCCGGGGACCTTTTCTTCGACGAGGGCTCGGCTGCTGAAGAAAAAATTTTCAATCAGGGATCGGCTGCCGCACAAAAAATTGTCGACGAGGGCTCGGCTGCCGGGGACATTTTCTTCGACGAGGGCTCGGCTGCCGGGGTCCTTTTCTTTGACGAGGGCTCGGCTGCTGAAGAAAAAATTTTCAATCAGGGATCGGCTGCCGCACAGAAAATTGTCGACGAGGGCTCGGCTGCCGGGGACCTTTTCTTCGATGAGGGCTCGGCTGCCGGGGACCTTTTCTTCGACGAGGGCTCTGCTGCCGGGGACCTTTTCTTCGACGAGGGCTCGGCTGCCGGGGACCTTTTCTTCGATGAGGGCTTGGCTGCCGGGGACCTTTTCTTCGACGAGGGCTCGGCTGCCGGGGACCTTTTCTTCGACGAGGGCTCAGCTGCTGAAGAAAAAATTTTCAATCAGGGATCGGCTGCCGCACAAAATATTGTCGACGAGGGCTCGGCTGTCGGGGACATTTTCTTCGACGAGGGCTCGGCTGCTTGGGACATTTTCTTCGACGAGGGCTCGGCTGCTGAAGAAAAAATTTTCAATCAGGGATCGGCTGCCGCACAAAAAATTGTCGACGAGGGCTCGGCTGCAGGGTACCTTTTCTTCGACGAGGGCTCGGCTGCAGGGGACCTTTCCTTCGACGAGGGCTCGGCTGCCGGGGACCTTTTCTTCGACAAGGGCTCGGCTGCTGGGGACCTTTTCTTTGACGAGGGCTCGCCTGCTGAAGAAAAAATTTTCAATCAGGGATCGGCTGCCGCACAAAAAATTTTTGACGAGGGCTCGCCTGCCGGGGACCTTTTCTTCGACAAGGGCTCGGCTGCCGGGGATCTTTTCTTCGACGAGGGCTCAGCTGCCGGGGACTTTTTCTTCGATGAGGGCTTGCCTGCCGGGGACCTTTTCTTCGACGAGGGCTCGGCTGCCGGGTACCTTTTCTTCGACAAGGGCTCGGCTGCTGAAGAAAAAATTTTCAATCAGGGATTGGCTGCCGCACAAAAAACTGTCGACGAGTGCTCGGCTGCCGGGGACCTTTTCTTCGACGAGGGCTTGGTTCCTAAAGAAAAAATTTTCAATCAGGGATCGGCTGCCGCTCAAAAAATTGTCAACGAGGGCTCGGCTCCCAGGGACCTTTTCCTTGACGAGGGCTCGGCTGCTGAAGAAAAAATTTTCAATCAGGGATCGACTGCCGCACAAAAAATTTTCGACGAGGGCTCGGCTGCCGGGGACCTTTTCTTCGACGAGGGCTCAGCTGCCGGGGACCTTTTCTTCGATGAGGGCTCGGCTGCCGGGGACCTGTTCTTCGACGAGGGCTCGGCTGCTGGGGACTTTTTCTTCGACGAGGGCTTGGCTGCCGGGGATCTTTTCTTCGACGAGGGCTCGGCTGCCGGGGACCTTTTCTTCGACGAGGGCTCGGCTGCTGAAGAAAAAATTTTCAATCAGGGATCGGCTGCCGCACAAAAAATTGTCGACGAGGGCTCGGCTGCCGTGTACCTTTTCTTCGACGAGGGCTCGGCTGCCGGGGACCTTTCCTTCGACGAGTGCTCGGCTGCCGGGGAACTTTTCTTCGATGAGGGCTCGGCTGCCGGGGACCTTTTCTTCAATGAGGGCTCGGCTGCCGGGGACCTTTTCTTCGACGAGGGCTCGGCTGCTGAAGAAAAAATTTTCAATCAGGGATCGGCTGCCGCACAAAAAATTGTCGACGAGGGCTCGGCTGACGGGGACCTTTTCTTCGACGAGGGCTCGGCTGCCGGGGACCTTTTCTTCGACGAGGGCTCGGCTGCTGAAGAAAAAATTTTCAATCAGGGATCGGCTGCCGCACAAAAAATTTTCGACGAGGGCTCGGCTTCCGGGGACCTTTTCTTCGACGAGGGCTCGGCTGCCGGGGACCTTTTCTTCGACGAGGGCTCGGCTGCCGGGTACCTTTTTTTCGATGAGGGCTCGGCTGCCAGGGACCTTTTCTTCAATGAGGGCTCGGATGCCGGGGGACCTTTTCTTCGACGAGGGCTCGGCTGCTGAAAAAAAAATTTTCAACCAGGGATCGGCTGCCGCACAAAAAATTGTCGACGAGGGCTCGGCTGCCGGGGGCCTTTTCTTCGATGATGGCTGGTCTGCCGGGGACCTTTTCTTCGACGAGGGATCGGCTGCCGGGGACCTTTTCTTCGACGAGGGCTCGGCTGCTGAAGAAAAAATTTTCAATCAGGGATCGGCTGCCGCACAAAAAATTTTCGACGAGGGCTCGCCTGCCGGGGACCTTTTCTTCGACGAGGGCTCGGCTGCCGGGGACCTTTTCTTCGACGATGGCTCGGCTGCCGGGGACCTTTTCTTCGACGAGGGCTCGGCTGCTGAAGAAAAAATTTTCAATGAGGGATCGGCTGCCGCACAAAAAATTTTCGACGAGGGCTCGGCTGCCGGGGACCTATTCTTCGACGAGGGCTCGGCTGCTGAAGAAAAAATTTTCCATCAGGGATCGGCTGCCGCACAAAAAATTGTCGACGAGGGCTCGGCTGCCGGGGACATTTTCTTCGACGAGGGCTCGGCTGCTTGGGACATTTTCTTCGACGAGGGCTCGGCTGCTGAAGAAAAAATTTTCAATCAGGGATCGGCTGCCGCACAAAAAATTGTCGACGAGGGCTCGGCTGCCGGGTACATTTTCTTCGACGAGGGCTCGGCTGCAGGGGACCTTTCCTTCGACGAGGGCTCGGCTGCCGGGGACCTTTTCTTCGACAAGGGCTCGGCTGCTGGGGACCTTTTCTTTGACGAGGGCTCGCCTGCTGAAGAAAAAATTTTCAATCAGGGATCGGCTGCCGCACAAAAAATTGTCGACGAGGGCTCGCCTGCCGGGGACCTTTTCTTCGATGTCCTGGTTTCAGCTGGGATAGAGTTAACTGTCTTCCTAGTAGCTGGTACAGTGCTATGTTTTGAGTTCAGAGCGAAGAATGTTGATAACACTGATGTTTTCAGTTGTTGCTCAGTAGTGTTTAGACTAATGTCAAGGATTTTTCAGCTTCTCATGCCCAGCCAGTGAGAAAGCTGGAGGGGCACAAGAAGTTGGCACAGGACACAGCCAGGGCACCTGACCCAAACTGGCCAACGGTGTATTCCATACCATGTGACGTCCCATCCAGTACAGAAACGGGGAAGTGGGGGGCAGGGATTCGCCGCTCGGGGGACTGGCTGGGTGTCGGTCGGCGGGTGGTGAGCAATTGCACTGCGTATCATTTGTACATTCCAATCCTTTCATTATTGCTGTTGTCATTTTATTAGTGTTATCATTATCATTATTAGTTTCTTCTTTTCTGTTCTATTAAACCGTTCTTATCTCAACCCACGGGTTTTGCTTCTTTTCCCGATTTTCTCCCCCATCCCACTGGGTGGGGGGGGAGTGAGTGAGCGGCTGCGTGGTGTTTAGTTGCTGGCTGGGGTTAAACCACGACATTCGACAAGGGCTCGGCTGCCGGGGATCTTTTCTTCGACGAGGGCTCAGCTGCCGGGGACTTTTTCTTCGATTAGGGCTTGCCTGCCGGGGACCTTTTCTTCGACGAGGGCTCGGCTGCCGGGTACCTTTTCTTCGACAAGGGCTCGGCTGCTGAAGAAAAAATTTTCAATCAGGGATTGGCTGCCGCACAAAAAACTGTCGACGAGTGCTCGGCTGCCGGGGACCTTTTCTTCGACGAGGGCTTGGTTCCTAAAGAAAAAATTTTCAATCAGGGATCGGCTGCCGCTCAAAAAATTGTCAACGAGGGCTCGGCTCCCAGGGACCTTTTCCTTGACGAGGGCTCGGCTGCTGAAGAAAAAATTTTCAATCAGGGATCGACTGCCGCACAAAAAATTTTCGACGAGGGCTCGGCTGCCGGGGACCTTTTCTTCGACGAGGGCTCAGCTGCCGGGGACCTTTTCTTCGATGAGGGCTCGGCTGCCGGGGACCTGTTCTTCGACGAGGGCTCGGCTGCTGGGGACTTTTTCTTCGACGAGGGCTTGGCTGCCGGGGATCTTTTCTTCGACGAGGGCTCGGCTGCCGGGGACCTTTTCTTCGACGAGGGCTCGGCTGCTGAAGAAAAAATTTTCAATCAGGGATCGGCTGCCTCACAAAAAATTGTCGACGAGGGCTCGGCTGCCGGGGACCTTTTCTTCGACGAGGGCTCGGCTGCTGGGGACCTTTTCTTCGACGAGGGCTCGGCTGCTGAAGAAAAAATTTTCAATCAGGGATCGGCTGCCGCACAAAAAATTGTCGACGAGGGCTCGGCTGCCGTGTACCTTTTCTTCGACGAGGGCTCGGCTGCCGGGGACCTTTCCTTCGACGAGGGCTCGGCTGCCGGGGAACTTTTCTTCGATGAGGGCTCAGCTGCCGGGGACCTTTTCTTCAATGAGGGCTCGGCTGCCGGGGACCTTTTCTTCGACGAGGGCTCGGCTGCTGAAGAAAAAATTTTCAATCAGGGATCGGCTGCCGCACAAAAAATTGTCGACGAGGGCTCGGCTGCCGGGGACCTTTTCTTCGACGAGGGCTCGGCTGCCGGGGACCTTTTCTTCGACGAGGGCTCGGCTGCTGAAGAAAAAATTTTCAATCAGGGATCGGCTGCCGCACAAAAAATTTTCGACGAGGGCTCGGCTTCCGGGGACCTTTTCTTCGACGAGGGCTCGGCTGCCGGGGACCTTTTCTTCGACGAGGGCTCGGCTGCCGGGTACCTTTTTTTCGATGAGGGCTCGGCTGCCGGGGACCTTTTCTTCAATGAGGGCTCGGCTGCCGGGGACCTTTTCTTCGACGAGGGCTCGGCTGCTGAAAAAAAAATTTTCAATCAGGGATCGGCTGCCGCACAAAAAATTGTCGACGAGGGCTCGGCTGCCGGGGACCTTTTCTTCGACGAGGGCTCGGCTGCCGGGGACCTTTTCTTCGACGAGGGCTCGGCTGCTGAAGATAAAATTTTCAATCAGGGATCGGCTGCCGCACAAAATATTGTCGACGAGGGCTCGGCTGTCGGGGACATTTTCTTCGACGAGGGCTCGGCTGCTTGGGACCTTTTCTTCGACGAGGGCTCGGCTGCTGAAGAAAAAATTTTCAATCAGGGATCGGCTGCCGCACAAAAAATTGTCGACGAGGGCTCGGCTGCCGGGTACATTTTCTTCGACGAGGGCTCGGCTGCCGGGGACCTTTCCTTCGACGAGGGCTCGGCTGCCGGGGACCTTTTCTTCGACAAGGGCTCGGCTGCTGGGGACCTTTTCTTTCACGAGGGCTCGCCTGCTGAAGAAAAAATTTTCAATCAGGGATCGGCTGCCGCACAAAAAATTGTCGACGAGGGCTCGCCTGCCGGGGACCTTTTCTACGACAAGGGCTCGGCTGCCGGGGATCTTTTCTTCGACGAGGGCTCAGCTGCCGGGGACTTTTTCTTCGACGAGGGCTCGGCTGCTGGGGACCTTTTCTTCGACGAGGGCTCGGCTGCCGGGGACCTTTTCTTCGACGAGGGCTCGGCTGCTGAAGAAAAAATTTTCAATCAGGGATCGGCTGCCACACAAAAAATTGTCGACGAGGGCTCGGCTGCCGGGGACATTTTCTTCGACGAGGGCTCGGCTGCCGGGGTCCTTTTCTTTGACGAGGGCTCGGCTGCTGAAGAAAAAATTTTCAATCAGGGATCGGCTGCCGCACAAAAAATTGTCGACGAGGGCTCGGCTGCCGGGTACCTTTTCTTCGATGAGGGCTCGGCTGCCGGGGACCTTTTCTTCGACGAGGGCTCTGCTGCCGGGGACCTTTTCTTCGACGAGGGCTCGGCTGCCGGGGACCTTTTCTTCGATGAGGGCTTGGCTGCCGGGGACCTTTTCTTCGACGAGGGCTCGGCTGCCGGGGACCTTTTCTTCGACGAGGGCTCAGCTGCTGAAGAAAAAATTTTCAATCAGGGATCGGCTGCCGCACAAAATATTGTCGACGAGGGCTCGGCTGTCGGGGACATTTTCTTCGACGAGGGCTCGGCTGCTTGGGACATTTTCTTCGACGAGGGCTCGGCTGCTGAAGAAAAAATTTTCAATCACAGATCGGCTGCCGCACAAAAAATTGTCGACGAGGGCTCGGCTGCAGGGTACATTTTCTTCGACGAGGGCTCGGCTGCAGGGGACCTTTCCTTCGACGAGGGCTCGGCTGCCGGGGACCTTTTCTTCGACAAGGGCTCGGCTGCTGGGGACCTTTTCTTTGACGAGGGCTCGCCTGCTGAAGAAAAAATTTTCAATCAGGGATCGGCTGCCGCACAAAAAATTTTTGACGAGGGCTCGCCTGCCGGGGACCTTTTCTTCGACAAGGGCTCGGCTGCCGGGGATCTTTTCTTCGACGAGGGCTCAGCTGCCGGGGACTTTTTCTTCGATGAGGGCTTGCCTGCCGGGGACCTTTTCTTCGACGAGGGCTCGGCTGCCGGGTACCTTTTCTTCGACAAGGGCTCGGCTGCTGAAGAAAAAATTTTCAATCAGGGATTGGCTGCCGCACAAAAAACTGTCGACGAGTGCTCGGCTGCCGGGGACCTTTTCTTCGACGAGGGCTTGGTTCCTAAAGAAAAAATTTTCAATCAGGGATCGGCTGCCGCTCAAAAAATTGTCAACGAGGGCTCGGCTCCCAGGGACCTTTTCCTTGACGAGGGCTCGGCTGCTGAAGAAAAAATTTTCAATCAGGGATCGACTGCCGCACAAAAAATTTTCGACGAGGGCTCGGCTGCCGGGGACCTTTTCTTCGACGAGGGCTCAGCTGCCGGGGACCTTTTCTTCGATGAGGGCTCGGCTGCCGGGGACCTGTTCTTCGACGAGGGCTCGGCTGCTGGGGACTTTTTCTTCGACGAGGGCTTGGCTGCCGGGGATCTTTTCTTCGACGAGGGCTCGGCTGCCGGGGACCTTTTCTTCGACGAGGGCTCGGCTGCTGAAGAAAAAATTTTCAATCAGGGATCGGCTGCCTCACAAAAAATTGTCGACGAGGGCTCGGCTGCCGGGGACCTTTTCTTCGACGAGGGCTCGGCTGCTGGGGACCTTTTCTTCGACGAGGGCTCGGCTGCTGAAGAAAAAATTTTCAATCAGGGATCGGCTGCCGCACAAAAAATTGTCGACGAGGGCTCGGCTGCCGTGTACCTTTTCTTCGACGAGGGCTCGGCTGCCGGGGACCTTTCCTTCGACGAGGGCTCGGCTGCCGGGGAACTTTTCTTCGATGAGGGCTCAGCTGCCGGGGACCTTTTCTTCAATGAGGGCTCGGCTGCCGGGGACCTTTTCTTCGACGAGGGCTCGGCTGCTGAAGAAAAAATTTTCAATCAGGGATCGGCTGCCGCACAAAAAATTGTCGACGAGGGCTCGGCTGCCGGGGACCTTTTCTTCGACGAGGGCTCGGCTGCCGGGGACCTTTTCTTCGACGAGGGCTCGGCTGCTGAAGAAAAAATTTTCAATCAGGGATCGGCTGCCGCACAAAAAATTTTCGACGAGGGCTCGGCTTCCGGGGACCTTTTCTTCGACGAGGGCTCGGCTGCCGGGGACCTTTTCTTCGACGAGGGCTCGGCTGCCGGGTACCTTTTTTTCGATGAGGGCTCGGCTGCCGGGGACCTTTTCTTCAATGAGGGCTCGGCTGCCGGGGACCTTTTCTTCGACGAGGGCTCGGCTGCTGAAAAAAAAATTTTCAATCAGGGATCGGCTGCCGCACAAAAAATTGTCGACGAGGGCTCGGCTGCCGGGGACCTTTTCTTCGACGAGGGCTCGGCTGCCGGGGACCTTTTCTTCGACGAGGGCTCGGCTGCTGAAGATAAAATTTTCAATCAGGGATCGGCTGCCGCACAAAATATTGTCGACGAGGGCTCGGCTGTCGGGGACATTTTCTTCGACGAGGGCTCGGCTGCTTGGGACCTTTTCTTCGACGAGGGCTCGGCTGCTGAAGAAAAAATTTTCAATCAGGGATCGGCTGCCGCACAAAAAATTGTCGACGAGGGCTCGGCTGCCGGGTACATTTTCTTCGACGAGGGCTCGGCTGCCGGGGACCTTTCCTTCGACGAGGGCTCGGCTGCCGGGGACCTTTTCTTCGACAAGGGCTCGGCTGCTGGGGACCTTTTCTTTCACGAGGGCTCGCCTGCTGAAGAAAAAATTTTCAATCAGGGATCGGCTGCCGCACAAAAAATTGTCGACGAGGGCTCGCCTGCCGGGGACCTTTTCTACGACAAGGGCTCGGCTGCCGGGGATCTTTTCTTCGACGAGGGCTCAGCTGCCGGGGACTTTTTCTTCGACGAGGGCTCGGCTGCTGGGGACCTTTTCTTCGACGAGGGCTCGGCTGCCGGGGACCTTTTCTTCGACGAGGGCTCGGCTGCTGAAGAAAAAATTTTCAATCAGGGATCGGCTGCCACACAAAAAATTGTCGACGAGGGCTCGGCTGCCGGGGACATTTTCTTCGACGAGGGCTCGGCTGCCGGGGTCCTTTTCTTTGACGAGGGCTCGGCTGCTGAAGAAAAAATTTTCAATCAGGGATCGGCTGCCGCACAAAAAATTGTCGACGAGGGCTCGGCTGCCGGGTACCTTTTCTTCGATGAGGGCTCGGCTGCCGGGGACCTTTTCTTCGACGAGGGCTCTGCTGCCGGGGACCTTTTCTTCGACGAGGGCTCGGCTGCCGGGGACCTTTTCTTCGATGAGGGCTTGGCTGCCGGGGACCTTTTCTTCGACGAGGGCTCGGCTGCCGGGGACCTTTTCTTCGACGAGGGCTCAGCTGCTGAAGAAAAAATTTTCAATCAGGGATCGGCTGCCGCACAAAATATTGTCGACGAGGGCTCGGCTGTCGGGGACATTTTCTTCGACGAGGGCTCGGCTGCTTGGGACATTTTCTTCGACGAGGGCTCGGCTGCTGAAGAAAAAATTTTCAATCACAGATCGGCTGCCGCACAAAAAATTGTCGACGAGGGCTCGGCTGCAGGGTACATTTTCTTCGACGAGGGCTCGGCTGCAGGGGACCTTTCCTTCGACGAGGGCTCGGCTGCCGGGGACCTTTTCTTCGACAAGGGCTCGGCTGCTGGGGACCTTTTCTTTGACGAGGGCTCGCCTGCTGAAGAAAAAATTTTCAATCAGGGATCGGCTGCCGCACAAAAAATTTTTGACGAGGGCTCGCCTGCCGGGGACCTTTTCTTCGACAAGGGCTCGGCTGCCGGGGATCTTTTCTTCGACGAGGGCTCAGCTGCCGGGGACTTTTTCTTCGATGAGGGCTTGCCTGCCGGGGACCTTTTCTTCGACGAGGGCTCGGCTGCCGGGTACCTTTTCTTCGACAAGGGCTCGGCTGCTGAAGAAAAAATTTTCAATCAGGGATTGGCTGCCGCACAAAAAACTGTCGACGAGTGCTCGGCTGCCGGGGACCTTTTCTTCGACGAGGGCTTGGTTCCTAAAGAAAAAATTTTCAATCAGGGATCGGCTGCCGCTCAAAAAATTGTCAACGAGGGCTCGGCTCCCAGGGACCTTTTCCTTGACGAGGGCTCGGCTGCTGAAGAAAAAATTTTCAATCAGGGATCGACTGCCGCACAAAAAATTTTCGACGAGGGCTCGGCTGCCGGGGACCTTTTCTTCGACGAGGGCTCAGCTGCCGGGGACCTTTTCTTCGATGAGGGCTCGGCTGCCGGGGACCTGTTCTTCGACGAGGGCTCGGCTGCTGGGGACTTTTTCTTCGACGAGGGCTTGGCTGCCGGGGATCTTTTCTTCGACGAGGGCTCGGCTGCCGGGGACCTTTTCTTCGACGAGGGCTCGGCTGCTGAAGAAAAAATTTTCAATCAGGGATCGGCTGCCGCACAAAAAATTGTCGACGAGGGCTCGGCTGCTGGGGACCTTTTCTTCGACGAGGGCTCGGCTGCTGGGGACCTTTTCTTCGACGAGGGCTCGGCTGCTGAAGAAAAAATTTTCAATCAGGGATTGGCTGCCGCACAAAAAATTGTCGACGAGGGCTCGGCTGCCGTGTACCTTTTCTTCGACGAGGGCTCGGCTGCCGGGGACCTTTCCTTCGACGAGGGCTCGGCTGCCGGGGAACTTTTCTTCGATGAGGGCTCGGCTGCCGGGGACCTTTTCTTCAATGAGGGCTCGGCTGCCGGGGACCTTTTCTTCGACGAGGGCTCGGCTGCTCAAGAAAAAATTTTCAATCAGGGATCGGCTGCCGCACAAAAAATTGTCGACGAGGGCTCGGCTGACGGGGACCTTTTCTTCGACGAGGGCTCGGCTGCCGGGGACCTTTTCTTCGACGAGGGCTCGGCTGCTGAAGAAAAAATTTTCAATCAGGGATCGGCTGCCGCACAAAAAATTTTCGACGAGGGCTCGGCTTCCGGGGACCTTTTCTTCGACGAGGGCTCGGCTGCCGGGGACCTTTTCTTCGACGAGGGCTCGGCTGCCGGGTACCTTTTTTTCGATGAGGGCTCGGCTGCCAGGGACCTTTTCTTCAATGAGGGCTCGGCTGCCGGGGACCTTTTCTTCGACGAGGGCTCGGCTGCTGAAAAAAAAATTTTCAATCAGGGATCGGCTGCCGCACAAAAAATTGTCGACGAGGGCTCGGCTGCCGGGGACCTTTTCTTCGATGATGGCTGGTCTGCCGGGGACCTTTTCTTCGACGAGGGATCGGCTGCCGGGGACCTTTTCTTCGACGAGGGCTCGGCTGCTGAAGAAAAAATTTTCAATCAGGGATCGGCTGCCGCACAAAAAATTTTCGACGAGGGCTCGCCTGCCGGGGACCTTTTCTTCGACGAGGGCTCGGCTGCCGGGGACCTTTTCTTCGACGAGGGATCGGCTGCCGGGGACCTTTTCTTCGACGAGGGCTCGGCTGCTGAAGAAAAAATTTTCAATGAGGGATCGGCTGCCGCACAAAAAATTTTCGACGAGGGCTCGGCTGCCGGGGACCTTTTCTTCGACGAGGGCTCGGCTGCTGAAGAAAAAATTTTCCATCAGGGATCGGCTGCCGCACAAAAAATTGTCGACGAGGGCTCGGCTGCCGGGGACATTTTCTTCGACGAGGGCTCGGCTGCTTGGGACATTTTCTTCGACGAGGGCTCGGCTGCTGAAGAAAAAATTTTCAATCAGGGATCGGCTGCCGCACAAAAAATTGTCGACGAGGGCTCGGCTGCCGGGTACATTTTCTTCGACGAGGGCTCGGCTGCAGGGGACCTTTCCTTCGACGAGGGCTCGGCTGCCGGGGACCTTTTCTTCGACAAGGGCTCGGCTGCTGGGGACCTTTTCTTTGACGAGGGCTCGCCTGCTGAAGAAAAAATTTTCAATCAGGGATCGGCTGCCGCACAAAAAATTTTCGACGAGGGCTCGCCTGCCGGGGACCTTTTCTTCGACAAGGGCTCGGCTGCCGGGGATCTTTTCTTCGACGAGGGCTCAGCTGCCGGGGACTTTTTCTTCGATGAGGGCTTGCCTGCCGGGGACCTTTTCTTCGACGAGGGCTCGGCTGCCGGGTACCTTTTCTTCGACAAGGGCTCGGCTGCTGAAGAAAAAATTTTCAATCAGGGATTGGCTGCCGCACAAAAAACTGTCGACGAGTGCTCGGCTGCCGGGGACCTTTTCTTCGACGAGGGCTTGGTTCCTAAAGAAAAAATTTTCAATCAGGGATCGGCTGCCGCTCAAAAAATTGTCAACGAGGGCTCGGCTCCCAGGGACCTTTTCCTTGACGAGGGCTCGGCTGCTGAAGAAAAAATTTTCAATCAGGGATCGACTGCCGCACAAAAAATTTTCGACGAGGGCTCGGCTGCCGGGGACCTTTTCTTAGACGAGGGCTCAGCTGCCGGGGACCTTTTCTTCGATGAGGGCTCGGCTGCCGGGGACCTGTTCTTCGACGAGGGCTTGGCTGCTGGGGACTTTTTCTTCGACGAGGGCTTGGCTGCCGGGGATCTTTTCTTCGACGAGGGCTCGGCTGCCGGGGACCTTGTCTTCGACGAGGGCTCGGCTGCTGAAGAAAAAATTTTCAATCAGGGATCAGCTGCCTCACAAAAAATTGTCGACGAGGGCTCGGCTGCCGGGGACCTTTTCTTCGACGAGGGCTCGGCTGCTGGGGACCTTTTCTTCGACGAGGGCTCGGCTGCTGAAGAAAAAATTTTCAATCAGGGATCGGCTGCCGCACAAAAAATTGTCGACGAGGGCTCGGCTGCCGGGGACCTTTTCTTCGACGAGGGCTCGGCTGCCGGGGACCTTTCCTTCGACGAGGGCTCGGCTGCCGGGGAACTTTTCTTCGATGAGGGCTCGGCTGCCGGGGACCTTTTCTTCAATGAGGGCTCGGCTGCCGGGGACCTTTTCTTCGACGAGGGCTCGGCTGCTGAAGAAAAAATTTTCAATCAGGGATCGGCTGCCGCACAAAAAATTGTCGACGAGGGCTCGGCTGCCGGGGACCTTTTCTTCGATGAGGGCTCGGCTGCCGGGGACCTTTTCTTCGACGAGGGCTCGGCTGCTGAAGAAAAAATTTTCAATCAGGGATCGGCTGCCGCACAAAATATTTTCGACGAGGGCTCGGCTTCCGGGGACCTTTTCTTCGACGAGGGCTCGGCTGCCGGGGACCTTTTCTTCGACGAGGGCTCGGCTGCCGGGGACCTTTTCTTCAATGAGGGCTCGGCTGCTGGGGACCTTTTCTTCGACGAGGGCTCGGCTGCTGAAAAAAAAATTTTCAATCAGGGATCGGCTGCCGCACAAAAAATTGTCGACGAGGGCTCGGCTGCCGGGGACCTTTTCTTCGACGAGGGCTCGGCTGCCGGGGACCTTTTCTTCGACGAGGGCTCGGCTGCTGAAGATAAAATTTTCAATCAGGGATCGGCTGCCGCACAAAATATTGTCGACGAGGGCTCGGCTGTCGGGGACATTTTCTTCGACGAGGGCTCGGCTGCTTGGGACATTTTCTTCGACGAGGGCTCGGCTGCTGAAGAAAAAATTTTCAATCAGGGATCGGCTGCCGCACAAAAAATTGTCGACGAGGGCTCGGCTGCCGGGTACATTTTCTTCGACGAGGGCTCGGCTGCCGGGGACCTTTCCTTCGACGAGGGCTCGGCTGCCGGGGACCTTTTCTTCGACAAGGGCTCGGCTGCTGGGGACCTTTTCTTTGACGAGGGCTCGCCTGCTGAAGAAAAAATTTTCAATCAGGGATCGGCTGCCGCACAAAAAATTGTCGACGAGGGCTCGCCTGCCGGGGACCTTTTCTTCGACAAGGGCTCGGCTGCCGGGGATCTTTTCTTCGACGAGGGCTCAGCTGCCGGGGACTTTTTCTTCGATGAGGGCTTGCCTGCCGGGGACCTTTTCTTCGACGAGGGCTCGGCTGCCGGGTACCTTTTCTTCGACAAGGGCTCGGCTGCTGAAGAAAAAATTTTCAATCAGGGATTGGCTGCCACACAAAAAACTGTCGACGAGGGCTCGGCTGCCGGGGACCTTTTCTTCGACGAGGGCTTGGTTCCTAAAGAAAAAATTTTCAATCAGGGATCGGCTGCCGCTCAAAAAATTGTCAACGAGGGCTCGGCTCCCAGGGACCTTTTCCTTGACGAGGGCTCGGCTGCTGAAGAAAAAATTTTCAATCAGGGATCGACTGCCGCACAAAAAATTTTCGACGAGGGCTCGGCTGCCGGGGACCTTTTCTTCAACGAGGGCTCAGCTGCCGGGGACCTTTTCTTCGATGAGGGCTCGACTGCCGGGGACCTGTTCTTCGACGAGGGCTCGGCTGCTGGGGACTTTTTCTTCGACGAGGGCTTGGCTGCCGGGGACCTTTTCTTCGACGAGGGCTCGGCTGCTGGGGAGCTTTTCTTCGACGAGGGCTCGGCTGCTGAAGAAAAAATTTTCAATCAGGGATTGGCTGCCGCACAAAAAATTGTCGACGAGGGCTCGGCTGCCGTGTACCTTTTCTTCGACGAGGGCTCGGCTGCCGGGGAACTTTCCTTCGACGAGGGCACGGCTGCCGGGGAACTTTTCTTCGATGAGGGCTCGGCTGCCTGGGACCTTTTCTTCAATGAGGGCTCGGCTGCCGGGGACCTTTTCTTCAATGAGGGCTCGGCTGCCGGGGACCTTTTCTTTGACGAGGGCTCGGCTGCTGAAGAAAAAATTTTCAATCAGGGATCGGCTGCCGCACAAAAAATTGTCGACGAGGGCTCGGCTGCCGGGGACCTTTTCTTCGACGAGGGCTCGGCTGCCGCGGACCTTTTCTTCGACGAGGGCTCGGTTCCTGAAGAAAAAATTTTCAATCAGGTATCGGCTGCCACACAAAATTTTTCGACGAGGGCTCAGCTGCCGCACAAAAAAATTTTGACGAGGGCTCGGCTGCTGGGGACCTTTTCTTCGACGAGGGCTCGGCTGCCGGGGACCTTTTCTTCGACGAGTGCTCAGCTGTCAGGGAACTTTTCTTCAACGAGGGCTCGGCTGCTGAAGAAAAAATTTTCAATCAGGGATCGGCTGCCGAACAAAATATTTTCGACGAGGGTTTGGCTGCCAGGGACATTTTCTTCGACGAGGGCTCGGCTGCTGGGAACCTTTTCTTCGACGAGGGCTCGGCTGCTGAAGAAAAAATTTTCAATCAGGGATCGGCTGCCGCACAAAAAATTGTCGACGAGGGCTCGGCTGCCGGGGACCTTTCCTTCGACGAGGGCTCGGCTGCCGGGGACCTTTTCTTCGACGAAGGCTCTGCTGCTGAAGGAAAAATTTTCAATGAGGGATCGGCTGCCGCACAAAAAATTTTCGACGAGGGCTCGGCTGCCGGGGACCTTTTCTTCGACGAGGGCTCGGCTGCCGGGGACCTTTTCTTGGACGAGGTCTCGGTTCCTGAAGAAAAAATTTTCAATCAGGGATCGGCTGCCACACAAAATATTTTCAACGAGGGCTCAGCTGCTGCACAAAAAAATTTTGACGAGGGCTCGGCTGCCCGGGACCTTTTCTTCGACGAGGGCTTGGCTGCCGGGGACTTTTCTTCGACGAGGGATCGGCTGCCAGGGACCTTTTCTTCAACGGGGGCTTGGCTGCTGAAGAAAAAATTTTCAATCAGGGATCGGCTGCCGCACAAAAAATTGTCGACGAGGGTTCGGCTGCCGGGGACCTTTTCTTCGACGAGGGCTCGGCTGCTGGGGGCATTTTCTTCGATGAGGGCTCGGCTGCCGGGGACCTTTTCTTCGACGAGGTCTCGTCTGCGGGGGACTTTTTCTTCGACGAGGGCTCGGCTGCCGGGGACCTTTTCTTCGACGAGGGCTCGGCTGCCGGGGACCTTTTCTTCGACGAGGGCTCGGCTGCTGAAGAAAAAATTTTCAATCAGGTATCGGCTGCCGCACAAAAAATTGTCGACGAGGGCTCGGCTGCCGGGGTCCTTTTCTTTGACGAGGGCTCGGCTGCTGAAGAAAAAATTTTCAATCAGGGATCGGCTGCCGCACAAAAAATTGTCGACGAGGGCTCGGCTGCCGGGGACCTTTCCTTCGACGAGGGCTCGGCTGCCGGGGACCTTTTCTTCGACGAAGGCTCTGCTGCTGAAGAAAAAATTTTCAATGAGGGATCGGCTGCCGCACAAAAAATTTTCGACGAGGGCTCGGCTGCCGGGGACCTTTTCTTCGACGAGGGCTCGGCTGCTGAAAAAAAAATTTTCCATCAGGGATCGGCTGCGGCACAAAAAATTGTCGACGAGGGCTCGGCTGCCGGGTACCTTTTCTTCGATGAGGGCTCGGCTGCCGGGGACCTTTTCTTCGACGAGGGCTCTGCTGCCGGGGACCTTTTCTTCGACGAGGGCTCGGCTGCCGGGTACCTTTTCTTCGATGAGGGCTCGGCTGCCGGGGACCTTTTCTTCGACGAGGTCTCGGATGCCGGGGACCTTTTCTTCGACGAGGGCTCGGCTGCCGGGGACCTTTTCTTCGACGAGGGCTCAGCTGCTGAAGAAAAAATTTTCAATCAGGGATCGGCTGCCGCACAAAATATTGTCGACGAGGGCTCGGCTGTCGGGGATATTTTCTTCGACGAGGGCTCGGCTGCTGGGGGCATTTTCTTCGACGAGGGCTCGGCTGCTGAAGAAAAAATTTTCAATCAGGGATCGGCTGCCGCACAAAAAATTGTCGACGAGGGCTCGGCTGCCGGGGACCTTTTCTTCGACGAGGGCTCGGCTGCCGGGGACCTTTTCTTCGACGAGGGCTCGGCTGCTGAAGAAAAAATTTTCAATCAGGGATCGGCTGCCGCACAAAAAATTGTCGACGAAAGCTCGGCTGCCAGGGACCTTTTCTTCGACGAGGGCTCGGCTGCCGCGGACCTTTTCTTCGACGAGGCCTCGGTTCCTGAAGAAAAAATTTTCAATCAGGGATCGGCTGCCACACAAAATTTTTCGACGAGGGCTCAGCTGCCGCACAAAAAAATTTTGACGAGGGCTCGGCTGCTGGGGACCTTTTCTTCGACGAGGGCTCGGCTGCCGGGGACATTTTCTTCGACGAGGGCTCGGCTGCTGGGAACCTTTTCTTCGACGAGGGCTCGGCTGCTGAAGAAAAAATTTTCAATCAGGGATCGGCTGCCGCACAAAAAATTGTCGACGAGGGCTCGGCTGCCGGGGACCTTTCCTTCGACGAGGGCTCGGCTGCCGGGGACCTTTTCTTCGACGAAGGCTCTGCTGCTGAAGAAAAAATTTTCAATGAGGGATCGGCTGCCGCACAAAAAATTTTCGACGAGGGCTCGGCTGCCGGGGACCTTTTCTTCGACGAGGGCTCGGCTGCTGAAAAAAAAATTTTCCATCAGGGATCGGCTGCCGCACAAAAAATTGTCGACGAGGGCTCGGCTGCCGGGGACCTTTTCTTCGACGAGGGCTCGGCTGCCGGGGACCTTTTCTTGGACGAGGGCTCGGTTCCTGAAGAAAAAATTTTCAATCAGGGATCGGCTGCCACACAAAATATTTTCAACGAGGGCTCAGCTGCTGCACAAAAAAATTTTGACGAGGGCTCGGCTGCCCGGGACCTTTTCTTCGACGAGGGCTTGGCTGCCGGGGACTTTTCTTCGACGAGGGCTCGGCTGCCAGGGACCTTTTCTTCAACGGGGGCTCGGCTGCTGAAGAAAAAATTTTCAATCAGGGATCGGCTGCCGCACAAAAAATTGTCGACGAGGGTTCGGCTGCCGGGGACCTTTTCTTCGACGAGGGCTCGGCTGCCGGGGACCTTTTCTTCGATGAGTGCTCGGCTGCCGGGGACCTTTTCTTCGATGAGGTCTCGTCTGCCGGGGACTTTTTCTTCGACGAGGGCTCGGCTGCCGGGGACCTTTTCTTCGGCGAGGGCTCGGCTGCTGAAGAAAAAATTTTCAATCAGGGATCGGCTGCCGCACAAAAAATTGTCGACGAGGGCTCGGCTGCAAGGGACATTTTCTTCGACGAGGGCTCGGCTGCCGGGGTCCTTTTCTTTGACGAGGGCTCGGCTGCTGAAGAAAAAATTTTCAATCAGGGATCGGCTGCCGCACAAAAATTGTCGACGAGGGCTCGGCTGCCGGGTACCTTTCCTTCGACGAGGGCTCGGCTGCCGGGGACCTTTTCTTCGACGAAGGCTCTGCTGCTGAAGAAAAAATTTTCAATGAGGGATCGGCTGCCGCACAAAAAATTTTCGACGAGGGCGCGGCTGCCGGGGACCTTTTCTTCGACGAGGGCTCGGCTGCTGAAAAAAAAATTTTCCATCAGGGATCGGCTGCCGCACAAAAAATTGTCGACGAGGGCTCGGCTGCCGGGTACCTTTTCTTCGATGAGGGCTCGGCTGCCGGGGACCTTTTCTTCGACGAGGGCTCTGCTGCCGGGGACCTTTTCTTCGACGAGGGCTCGGCTGCCGGGGACCTTTTCTTCGACGAGGGTTCGGCTGCTGAAGAAAAAATTTTCAATCAGGGATAGGCTGCCGCACAAAAAATTTTTGACGAGGGCTCGGCTGCCGGGGAACTTTTCTTCGACGAGGGCTCGGCTGCCGTGTACCTTTTCTTCGACGAGGGCTCGGCTGCCGGGGACCTTTCCTTCGACGAGGGCTCGGCTGCCGGGGAACTTTTCTTCGATGAGGGCTCGGCTGCCGGGGACCTTTTCTTCAATGAGGGCTCGGCTGCCGGGGACCTTTTCTTCGACGAGGGCTCGGCTGCTCAAGAAAAAATTTTCAATCAGGGATCGGCTGCCGCACAAAAAATTGTCGACGAGGGCTCGGCTGACGGGGACCTTTTCTTCGACGAGGGCTCGGCTGCCGGGGACCTTTTCTTCGACGAGGGCTCGGCTGCTGAAGAAAAAATTTTCAATCAGGGATCGGCTGCCGCACAAAAAATTTTCGACGAGGGCTCGGCTTCCGGGGACCTTTTCTTCGACGAGGGCTCGGCTGCCGGGGACCTTTTCTTCGACGAGGGCTCGGCTGCCGGGTACCTTTTTTTCGATGAGGGCTCGGCTGCCAGGGACCTTTTCTTCAATGAGGGCTCGGATGCCGGGGACCTTTTCTTCGACGAGGGCTCGGCTGCTGAAAAAAAAATTTTCAATCAGGGATCGGCTGCCGCACAAAAAATTGTCGACGAGGGCTCGGCTGCCGGGGACCTTTTCTTCGATGATGGCTGGTCTGCCGGGGACCTTTTCTTCGACGAGGGATCGGCTGCCGGGGGACCTTTTCTTCGACGAGGGCTCGGCTGCTGAAGAAAAAATTTTCAATCAGGGATCGGCTGCCGCACAAAAAATTTTCGACGAGGGCTCGCCTGCCGGGGACCTTTTCTTCGACGAGGGCTCGGCTGCCGGGGACCTTTTCTTCGACGAGGGCTCGGCTGCCGGGGACCTTTTCTTCGACGAGGGCTCGGCTGCTGAAGAAAAAATTTTCAATGAGGGATCGGCTGCCGCACAAAAAATTTTCGACGAGGGCTCGGCTGCCGGGGACCTTTTCTTCGACGAGGGCTCGGCTGCTGAAGAAAAAATTTTCCATCAGGGATCGGCTGCCGCACAAAAAATTGTCGACGAGGGCTCGGCTGCCGGGGACATTTTCTTCGACGAGGGCTCGGCTGCTTGGGACATTTTCTTCGACGAGGGCTCGGCTGCTGAAGAAAAAATTTTCAATCAGGGATCGGCTGCCGCACAAAAAATTGTCGACGAGGGCTCGGCTGCCGGGTACATTTTCTTCGACGAGGGCTCGGCTGCAGGGGACCTTTCCTTCGACGAGGGCTCGGCTGCCGGGGACCTTTTCTTCGACAAGGGCTCGGCTGCTGGGGACCTTTTCTTTGACGAGGGCTCGCCTGCTGAAGAAAAAATTTTCAATCAGGGATCGGCTGCCGCACAAAAAATTTTTGACGAGGGCTCGCCTGCCGGGGACCTTTTCTTCGACAAGGGCTCGGCTGCCGGGGATCTTTTCTTCGACGAGGGCTCAGCTGCCGGGGACTTTTTCTTCGATTAGGGCTTGCCTGCCGGGGACCTTTTCTTCGACGAGGGCTCGGCTGCCGGGTACCTTTTCTTCGACAAGGGCTCGGCTGCTGAAGAAAAAATTTTCAATCAGGGATTGGCTGCCGCACAAAAAACTGTCGACGAGTGCTCGGCTGCCGGGGACCTTTTCTTCGACGAGGGCTTGGTTCCTAAAGAAAAAATTTTCAATCAGGGATCGGCTGCCGCTCAAAAAATTGTCAACGAGGGCTCGGCTCCCAGGGACCTTTTCCTTGACGAGGGCTCGGCTGCTGAAGAAAAAATTTTCAATCAGGGATCGACTGCCGCACAAAAAATTTTCGACGAGGGCTCGGCTGCCGGGGACCTTTTCTTCGACGAGGGCTCAGCTGCCGGGGACCTTTTCTTCGATGAGGGCTCGGCTGCCGGGGACCTGTTCTTCGACGAGGGCTTGGCTGCTGGGGACTTTTTCTTCGACGAGGGCTTGGCTGCCGGGGATCTTTTCTTCGACGAGGGCTCGGCTGCCGGGGACCTTTTCTTCGACGAGGGCTCGGCTGCTGAAGAAAAAATTTTCAATCAGGGATCGGCTGCCTCACAAAAAATTGTCGACGAGGGCTCGGCTGCCGGGGACCTTTTCTTCGACGAGGGCTCGGCTGCTGGGGACCTTTTCTTCGACGAGGGCTCGGCTGCTGAAGAAAAAATTTTCAATCAGGGATCGGCTGCCGCACAAAAAATTGTCGACGAGGGCTCGGCTGCCGGGGACCTTTTCTTCGACGAGGGCTCGGCTGCCGGGGACCTTTCCTTCGACGAGGGCTCGGCTGCCGGGGAACTTTTCTTCGATGAGGGCTCGGCTGCCGGGGACCTTTTCTTCAATGAGGGCTCGGCTGCCGGGGACCTTTTCTTCGACGAGGGCTCGGCTGCTGAAGAAAAAATTTTCAATCAGGGATCGGCTGCCGCACAAAAAATTGTCGACGAGGGCTCGGCTGCCGGGGACCTTTTCTTCGATGAGGGCTCGGCTGCCGGGGACCTTTTCTTCGACGAGGGCTCGGCTGCTGAAGAAAAAATTTTCAATCAGGGATCGGCTGCCGCACAAAATATTTTCGACGAGGGCTCGGCTTCCGGGGACCTTTTCTTCGACGAGGGCTCGGCTGCCGGGGACCTTTTCTTCGACGAGGGCTCGGCTGCCGGGGACCTTTTCTTCAATGAGGGCTCGGCTGCCGTGGACCTTTTCTTCGACGAGGGCTCGGCTGCTGAAAAAAAAATTTTCAATCAGGGATCGGCTGCCGCACAAAAAATTGTCGACGAGGGCTCGGCTGCCGGGGACCTTTTCTTCGACGAGGGCTCGGCTGCCGGGGACCTTTTCTTCGACGAGGGCTCGGCTGCTGAAGATAAAATTTTCAATCAGGGATCGGCTGCCGCACAAAATATTGTCGACGAGGGCTCGGCTGTCGGGGACATTTTCTTCGACGAGGGCTCGGCTGCTTGGGTACATTTTCTTCGACGAGGGCTCGGCTGCTGAAGAAAAAATTTTCAATCAGGGATCGGCTGCCGCACAAAAAATTGTCGACGAGGGCTCGGCTGCCGGGTACATTTTCTTCGACGAGGGCTCGGCTGCCGGGGACCTTTCCTTCGACGAGGGCTCGGCTGCCGGGGACCTTTTCTTCGACAAGGGCTCGGCTGCTGGGACCTTTTCTTTGACGAGGGCTCGCCTGCTGAAGAAAAAATTTTCAATCAGGGATCGGCTGCCGCACAAAAAATTGTCGACGAGGGCTCGCCTGCCGGGGACCTTTTCTTCGACAAGGGCTCGGCTGCCGGGGATCTTTTCTTCGACGAGGGCTCAGCTGCCGGGGACTTTTTCTTCGATGAGGGCTTGCCTGCCGGGGACCTTTTCTTCGACGAGGGCTCGGCTGCCGGGTACCTTTTCTTCGACAAGGGCTCGGCTGCTGAAGAAAAAATTTTCAATCAGGGATTGGCTGCCACACAAAAAACTGTCGACGAGGGCTCGGCTGCCGGGGACCTTTTCTTCGACGAGGGCTTGGTTCCTAAAGAAAAAATTTTCAATCAGGGATCGGCTGCCCGCTCAAAAAATTGTCAACGAGGGCTCGGCTCCCAGGGACCTTTTCCTTGACGAGGGCTCGGCTGCTGAAGAAAAAATTTTCAATCAGGGATCGACTGCCGCACAAAAAATTTTCGACGAGGGCTCGGCTGCCGGGGACCTTTTCTTCAACGAGGGCTCAGCTGCCGGGGACCTTTCTTCGATGAGGGCTCGACTGCCGGGGACCTGTTCTTCGACGAGGGCTCGGCTGCTGGGGACTTTTTCTTCGACGAGGGCTTGGCTGCCGGGGACCTTTTCTTCGACGAGGGCTCGGCTGCTGGGGAGCTTTTCTTCGACGAGGGCTCGGCTGCTGAAGAAAAAATTTTCAATCAGGGATTGGCTGCCGCACAAAAAATTGTCGACGAGGGCTCGGCTGCCGTGTACCTTTTCTTCGACGAGGGCTCGGCTGCCGGGGAACTTTCCTTCGACGAGGGCACGGCTGCCGGGGAACTTTTCTTCGATGAGGGCTCGGCTGCCTGGGACCTTTTCTTCAATGAGGGCTCGGCTGCCGGGGACCTTTTCTTCAATGAGGGCTCGGCTGCCGGGGACCTTTTCTTTGACGAGGGCTCGGCTGCTGAAGAAAAAATTTTCAATCAGGGATCGGCTGCCGCACAAAAAATTGTCGACGAGGGCTCGGCTGCCGGGGACCTTTTCTTCGACGAGGGCTCGGCTGCCGCGGACCTTTTCTTCGACGAGGGCTCGGTTCCTGAAGAAAAAATTTTCAATCAGGTATCGGCTGCCACACAAAATTTTTCGACGAGGGCTCAGCTGCCGCACAAAAAAATTTTGACGAGGGCTCGGCTGCTGGGGACCTTTTCTTCGACGAGGGCTCGGCTGCCGGGGACCTTTTCTTCGACGAGTGCTCAGCTGTCAGGGAACTTTTCTTCAATGAGGGCTCGGCTGCTGAAGAAAAAATTTTCAATCAGGGATCGGCTGCCGAACAAAATATTTTCGACGAGGGTTTGGCTGCCAGGGACATTTTCTTCGACGAGGGCTCGGCTGCTGAAGAAAAAATTTTCAATCAGGGATCGGCTGCCGCACAAAAAATTGTCGACGAGGGCTCGGCTGCCGGGGACCTTTCCTTCGACGAGGGCTCGGCTGCCGGGGACCTTTTCTTCGACGAAGGCTCTGCTGCTGAAGGAAAAATTTTCAATGAGGGATCGGCTGCCGCACAAAAAATTTTCGACGAGGGCTCGGCTGCCGGGGACCTTTTCTTCGACGAGGGCTCGGCTGCTGAAAAAAAAATTTTCCATCAGGGATCGGCTGCCGCACAAAAAATTGTCGACGAGGGCTCGGCTGCCGGGGACCTTTTCTTCGACGAGGGCTCGGCTGCCGGGGACCTTTTCTTGGACGAGGTCTCGGTTCCTGAAGAAAAAATTTTCAATCAGGGATCGGCTGCCACACAAAATATTTTCAACGAGGGCTCAGCTGCTGCACAAAAAAATTTTGACGAGGGCTCGGCTGCCCGGGACCTTTTCTTCGACGAGGGCTTGGCTGCCGGGGACTTTTCTTCGACGAGGGATCGGCTGCCAGGGACCTTTTCTTCAACGGGGGCTTGGCTGCTGAAGAAAAAATTTTCAATCAGGGATCGGCTGCCGCACAAAAAATTGTCGACGAGGGTTCGGCTGCCGGGGACCTTTTCTTCGACGAGGGCTCGGCTGCTGGGGGCATTTTCTTCGATGAGGGCTCGGCTGCCGGGGACCTTTTCTTCGACGAGGTCTCGTCTGCCGGGGACTTTTTCTTCGACGAGGGCTCGGCTGCCGGGGACCTTTTCTTCGACGAGGGCTCGGCTGCCGGGGACCTTTTCTTCGACGAGGGCTCGGCTGCTGAAGAAAAAATTTTCAATCAGGGATCGGCTGCCGCACAAAAAATTGTCGACGAGGGCTCGGCTGCCGGGGTCCTTTTCTTTGACGAGGGCTCGGCTGCTGAAGAAAAAATTTTCAATCAGGGATCGGCTGCCGCACAAAAAATTGTCGACGAGGGCTCGGCTGCCGGGGACCTTTCCTTCGACGAGGGCTCGGCTGCCGGGGACCTTTTCTTCGACGAAGGCTCTGCTGCTGAAGAAAAAATTTTCAATGAGGGATCGGCTGCCGCACAAAAAATTTTCGACGAGGGCTCGGCTGCCGGGGACCTTTTCTTCGACGAGGGCTCGGCTGCTGAAAAAAAAAATTTTCCATCAGGGATCGGCTGCGGCACAAAAAATTGTCGACGAGGGCTCGGCTGCCGGGTACCTTTTCTTCGATGAGGGCTCGGCTGCCGGGGACCTTTTCTTCGACGAGGGCTCTGCTGCCGGGGACCTTTTCTTCGACGAGGGCTCTGCTGCCGGGGACCTTTTCTTCGACGCGGGCTCGGCTGCCGGGGACCTTTTCTTCGACGAGGGTTCGGCTGCTGAAGAAAAAATTTTCAATCAGGGATCGGCTGCCGCACAAAAAATTTTCGACGAGGGCTCGGCTGCCGGGGAACTTTTCTTCGACGAGGGCTCGGCTGCCGGGGACCTTTTCTTCGACGAGGGCTCGGCTGCCGGGTACCTTTTCTTCGATGAGGGCTCGGCTGCCGGGGACCTTTTCTTCGACGAGGTCTCGGATGCCGGGGACCTTTTCTTCGACGAGGGCTCGGCTGCCGGGGACCTTTTCTTCGACGAGGGCTCAGCTGCTGAAGAAAAAATTTTCAATCAGGGATCGGCTGCCGCACAAAATATTGTCGACGAGGGCTCGGCTGTCGGGGATATTTTCTTCGACGAGGGCTCGGCTGCTGGGGGCATTTTCTTCGACGAGGGCTCGGCTGCTGAAGAAAAAATTTTCAATCAGGGATCGGCTGCCGCACAAAAAATTGTCGACGAGGGCTCGGCTGCCGGGGACCTTTTCTTCGACGAGGGCTCGGCTGCCGGGGACCTTTTCTTCGACGAGGGCTCGGCTGCTGAAGAAAAAATTTTCAATCAGGGATCGGCTGCCGCACAAAAAATTGTCGACGAAAGCTCGGCTGCCAGGGACCTTTTCTTCGACGAGGGCTCGGCTGCCGCGGACCTTTTCTTCGACGAGGCCTCGGTTCCTGAAGAAAAAATTTTCAATCAGGGATCGGCTGCCACACAAAATTTTTCGACGAGGGCTCAGCTGCCGCACAAAAAAATTTTGACGAGGGCTCGGCTGCTGGGGACCTTTTCTTCGACGAGGGCTCGGCTGCCGGGGACATTTTCTTCGACGAGGGCTCGGCTGCTGGGAACCTTTTCTTCGACGAGGGCTCGGCTGCTGAAGAAAAAATTTTCAATCAGGGATCGGCTGCCGCACAAAAAATTGTCGACGAGGGCTCGGCTGCCGGGGACCTTTCCTTCGACGAGGGCTCGGCTGCCGGGGACCTTTTCTTCGACGAAGGCTCTGCTGCTGAAGAAAAAATTTTCAATGAGGGATCGGCTGCCGCACAAAAAATTTTCGACGAGGGCTCGGCTGCCGGGGACCTTTTCTTCGACGAGGGCTCGGCTGCTGAAAAAAAAATTTTCCATCAGGGATCGGCTGCCGCACAAAAAATTGTCGACGAGGGCTCGGCTGCCGGGGACCTTTTCTTCGACGAGGGCTCGGCTGCCGGGGACCTTTTCTTGGACGAGGGCTCGGTTCCTGAAGAAAAAATTTTCAATCAGGGATCGGCTGCCACACAAAATATTTTCAACGAGGGCTCAGCTGCTGCACAAAAAAATTTTGACGAGGGCTCGGCTGCCCGGGACCTTTTCTTCGACGAGGGCTTGGCTGCCGGGGACTTTTCTTCGACGAGGGCTCGGCTGCCAGGGACCTTTTCTTCAACGGGGGCTCGGCTGCTGAAGAAAAAATTTTCAATCAGGGATCGGCTGCCGCACAAAAAATTGTCGACGAGGGTTCGGCTGCCGGGGACCTTTTCTTCGACGAGGGCTCGGCTGCCGGGGACCTTTTCTTCGATGAGTGCTCGGCTGCCGGGGACCTTTTCTTCGATGAGGTCTCGTCTGCCGGGGACTTTTTCTTCGACGAGGGCTCGGCTGCCGGGGACCTTTTCTTCGGCGAGGGCTCGGCTGCTGAAGAAAAAATTTTCAATCAGGGATCGGCTGCCGCACAAAAAATTGTCGACGAGGGCTCGGCTGCAAGGGACATTTTCTTCGACGAGGGCTCGGCTGCCGGGGTCCTTTTCTTTGACGAGGGCTCGGCTGCTGAAGAAAAAATTTTCAATCAGGGATCGGCTGCCGCACAAAAATTGTCGACGAGGGCTCGGCTGCCGGGTACCTTTCCTTCGACGAGGGCTCGGCTGCCGGGGACCTTTTCTTCGACGAAGGCTCTGCTGCTGAAGAAAAAATTTTCAATGAGGGATCGGCTGCCGCACAAAAAATTTTCGACGAGGGCTCGGCTGCCGGGGACCTTTTCTTCGACGAGGGCTCGGCTGCTGAAAAAAAAATTTTCCATCAGGGATCGGCTGCCGCACAAAAAATTGTCGACGAGGGCTCGGCTGCCGGGTACCTTTTCTTCGATGAGGGCTCGGCTGCCGGGGACCTTTTCTTCGACGAGGGCTCTGCTGCCGGGGACCTTTTCTTCGACGAGGGCTCGGCTGCCGGGGACCTTTTCTTCGACGAGGGTTCGGCTGCTGAAGAAAAAATTTTCAATCAGGGATAGGCTGCCGCACAAAAAATTTTTGACGAGGGCTCGGCTGCCGGGGAACTTTTCTTCGACGAGGGCTCGGCTGCCGTGTACCTTTTCTTCGACGAGGGCTCGGCTGCCGGGGACCTTTCCTTCGACGAGGGCTCGGCTGCCGGGGAACTTTTCTTCGATGAGGGCTCGGCTGCCGGGGACCTTTTCTTCAATGAGGGCTCGGCTGCCGGGGACCTTTTCTTCGACGAGGGCTCGGCTGCTCAAGAAAAAATTTTCAATCAGGGATCGGCTGCCGCACAAAAAATTGTCGACGAGGGCTCGGCTGACGGGGACCTTTTCTTCGACGAGGGCTCGGCTGCCGGGGACCTTTTCTTCGACGAGGGCTCGGCTGCTGAAGAAAAAATTTTCAATCAGGGATCGGCTGCCGCACAAAAAATTTTCGACGAGGGCTCGGCTTCCGGGGACCTTTTCTTCGACGAGGGCTCGGCTGCCGGGGACCTTTTCTTCGACGAGGGCTCGGCTGCCGGGTACCTTTTTTTCGATGAGGGCTCGGCTGCCAGGGACCTTTTCTTCAATGAGGGCTCGGATGCCGGGGACCTTTTCTTCGACGAGGGCTCGGCTGCTGAAAAAAAAATTTTCAATCAGGGATCGGCTGCCGCACAAAAAATTGTCGACGAGGGCTCGGCTGCCGGGGACCTTTTCTTCGATGATGGCTGGTCTGCCGGGGACCTTTTCTTCGACGAGGGATCGGCTGCCGGGGACCTTTTCTTCGACGAGGGCTCGGCTGCTGAAGAAAAAATTTTCAATCAGGGATCGGCTGCCGCACAAAAAATTTTCGACGAGGGCTCGCCTGCCGGGGACCTTTTCTTCGACGAGGGCTCGGCTGCCGGGGACCTTTTCTTCGACGAGGGCTCGGCTGCCGGGGACCTTTTCTTCGACGAGGGCTCGGCTGCTGAAGAAAAAATTTTCAATGAGGGATCGGCTGCCGCACAAAAAATTTTCGACGAGGGCTCGGCTGCCGGGGACCTTTTCTTCGACGAGGGCTCGGCTGCTGAAGAAAAAATTTTCCATCAGGGATCGGCTGCCGCACAAAAAATTGTCGACGAGGGCTCGGCTGCCGGGGACATTTTCTTCGACGAGGGCTCGGCTGCTTGGGACATTTTCTTCGACGAGGGCTCGGCTGCTGAAGAAAAAATTTTCAATCAGGGATCGGCTGCCGCACAAAAAATTGTCGACGAGGGCTCGGCTGCCGGGTACATTTTCTTCGACGAGGGCTCGGCTGCAGGGGACCTTTCCTTCGACGAGGGCTCGGCTGCCGGGGACCTTTTCTTCGACAAGGGCTCGGCTGCTGGGGACCTTTTCTTTGACGAGGGCTCGCCTGCTGAAGAAAAAATTTTCAATCAGGGATCGGCTGCCGCACAAAAAATTTTCGACGAGGGCTCGCCTGCCGGGGACCTTTTCTTCGACAAGGGCTCGGCTGCCGGGGATCTTTTCTTCGACGAGGGCTCAGCTGCCGGGGACTTTTTCTTCGATTAGGGCTTGCCTGCCGGGGACCTTTTCTTCGACGAGGGCTCGGCTGCCGGGTACCTTTTCTTCGACAAGGGCTCGGCTGCTGAAGAAAAAATTTTCAATCAGGGATTGGCTGCCGCACAAAAAACTGTCGACGAGTGCTCGGCTGCCGGGGACCTTTTCTTCGACGAGGGCTTGGTTCCTAAAGAAAAAATTTTCAATCAGGGATCGGCTGCCGCTCAAAAAATTGTCAACGAGGGCTCGGCTCCCAGGGACCTTTTCCTTGACGAGGGCTCGGCTGCTGAAGAAAAAATTTTCAATCAGGGATCGACTGCCGCACAAAAAATTTTCGACGAGGGCTCGGCTGCCGGGGACCTTTTCTTCGACGAGGGCTCGGCTGCTGGGGACCTTTTCTTCGACGAGGGCTCGGCTGCTGAAGAAAAAATTTTCAATCAGGGATCGGCTGCCGCACAAAAAATTGTCGACGAGGGCTCGGCTGCCGGGGACCTTTTCTTCGACGAGGGCTCGGCTGCCGGGGACCTTTCCTTCGACGAGGGCTCGGCTGCCGGGGAACTTTTCTTCGATGAGGGCTCGGCTGCCGGGGACCTTTTCTTCAATGAGGGCTCGGCTGCCGGGGACCTTTTCTTCGACGAGGGCTCGGCTGCTGAAGAAAAAATTTTCAATCAGGGATCGGCTGCCGCACAAAAAATTGTCGACGAGGGCTCGGCTGCCGGGGACCTTTTCTTCGATGAGGGCTCGGCTGCCGGGGACCTTTTCTTCGACGAGGGCTCGGCTGCTGAAGAAAAAATTTTCAATCAGGGATCGGCTGCCGCACAAAATATTTTCGACGAGGGCTCGGCTTCCGGGGACCTTTTCTTCGACGAGGGCTCGGCTGCCGGGGACCTTTTCTTCGACGAGGGCTCGGCTGCCGGGGACCTTTTCTTCAATGAGGGCTCGGCTGCCGTGGACCTTTTCTTCGACGAGGGCTCGGCTGCTGAAAAAAAAATTTTCAATCAGGGATCGGCTGCCGCACAAAAAATTGTCGACGAGGGCTCGGCTGCCGGGGACCTTTTCTTCGACGAGGGCTCGGCTGCCGGGGACCTTTTCTTCGACGAGGGCTCGGCTGCTGAAGATAAAATTTTCAATCAGGGATCGGCTGCCGCACAAAATATTGTCGACGAGGGCTCGGCTGTCGGGGACATTTTCTTCGACGAGGGCTCGGCTGCTTGGGACATTTTCTTCGACGAGGGCTCGGCTGCTGAAGAAAAAATTTTCAATCAGGGATCGGCTGCCGCACAAAAAATTGTCGACGAGGGCTCGGCTGCCGGGTACATTTTCTTCGACGAGGGCTCGGCTGCCGGGGACCTTTCCTTCGACGAGGGCTCGGCTGCCGGGGACCTTTTCTTCGACAAGGGCTCGGCTGCTGGGGACCTTTTCTTTGACGAGGGCTCGCCTGCTGAAGAAAAAATTTTCAATCAGGGATCGGCTGCCGCACAAAAAATTGTCGACGAGGGCTCGCCTGCCGGGGACCTTTTCTTCGACAAGGGCTCGGCTGCCGGGGATCTTTTCTTCGACGAGGGCTCAGCTGCCGGGGACTTTTTCTTCGATGAGGGCTTGCCTGCCGGGGACCTTTTCTTCGACGAGGGCTCGGCTGCCGGGTACCTTTTCTTCGACAAGGGCTCGGCTGCTGAAGAAAAAATTTTCAATCAGGGATTGGCTGCCACACAAAAAACTGTCGACGAGGGCTCGGCTGCCGGGGACCTTTTCTTCGACGAGGGCTTGGTTCCTAAAGAAAAAATTTTCAATCAGGGATCGGCTGCCGCTCAAAAAATTGTCAACGAGGGCTCGGCTCCCAGGGACCTTTTCCTTGACGAGGGCTCGGCTGCTGAAGAAAAAATTTTCAATCAGGGATCGACTGCCGCACAAAAAATTTTCGACGAGGGCTCGGCTGCCGGGGACCTTTTCTTCAACGAGGGCTCAGCTGCCGGGGACCTTTTCTTCGATGAGGGCTCGACTGCCGGGGACCTGTTCTTCGACGAGGGCTCGGCTGCTGGGGACTTTTTCTTCGACGAGGGCTTGGCTGCCGGGGACCTTTTCTTCGACGAGGGCTCGGCTGCTGGGGAGCTTTTCTTCGACGAGGGCTCGGCTGCTGAAGAAAAAATTTTCAATCAGGGATTGGCTGCCGCACAAAAAATTGTCGACGAGGGCTCGGCTGCCGTGTACCTTTTCTTCGACGAGGGCTCGGCTGCCGGGGAACTTTCCTTCGACGAGGGCACGGCTGCCGGGGAACTTTTCTTCGATGAGGGCTCGGCTGCCTGGGACCTTTTCTTCAATGAGGGCTCGGCTGCCGGGGACCTTTTCTTCAATGAGGGCTCGGCTGCCGGGGACCTTTTCTTTGACGAGGGCTCGGCTGCTGAAGAAAAAATTTTCAATCAGGGATCGGCTGCCGCACAAAAAATTGTCGACGAGGGCTCGGCTGCCGGGGACCTTTTCTTCGACGAGGGCTCGGCTGCCGCGGACCTTTTCTTCGACGAGGGCTCGGTTCCTGAAGAAAAAATTTTCAATCAGGTATCGGCTGCCACACAAAATTTTTCGACGAGGGCTCAGCTGCCGCACAAAAAAATTTTGACGAGGGCTCGGCTGCTGGGGACCTTTTCTTCGACGAGGGCTCGGCTGCCGGGGACCTTTTCTTCGACGAGTGCTCAGCTGTCAGGGAACTTTTCTTCAATGAGGGCTCGGCTGCTGAAGAAAAAATTTTCAATCAGGGATCGGCTGCCGAACAAAATATTTTCGACGAGGGTTTGGCTGCCAGGGACATTTTCTTCGACGAGGGCTCGGCTGCTGGGAACCTTTTCTTCGACGAGGGCTCGGCTGCTGAAGAAAAAATTTTCAATCAGGGATCGGCTGCCGCACAAAAAATTGTCGACGAGGGCTCGGCTGCCGGGGACCTTTCCTTCGACGAGGGCTCGGCTGCCGGGGACCTTTTCTTCGACGAAGGCTCTGCTGCTGAAGGAAAAATTTTCAATGAGGGATCGGCTGCCGCACAAAAAATTTTCGACGAGGGCTCGGCTGCCGGGGACCTTTTCTTCGACGAGGGCTCGGCTGCTGAAAAAAAAATTTTCCATCAGGGATCGGCTGCCGCACAAAAAATTGTCGACGAGGGCTCGGCTGCCGGGGACCTTTTCTTCGACGAGGGCTCGGCTGCCGGGGACCTTTTCTTGGACGAGGTCTCGGTTCCTGAAGAAAAAATTTTCAATCAGGGATCGGCTGCCACACAAAATATTTTCAACGAGGGCTCAGCTGCTGCACAAAAAAATTTTGACGAGGGCTCGGCTGCCCGGGACCTTTTCTTCGACGAGGGCTTGGCTGCCGGGGACTTTTCTTCGACGAGGGATCGGCTGCCAGGGACCTTTTCTTCAACGGGGGCTTGGCTGCTGAAGAAAAAATTTTCAATCAGGGATCGGCTGCCGCACAAAAAATTGTCGACGAGGGCTCGGCTGCCGGGGACCTTTTCTTCGACGAGGGCTCGGCTGCCGGGGACCTTTTCTTCGACGAGGGCTCGGCTGCTGAAGAAAAAATTTTCAATCAGGGATCGGCTGCCGCACAAAAAATTTTCGACGAGGGCTCGGCTTCCGGGGACCTTTTCTTCGACGAGGGCTCGGCTGCCGGGGACCTTTTCTTCGACGAGGGCTCGGCTGCCGGGTACCTTTTTTTCGATGAGGGCTCGGCTGCCGGGGACCTTTTCTTCAATGAGGGCTCGGCTGCCGGGGACCTTTTCTTCGACGAGGGCTCGGCTGCTGAAAAAAAAATTTTCAATCAGGGATCGGCTGCCGCACAAAAAATTGTCGACGAGGGCTCGGCTGCCGGGGACCTTTTCTTCGACGAGGGCTCGGCTGCCGGGGACCTTTTCTTCGACGAGGGCTCGGCTGCTGAAGATAAAATTTTCAATCAGGGATCGGCTGCCGCACAAAATATTGTCGACGAGGGCTCGGCTGTCGGGGACATTTTCTTCGACGAGGGCTCGGCTGCTTGGGACCTTTTCTTCGACGAGGGCTCGGCTGCTGAAGAAAAAATTTTCAATCAGGGATCGGCTGCCGCACAAAAAATTGTCGACGAGGGCTCGGCTGCCGGGTACATTTTCTTCGACGAGGGCTCGGCTGCCGGGGACCTTTCCTTCGACGAGGGCTCGGCTGCCGGGGACCTTTTCTTCGACAAGGGCTCGGCTGCTGGGGACCTTTTCTTTCACGAGGGCTCGCCTGCTGAAGAAAAAATTTTCAATCAGGGATCGGCTGCCGCACAAAAAATTGTCGACGAGGGCTCGCCTGCCGGGGACCTTTTCTACGACAAGGGCTCGGCTGCCGGGGATCTTTTCTTCGACGAGGGCTCAGCTGCCGGGGACTTTTTCTTCGACGAGGGCTCGGCTGCTGGGGACCTTTTCTTCGACGAGGGCTCGGCTGCCGGGGACCTTTTCTTCGACGAGGGCTCGGCTGCTGAAGAAAAAATTTTCAATCAGGGATCGGCTGCCACACAAAAAATTGTCGACGAGGGCTCGGCTGCCGGGGACATTTTCTTCGACGAGGGCTCGGCTGCCGGGGTCCTTTTCTTTGACGAGGGCTCGGCTGCTGAAGAAAAAATTTTCAATCAGGGATCGGCTGCCGCACAAAAAATTGTCGACGAGGGCTCGGCTGCCGGGTACCTTTTCTTCGATGAGGGCTCGGCTGCCGGGGACCTTTTCTTCGACGAGGGCTCTGCTGCCGGGGACCTTTTCTTCGACGAGGGCTCGGCTGCCGGGGACCTTTTCTTCGATGAGGGCTTGGCTGCCGGGGACCTTTTCTTCGACGAGGGCTCGGCTGCCGGGGACCTTTTCTTCGACGAGGGCTCAGCTGCTGAAGAAAAAATTTTCAATCAGGGATCGGCTGCCGCACAAAATATTGTCGACGAGGGCTCGGCTGTCGGGGACATTTTCTTCGACGAGGGCTCGGCTGCTTGGGACATTTTCTTCGACGAGGGCTCGGCTGCTGAAGAAAAAATTTTCAATCAGGGATCGGCTGCCGCACAAAAAATTGTCGACGAGGGCTCGGCTGCAGGGTACATTTTCTTCGACGAGGGCTCGGCTGCAGGGGACCTTTCCTTCGACGAGGGCTCGGCTGCCGGGGACCTTTTCTTCGACAAGGGCTCGGCTGCTGGGGACCTTTTCTTTGACGAGGGCTCGCCTGCTGAAGAAAAAATTTTCAATCAGGGATCGGCTGCCGCACAAAAAATTTTTGACGAGGGCTCGCCTGCCGGGGACCTTTTCTTCGACAAGGGCTCGGCTGCCGGGGATCTTTTCTTCGACGAGGGCTCAGCTGCCGGGGACTTTTTCTTCGATGAGGGCTTGCCTGCCGGGGACCTTTTCTTCGACGAGGGCTCGGCTGCCGGGTACCTTTTCTTCGACAAGGGCTCGGCTGCTGAAGAAAAAATTTTCAATCAGGGATTGGCTGCCGCACAAAAAACTGTCGACGAGTGCTCGGCTGCCGGGGACCTTTTCTTCGACGAGGGCTTGGTTCCTAAAGAAAAAATTTTCAATCAGGGATCGGCTGCCGCTCAAAAAATTGTCAACGAGGGCTCGGCTCCCAGGGACCTTTTCCTTGACGAGGGCTCGGCTGCTGAAGAAAAAATTTTCAATCAGGGATCGACTGCCGCACAAAAAATTTTCGACGAGGGCTCGGCTGCCGGGGACCTTTTCTTCGACGAGGGCTCAGCTGCCGGGGACCTTTTCTTCGATGAGGGCTCGGCTGCCGGGGACCTGTTCTTCGACGAGGGCTCGGCTGCTGGGGACTTTTTCTTCGACGAGGGCTTGGCTGCCGGGGATCTTTTCTTCGACGAGGGCTCGGCTGCCGGGGACCTTTTCTTCGACGAGGGCTCGGCTGCTGAAGAAAAAATTTTCAATCAGGGATCGGCTGCCGCACAAAAAATTGTCGACGAGGGCTCGGCTGCTGGGGACCTTTTCTTCGACGAGGGCTCGGCTGCTGGGGACCTTTTCTTCGACGAGGGCTCGGCTGCTGAAGAAAAAATTTTCAATCAGGGATTGGCTGCCGCACAAAAAATTGTCGACGAGGGCTCGGCTGCCGTGTACCTTTTCTTCGACGAGGGCTCGGCTGCCGGGGACCTTTCCTTCGACGAGGGCTCGGCTGCCGGGGAACTTTTCTTCGATGAGGGCTCGGCTGCCGGGGACCTTTTCTTCAATGAGGGCTCGGCTGCCGGGGACCTTTTCTTCGACGAGGGCTCGGCTGCTCAAGAAAAAATTTTCAATCAGGGATCGGCTGCCGCACAAAAAATTGTCGACGAGGGCTCGGCTGACGGGGACCTTTTCTTCGACGAGGGCTCGGCTGCCGGGGACCTTTTCTTCGACGAGGGCTCGGCTGCTGAAGAAAAAATTTTCAATCAGGGATCGGCTGCCGCACAAAAAATTTTCGACGAGGGCTCGGCTTCCGGGGACCTTTTCTTCGACGAGGGCTCGGCTGCCGGGGACCTTTTCTTCGACGAGGGCTCGGCTGCCGGGTACCTTTTTTTCGATGAGGGCTCGGCTGCCAGGGACCTTTTCTTCAATGAGGGCTCGGCTGCCGGGGACCTTTTCTTCGACGAGGGCTCGGCTGCTGAAAAAAAAATTTTCAATCAGGGATCGGCTGCCGCACAAAAAATTGTCGACGAGGGCTCGGCTGCCGGGGACCTTTTCTTCGATGATGGCTGGTCTGCCGGGGACCTTTTCTTCGACGAGGGATCGGCTGCCGGGGACCTTTTCTTCGACGAGGGCTCGGCTGCTGAAGAAAAAATTTTCAATCAGGGATCGGCTGCCGCACAAAAAATTTTCGACGAGGGCTCGCCTGCCGGGGACCTTTTCTTCGACGAGGGCTCGGCTGCCGGGGACCTTTTCTTCGACGAGGGCTCGGCTGCCGGGGACCTTTTCTTCGACGAGGGCTCGGCTGCTGAAGAAAAAATTTTCAATGAGGGATCGGCTGCCGCACAAAAAATTGTCGACGAGGGCTCGGCTGCCGGGGACCTTTTCTTCGACGAGGGCTCGGCTGCTGAAGAAAAAATTTTCCATCAGGGATCGGCTGCCGCACAAAAAATTGTCGACGAGGGCTCGGCTGCCGGGGACATTTTCTTCGACGAGGGCTCGGCTGCTTGGGACATTTTCTTCGACGAGGGCTCGGCTGCTGAAGAAAAAATTTTCAATCAGGGATCGGCTGCCGCACAAAAAATTGTCGACGAGGGCTCGGCTGCCGGGTACATTTTCTTCGACGAGGGCTCGGCTGCAGGGGACCTTTCCTTCGACGAGGGCTCGGCTGCCGGGGACCTTTTCTTCGACAAGGGCTCGGCTGCTGGGGACCTTTTCTTTGACGAGGGCTCGCCTGCTGAAGAAAAAATTTTCAATCAGGGATCGGCTGCCGCACAAAAAATTTTCGACGAGGGCTCGCCTGCCGGGGACCTTTTCTTCGACAAGGGCTCGGCTGCCGGGGATCTTTTCTTCGACGAGGGCTCAGCTGCCGGGGACTTTTTCTTCGATGAGGGCTTGCCTGCCGGGGACCTTTTCTTCGACGAGGGCTCGGCTGCCGGGTACCTTTTCTTCGACAAGGGCTCGGCTGCTGAAGAAAAAATTTTCAATCAGGGATTGGCTGCCGCACAAAAAACTGTCGACGAGTGCTCGGCTGCCGGGGACCTTTTCTTCGACGAGGGCTTGGTTCCTAAAGAAAAAATTTTCAATCAGGGATCGGCTGCCGCTCAAAAAATTGTCAACGAGGGCTCGGCTCCCAGGGACCTTTTCCTTGACGAGGGCTCGGCTGCTGAAGAAAAAATTTTCAATCAGGGATCGACTGCCGCACAAAAAATTTTCGACGAGGGCTCGGCTGCCGGGGACCTTTTCTTAGACGAGGGCTCAGCTGCCGGGGACCTTTTCTTCGATGAGGGCTCGGCTGCCGGGGACCTGTTCTTCGACGAGGGCTTGGCTGCTGGGGACTTTTTCTTCGACGAGGGCTTGGCTGCCGGGGATCTTTTCTTCGACGAGGGCTCGGCTGCCGGGGACCTTGTCTTCGACGAGGGCTCGGCTGCTGAAGAAAAAATTTTCAATCAGGGATCAGCTGCCTCACAAAAAATTGTCGACGAGGGCTCGGCTGCCGGGGACCTTTTCTTCGACGAGGGCTCGGCTGCTGGGGACCTTTTCTTCGACGAGGGCTCGGCTGCTGAAGAAAAAATTTTCAATCAGGGATCGGCTGCCGCACAAAAAATTGTCGACGAGGGCTCGGCTGCCGGGGACCTTTTCTTCGACGAGGGCTCGGCTGCCGGGGACCTTTCCTTCGACGAGGGCTCGGCTGCCGGGGAACTTTTCTTCGATGAGGGCTCGGCTGCCGGGGACCTTTTCTTCAATGAGGGCTCGGCTGCCGGGGACCTTTTCTTCGACGAGGGCTCGGCTGCTGAAGAAAAAATTTTCAATCAGGGATCGGCTGCCGCACAAAAAATTGTCGACGAGGGCTCGGCTGCCGGGGACCTTTTCTTCGATGAGGGCTCGGCTGCTCAAGAAAAAATTTTCAATCAGGGATCGGCTGCCGCACAAAAAATTGTCGACGAGGGCTCGGCTGACGGGGACCTTTTCTTCGACGAGGGCTCGGCTGCCGGGGACCTTTTCTTCGACGAGGGCTCGGCTGCTGAAGAAAAAATTTTCAATCAGGGATCGGCTGCCGCACAAAAAATTTTCGACGAGGGCTCGGCTTCCGGGGACCTTTTCTTCGACGAGGGCTCGGCTGCCGGGGACCTTTTCTTCGACGAGGGCTCGGCTGCCGGGTACCTTTTTTTCGATGAGGGCTCGGCTGCCAGGGACCTTTTCTTCAATGAGGGCTCGGCTGCCGGGGACCTTTTCTTCGACGAGGGCTCGGCTGCTGAAAAAAAAATTTTCAATCAGGGATCGGCTGCCGCACAAAAAATTGTCGACGAGGGCTCGGCTGCCGGGGACCTTTTCTTCGATGATGGCTGGTCTGCCGGGGACCTTTTCTTCGACGAGGGATCGGCTGCCGGGGACCTTTTCTTCGACGAGGGCTCGGCTGCTGAAGAAAAAATTTTCAATCAGGGATCGGCTGCCGCACAAAAAATTTTCGACGAGGGCTCGCCTGCCGGGGACCTTTTCTTCGACGAGGGCTCGGCTGCCGGGGACCTTTTCTTCGACGAGGGCTCGGCTGCTGAAGAAAAAATTTTCAATGAGGGATCGGCTGCCGCACAAAAAATTTTCGACGAGGGCTCGGCTGCCGGGGACCTTTTCTTCGACGAGGGCTCGGCTGCTGAAGAAAAAATTTTCCATCAGGGATCGGCTGCCGCACAAAAAATTGTCGACGAGGGCTCGGCTGCCGGGGACATTTTCTTCGACGAGGGCTCGGCTGCTTGGGACATTTTCTTCGACGAGGGCTCGGCTGCTGAAGAAAAAATTTTCAATCAGGGATCGGCTGCCGCACAAAAAATTGTCGACGAGGGCTCGGCTGCCGGGTACATTTTCTTCGACGAGGGCTCGGCTGCAGGGGACCTTTCCTTCGACGAGGGCTCGGCTGCCGGGGACCTTTTCTTCGACAAGGGCTCGGCTGCTGGGGACCTTTTCTTTGACGAGGGCTCGCCTGCTGAAGAAAAAATTTTCAATCAGGGATCGGCTGCCGCACAAAAAATTTTCGACGAGGGCTCGCCTGCCGGGGACCTTTTCTTCGACAAGGGCTCGGCTGCCGGGGATCTTTTCTTCGACGAGGGCTCAGCTGCCGGGGACTTTTTCTTCGATGAGGGCTTGCCTGCCGGGGACCTTTTCTTCGACGAGGGCTCGGCTGCCGGGTACCTTTTCTTCGACAAGGGCTCGGCTGCTGAAGAAAAAATTTTCAATCAGGGATTGGCTGCCGCACAAAAAACTGTCGACGAGTGCTCGGCTGCCGGGGACCTTTTCTTCGACGAGGGCTTGGTTCCTAAAGAAAAAATTTTCAATCAGGGATCGGCTGCCGCTCAAAAAATTGTCAACGAGGGCTCGGCTCCCAGGGACCTTTTCCTTGACGAGGGCTCGGCTGCTGAAGAAAAAATTTTCAATCAGGGATCGACTGCCGCACAAAAAATTTTCGACGAGGGCTCGGCTGCCGGGGACCTTTTCTTAGACGAGGGCTCAGCTGCCGGGGACCTTTTCTTCGATGAGGGCTCGGCTGCCGGGGACCTGTTCTTCGACGAGGGCTTGGCTGCTGGGGACTTTTTCTTCGACGAGGGCTTGGCTGCCGGGGATCTTTTCTTCGACGAGGGCTCGGCTGCCGGGGACCTTGTCTTCGACCGACGAGGGCTCGGCTGCTGAAGAAAAAATTTTCAATCAGGGATCAGCTGCCTCACAAAAAATTGTCGACGAGGGCTCGGCTGCCGGGGACCTTTTCTTCGACGAGGGCTCGGCTGCTGGGGACCTTTTCTTCGACGAGGGCTCGGCTGCTGAAGAAAAAATTTTCAATCAGGGATCGGCTGCCGCACAAAAAATTGTCGACGAGGGCTCGGCTGCCGGGGACCTTTTCTTCGACGAGGGCTCGGCTGCCGGGGACCTTTCCTTCGACGAGGGCTCGGCTGCCGGGGAACTTTTCTTCGATGAGGGCTCGGCTGCCGGGGACCTTTTCTTCAATGAGGGCTCGGCTGCCGGGGACCTTTTCTTCGACGAGGGCTCGGCTGCTGAAGAAAAAATTTTCAATCAGGGATCGGCTGCCGCACAAAAAATTGTCGACGAGGGCTCGGCTGCCGGGGACCTTTTCTTCGATGAGGGCTCGGCTGCCGGGGACCTTTTCTTCGACGAGGGCTCGGCTGCTGAAGAAAAAATTTTCAATCAGGGATCGGCTGCCGCACAAAATATTTTCGACGAGGGCTCGGCTTCCGGGGACCTTTTCTTCGACGAGGGCTCGGCTGCCGGGGACCTTTTCTTCGACGAGGGCTCGGCTGCCGGGGACCTTTTCTTCAATGAGGGCTCGGCTGCTGGGGACCTTTTCTTCGACGAGGGCTCGGCTGCTGAAAAAAAAATTTTCAATCAGGGATCGGCTGCCGCACAAAAAATTGTCGACGAGGGCTCGGCTGCCGGGGACCTTTTCTTCGACGAGGGCTCGGCTGCCGGGGACCTTTTCTTCGACGAGGGCTCGGCTGCTGAAGATAAAATTTTCAATCAGGGATCGGCTGCCGCACAAAATATTGTCGACGAGGGCTCGGCTGTCGGGGACATTTTCTTCGACGAGGGCTCGGCTGCTTGGGACATTTTCTTCGACGAGGGCTCGGCTGCTGAAGAAAAAATTTTCAATCAGGGATCGGCTGCCGCACAAAAAATTGTCGACGAGGGCTCGGCTGCCGGGTACATTTTCTTCGACGAGGGCTCGGCTGCCGGGGACCTTTCCTTCGACGAGGGCTCGGCTGCCGGGGACCTTTTCTTCGACAAGGGCTCGGCTGCTGGGGACCTTTTCTTTGACGAGGGCTCGCCTGCTGAAGAAAAAATTTTCAATCAGGGATCGGCTGCCGCACAAAAAATTGTCGACGAGGGCTCGCCTGCCGGGGACCTTTTCTTCGACAAGGGCTCGGCTGCCGGGGATCTTTTCTTCGACGAGGGCTCAGCTGCCGGGGACTTTTTCTTCGATGAGGGCTTGCCTGCCGGGGACCTTTTCTTCGACGAGGGCTCGGCTGCCGGGTACCTTTTCTTCGACAAGGGCTCGGCTGCTGAAGAAAAAATTTTCAATCAGGGATTGGCTGCCACACAAAAAACTGTCGACGAGGGCTCGGCTGCCGGGGACCTTTTCTTCGACGAGGGCTTGGTTCCTAAAGAAAAAATTTTCAATCAGGGATCGGCTGCCGCTCAAAAAATTGTCAACGAGGGCTCGGCTCCCAGGGACCTTTTCCTTGACGAGGGCTCGGCTGCTGAAGAAAAAATTTTCAATCAGGGATCGACTGCCGCACAAAAAATTTTCGACGAGGGCTCGGCTGCCGGGGACCTTTTCTTCAACGAGGGCTCAGCTGCCGGGGACCTTTTCTTCGATGAGGGCTCGACTGCCGGGGACCTGTTCTTCGACGAGGGCTCGGCTGCTGGGGACTTTTTCTTCGACGAGGGCTTGGCTGCCGGGGACCTTTTCTTCGACGAGGGCTCGGCTGCTGGGGAGCTTTTCTTCGACGAGGGCTCGGCTGCTGAAGAAAAAATTTTCAATCAGGGATTGGCTGCCGCACAAAAAATTGTCGACGAGGGCTCGGCTGCCGTGTACCTTTTCTTCGACGAGGGCTCGGCTGCCGGGGAACTTTCCTTCGACGAGGGCACGGCTGCCGGGGAACTTTTCTTCGATGAGGGCTCGGCTGCCTGGGACCTTTTCTTCAATGAGGGCTCGGCTGCCGGGGACCTTTTCTTCGACGCGGGCTCGGCTGCCGGGGACCTTTTCTTCGACGAGGGTTCGGCTGCTGAAGAAAAAATTTTCAATCAGGGATCGGCTGCCGCACAAAAAATTGTCGACGAGGGCTCGGCTGCCGGGGACCTTTTCTTCGACGAGGGCTCGGCTGCCGCGGACCTTTTCTTCGACGAGGGCTCGGTTCCTGAAGAAAAAATTTTCAATCAGGTATCGGCTGCCACACAAAATTTTTCGACGAGGGCTCAGCTGCCGCACAAAAAAATTTTGACGAGGGCTCGGCTGCTGGGGACCTTTTCTTCGACGAGGGCTCGGCTGCCGGGGACCTTTTCTTCGACGAGTGCTCAGCTGTCAGGGAACTTTTCTTCAACGAGGGCTCGGCTGCTGAAGAAAAAATTTTCAATCAGGGATCGGCTGCCGAACAAAATATTTTCGACGAGGGTTTGGCTGCCAGGGACATTTTCTTCGACGAGGGCTCGGCTGCTGGGAACCTTTTCTTCGACGAGGGCTCGGCTGCTGAAGAAAAAATTTTCAATCAGGGATCGGCTGCCGCACAAAAAATTGTCGACGAGGGCTCGGCTGCCGGGGACCTTTCCTTCGACGAGGGCTCGGCTGCCGGGGACCTTTTCTTCGACGAAGGCTCTGCTGCTGAAGGAAAAATTTTCAATGAGGGATCGGCTGCCGCACAAAAAATTTTCGACGAGGGCTCGGCTGCCGGGGACCTTTTCTTCGACGAGGGCTCGGCTGCCGGGGACCTTTTCTTGGACGAGGTCTCGGTTCCTGAAGAAAAAATTTTCAATCAGGGATCGGCTGCCACACAAAATATTTTCAACGAGGGCTCAGCTGCTGCACAAAAAAATTTTGACGAGGGCTCGGCTGCCCGGGACCTTTTCTTCGACGAGGGCTTGGCTGCCGGGGACTTTTCTTCGACGAGGGATCGGCTGCCAGGGACCTTTTCTTCAACGGGGGCTTGGCTGCTGAAGAAAAAATTTTCAATCAGGGATCGGCTGCCGCACAAAAAATTGTCGACGAGGGTTCGGCTGCCGGGGACCTTTTCTTCGACGAGGGCTCGGCTGCTGGGGGCATTTTCTTCGATGAGGGCTCGGCTGCCGGGGACCTTTTCTTCGACGAGGTCTCGTCTGCGGGGGACTTTTTCTTCGACGAGGGCTCGGCTGCCGGGGACCTTTTCTTCGACGAGGGCTCGGCTGCCGGGGACCTTTTCTTCGACGAGGGCTCGGCTGCTGAAGAAAAAATTTTCAATCAGGTATCGGCTGCCGCACAAAAAATTGTCGACGAGGGCTCGGCTGCCGGGGTCCTTTTCTTTGACGAGGGCTCGGCTGCTGAAGAAAAAATTTTCAATCAGGGATCGGCTGCCGCACAAAAAATTGTCGACGAGGGCTCGGCTGCCGGGGACCTTTCCTTCGACGAGGGCTCGGCTGCCGGGGACCTTTTCTTCGACGAAGGCTCTGCTGCTGAAGAAAAAATTTTCAATGAGGGATCGGCTGCCGCACAAAAAATTTTCGACGAGGGCTCGGCTGCCGGGGACCTTTTCTTCGACGAGGGCTCGGCTGCTGAAAAAAAAATTTTCCATCAGGGATCGGCTGCGGCACAAAAAATTGTCGACGAGGGCTCGGCTGCCGGGTACCTTTTCTTCGATGAGGGCTCGGCTGCCGGGGACCTTTTCTTCGACGAGGGCTCTGCTGCCGGGGACCTTTTCTTCGACGAGGGCTCTGCTGCCGGGGACCTTTTCTTCGACGCGGGCTCGGCTGCCGGGGACCTTTTCTTCGACGAGGGTTCGGCTGCTGAAGAAAAAATTTTCAATCAGGGATCGGCTGCCGCACAAAAAATTTTCGACGAGGGCTCGGCTGCCGGGGAACTTTTCTTCGACGAGGGCTCGGCTGCCGGGGACCTTTTCTTCGACGAGGGCTCGGCTGCCGGGTACCTTTTCTTCGATGAGGGCTCGGCTGCCGGGGACCTTTTCTTCGACGAGGTCTCGGATGCCGGGGACCTTTTCTTCGACGAGGGCTCGGCTGCCGGGGACCTTTTCTTCGACGAGGGCTCAGCTGCTGAAGAAAAAATTTTCAATCAGGGATCGGCTGCCGCACAAAATATTGTCGACGAGGGCTCGGCTGTCGGGGATATTTTCTTCGACGAGGGCTCGGCTGCTGGGGGCATTTTCTTCGACGAGGGCTCGGCTGCTGAAGAAAAAATTTTCAATCAGGGATCGGCTGCCGCACAAAAAATTGTCGACGAGGGCTCGGCTGCCGGGGACCTTTTCTTCGACGAGGGCTCGGCTGCCGGGGACCTTTTCTTCGACGAGGGCTCGGCTGCTGAAGAAAAAATTTTCAATCAGGGATCGGCTGCCGCACAAAAAATTGTCGACGAAAGCTCGGCTGCCAGGGACCTTTTCTTCGACGAGGGCTCGGCTGCCGCGGACCTTTTCTTCGACGAGGCCTCGGTTCCTGAAGAAAAAATTTTCAATCAGGGATCGGCTGCCACACAAAATTTTTCGACGAGGGCTCAGCTGCCGCACAAAAAAATTTTGACGAGGGCTCGGCTGCTGGGGACCTTTTCTTCGACGAGGGCTCGGCTGCCGGGGACATTTTCTTCGACGAGGGCTCGGCTGCTGGGAACCTTTTCTTCGACGAGGGCTCGGCTGCTGAAGAAAAAATTTTCAATCAGGGATCGGCTGCCGCACAAAAAATTGTCGACGAGGGCTCGGCTGCCGGGGACCTTTCCTTCGACGAGGGCTCGGCTGCCGGGGACCTTTTCTTCGACGAAGGCTCTGCTGCTGAAGAAAAAATTTTCAATGAGGGATCGGCTGCCGCACAAAAAATTTTCGACGAGGGCTCGGCTGCCGGGGACCTTTTCTTCGACGAGGGCTCGGCTGCTGAAAAAAAAATTTTCCATCAGGGATCGGCTGCCGCACAAAAAATTGTCGACGAGGGCTCGGCTGCCGGGGACCTTTTCTTCGACGAGGGCTCGGCTGCCGGGGACCTTTTCTTGGACGAGGGCTCGGTTCCTGAAGAAAAAATTTTCAATCAGGGATCGGCTGCCACACAAAATATTTTCAACGAGGGCTCAGCTGCTGCACAAAAAAATTTTGACGAGGGCTCGGCTGCCCGGGACCTTTTCTTCGACGAGGGCTTGGCTGCCGGGGACTTTTCTTCGAAGAGGGCTCGGCTGCCAGGGACCTTTTCTTCAACGGGGGCTCGGCTGCTGAAGAAAAAATTTTCAATCAGGGATCGGCTGCCGCACAAAAAATTGTCGACGAGGGTTCGGCTGCCGGGGACCTTTTCTTCGACGAGGGCTCGGCTGCCGGGGACCTTTTCTTCGATGAGTGCTCGGCTGCCGGGGACCTTTTCTTCGATGAGGTCTCGTCTGCCGGGGACTTTTTCTTCGACGAGGGCTCGGCTGCCGGGGACCTTTTCTTCGGCGAGGGCTCGGCTGCTGAAGAAAAAATTTTCAATCAGGGATCGGCTGCCGCACAAAAAATTGTCGACGAGGGCTCGGCTGCAAGGGACATTTTCTTCGACGAGGGCTCGGCTGCCGGGGTCCTTTTCTTTGACGAGGGCTCGGCTGCTGAAGAAAAAATTTTCAATCAGGGATCGGCTGCCGCACAAAAATTGTCGACGAGGGCTCGGCTGCCGGGTACCTTTCCTTCGACGAGGGCTCGGCTGCCGGGGACCTTTTCTTCGACGAAGGCTCTGCTGCTGAAGAAAAAATTTTCAATGAGGGATCGGCTGCCGCACAAAAAATTTTCGACGAGGGCTCGGCTGCCGGGGACCTTTTCTTCGACGAGGGCTCGGCTGCTGAAAAAAAAATTTTCCATCAGGGATCGGCTGCCGCACAAAAAATTGTCGACGAGGGCTCGGCTGCCGGGTACCTTTTCTTCGATGAGGGCTCGGCTGCCGGGGACCTTTTCTTCGACGAGGGCTCTGCTGCCGGGGACCTTTTCTTCGACGAGGGCTCGGCTGCCGGGGACCTTTTCTTCGACGAGGGTTCGGCTGCTGAAGAAAAAATTTTCAATCAGGGATAGGCTGCCGCACAAAAAATTTTTGACGAGGGCTCGGCTGCCGGGGAACTTTTCTTCGACGAGGGCTCGGCTGCCGTGTACCTTTTCTTCGACGAGGGCTCGGCTGCCGGAGACCTTTCCTTCGACGAGGGCTCGGCTGCCGGGGAACTTTTCTTCGATGAGGGCTCGGCTGCCGGGGACCTTTTCTTCAATGAGGGCTCGGCTGCCGGGGACCTTTTCTTCGACGAGGGCTCGGCGCTGCTCAAGAAAAAATTTTCAATCAGGGATCGGCTGCCGCACAAAAAATTGTCGACGAGGGCTCGGCTGACGGGGACCTTTTCTTCGACGAGGGCTCGGCTGCCGGGGACCTTTTCTTCGACGAGGGCTCGGCTGCTGAAGAAAAAATTTTCAATCAGGGATCGGCTGCCGCACAAAAAATTTTCGACGAGGGCTCGGCTTCCGGGGACCTTTTCTTCGACGAGGGCTCGGCTGCCGGGGACCTTTTCTTCGACGAGGGCTCGGCTGCCGGGTACCTTTTTTTCGATGAGGGCTCGGCTGCCAGGGACCTTTTCTTCAATGAGGGCTCGGATGCCGGGGACCTTTTCTTCGACGAGGGCTCGGCTGCTGAAAAAAAAATTTTCAATCAGGGATCGGCTGCCGCACAAAAAATTGTCGACGAGGGCTCGGCTGCCGGGGACCTTTTCTTCGATGATGGCTGGTCTGCCGGGGACCTTTTCTTCGACGAGGGATCGGCTGCCGGGGACCTTTTCTTCGACGAGGGCTCGGCTGCTGAAGAAAAAATTTTCAATCAGGGATCGGCTGCCGCACAAAAAATTTTCGACGAGGGCTCGCCTGCCGGGGACCTTTTCTTCGACGAGGGCTCGGCTGCCGGGGACCTTTTCTTCGACGAGGGCTCGGCTGCCGGGGACCTTTTCTTCGACGAGGGCTCGGCTGCTGAAGAAAAAATTTTCAATGAGGGATCGGCTGCCGCACAAAAAATTTTCGACGAGGGCTCGGCTGCCGGGGACCTTTTCTTCGACGAGGGCTCGGCTGCTGAAGAAAAAATTTTCCATCAGGGATCGGCTGCCGCACAAAAAATTGTCGACGAGGGCTCGGCTGCCGGGGACATTTTCTTCGACGAGGGCTCGGCTGCTTGGGACATTTTCTTCGACGAGGGCTCGGCTGCTGAAGAAAAAATTTTCAATCAGGGATCGGCTGCCGCACAAAAAATTGTCGACGAGGGCTCGGCTGCCGGGTACATTTTCTTCGACGAGGGCTCGGCTGCAGGGGACCTTTCCTTCGACGAGGGCTCGGCTGCCGGGGACCTTTTCTTCGACAAGGGCTCGGCTGCTGGGGACCTTTTCTTTGACGAGGGCTCGCCTGCTGAAGAAAAAATTTTCAATCAGGGATCGGCTGCCGCACAAAAAATTTTCGACGAGGGCTCGCCTGCCGGGGACCTTTTCTTCGACAAGGGCTCGGCTGCCGGGGATCTTTTCTTCGACGAGGGCTCAGCTGCCGGGGACTTTTTCTTCGATTAGGGCTTGCCTGCCGGGGACCTTTTCTTCGACGAGGGCTCGGCTGCCGGGTACCTTTTCTTCGACAAGGGCTCGGCTGCTGAAGAAAAAATTTTCAATCAGGGATTGGCTGCCGCACAAAAAACTGTCGACGAGTGCTCGGCTGCCGGGGGACCTTTTCTTCGACGAGGGCTTGGTTCCTAAAGAAAAAATTTTCAATCAGGGATCGGCTGCCGCTCAAAAAATTGTCAACGAGGGCTCGGCTCCCAGGGACCTTTTCCTTGACGAGGGCTCGGCTGCTGAAGAAAAAATTTTCAATCAGGGATCGACTGCCGCACAAAAAATTTTCGACGAGGGCTCGGCTGCCGGGGACCTTTTCTTCGACGAGGGCTCAGCTGCCGGGGACCTTTTCTTCGATGAGGGCTCGGCTGCCGGGGACCTGTTCTTCGACGAGGGCTTGGCTGCTGGGGACTTTTTCTTCGACGAGGGCTTGGCTGCCGGGGATCTTTTCTTCGACGAGGGCTCGGCTGCCGGGGACCTTTTCTTCGACGAGGGCTCGGCTGCTGAAGAAAAAATTTTCAATCAGGGATCGGCTGCCTCACAAAAAATTGTCGACGAGGGCTCGGCTGCCGGGGACCTTTTCTTCGACGAGGGCTCGGCTGCTGGGGACCTTTTCTTCGACGAGGGCTCGGCTGCTGAAGAAAAAATTTTCAATCAGGGATCGGCTGCCGCACAAAAAATTGTCGACGAGGGCTCGGCTGCCGGGGACCTTTTCTTCGACGAGGGCTCGGCTGCCGGGGACCTTTCCTTCGACGAGGGCTCGGCTGCCGGGGAACTTTTCTTCGATGAGGGCTCGGCTGCCGGGGACCTTTTCTTCAATGAGGGCTCGGCTGCCGGGGACCTTTTCTTCGACGAGGGCTCGGCTGCTGAAGAAAAAATTTTCAATCAGGGATCGGCTGCCGCACAAAAAATTGTCGACGAGGGCTCGGCTGCCGGGGACCTTTTCTTCGATGAGGGCTCGGCTGCCGGGGACCTTTTCTTCGACGAGGGCTCGGCTGCTGAAGAAAAAATTTTCAATCAGGGATCGGCTGCCGCACAAAATATTTTCGACGAGGGCTCGGCTTCCGGGGACCTTTTCTTCGACGAGGGCTCGGCTGCCGGGGACCTTTTCTTCGACGAGGGCTCGGCTGCCGGGGACCTTTTCTTCAATGAGGGCTCGGCTGCCGTGGACCTTTTCTTCGACGAGGGCTCGGCTGCTGAAAAAAAAATTTTCAATCAGGGATCGGCTGCCGCACAAAAAATTGTCGACGAGGGCTCGGCTGCCGGGGACCTTTTCTTCGACGAGGGCTCGGCTGCCGGGGACCTTTTCTTCGACGAGGGCTCGGCTGCTGAAGATAAAATTTTCAATCAGGGATCGGCTGCCGCACAAAATATTGTCGACGAGGGCTCGGCTGTCGGGGACATTTTCTTCGACGAGGGCTCGGCTGCTTGGGACATTTTCTTCGACGAGGGCTCGGCTGCTGAAGAAAAAATTTTCAATCAGGGATCGGCTGCCGCACAAAAAATTGTCGACGAGGGCTCGGCTGCCGGGTACATTTTCTTCGACGAGGGCTCGGCTGCCGGGGACCTTTCCTTCGACGAGGGCTCGGCTGCCGGGGACCTTTTCTTCGACAAGGGCTCGGCTGCTGGGGACCTTTTCTTTGACGAGGGCTCGCCTGCTGAAGAAAAAATTTTCAATCAGGGATCGGCTGCCGCACAAAAAATTGTCGACGAGGGCTCGCCTGCCGGGGACCTTTTCTTCGACAAGGGCTCGGCTGCCGGGGATCTTTTCTTCGACGAGGGCTCAGCTGCCGGGGACTTTTTCTTCGATGAGGGCTTGCCTGCCGGGGACCTTTTCTTCGACAAGGGCTCGGCTGCTGAAGAAAAAATTTTCAATCAGGGATTGGCTGCCACACAAAAAACTGTCGACGAGGGCTCGGCTGCCGGGGACCTTTTCTTCGACGAGGGCTTGGTTCCTAAAGAAAAAATTTTCAATCAGGGATCGGCTGCCGCTCAAAAAATTGTCAACGAGGGCTCGGCTCCCAGGGACCTTTTCCTTGACGAGGGCTCGGCTGCTGAAGAAAAAATTTTCAATCAGGGATCGACTGCCGCACAAAAAATTTTCGACGAGGGCTCGGCTGCCGGGGACCTTTTCTTCAACGAGGGCTCAGCTGCCGGGGACCTTTTCTTCGATGAGGGCTCGACTGCCGGGGACCTGTTCTTCGACGAGGGCTCGGCTGCTGGGGACTTTTTCTTCGACGAGGGCTTGGCTGCCGGGGACCTTTTCTTCGACGAGGGCTCGGCTGCTGGGGAGCTTTTCTTCGACGAGGGCTCGGCTGCTGAAGAAAAAATTTTCAATCAGGGATTGGCTGCCGCACAAAAAATTGTCGACGAGGGCTCGGCTGCCGTGTACCTTTACTTCGACGAGGGCTCGGCTGCCGGGGAACTTTCCTTCGACGAGGGCACGGCTGCCGGGGAACTTTTCTTCGATGAGGGCTCGGCTGCCTGGGACCTTTTCTTCAATGAGGGCTCGGCTGCCGGGGACCTTTTCTTCAATGAGGGCTCGGCTGCCGGGGACCTTTTCTTTGACGAGGGCTCGGCTGCTGAAGAAAAAATTTTCAATCAGGGATCGGCTGCCGCACAAAAAATTGTCGACGAGGGCTCGGCTGCCGGGGACCTTTTCTTCGACGAGGGCTCGGCTGCCGCGGACCTTTTCTTCGACGAGGGCTCGGTTCCTGAAGAAAAAATTTTCAATCAGGTATCGGCTGCCACACAAAATTTTTCGACGAGGGCTCAGCTGCCGCACAAAAAAATTTTGACGAGGGCTCGGCTGCTGGGGACCTTTTCTTCGACGAGGGCTCGGCTGCCGGGGACCTTTTCTTCGACGAGTCCTCAGCTGTCAGGGAACTTTTCTTCAATGAGGGCTCGGCTGCTGAAGAAAAAATTTTCAATCAGGGATCGGCTGCCGAACAAAATATTTTCGACGAGGGTTTGGCTGCCAGGGACATTTTCTTCGACGAGGGCTCGGCTGCTGGGAACCTTTTCTTCGACGAGGGCTCGGCTGCTGAAGAAAAAATTTTCAATCAGGGATCGGCTGCCGCACAAAAAATTGTCGACGAGGGCTCGGCTGCCGGGGACCTTTCCTTCGACGAGGGCTCGGCTGCCGGGGACCTTTTCTTCGACGAAGGCTCTGCTGCTGAAGGAAAAATTTTCAGTGAGGGATCGGCTGCCGCACAAAAAATTTTCGACGAGGGCTCGGCTGCCGGGGACCTTTTCTTCGACGAGGGCTCGGCTGCTGAAAAAAAAATTTTCCATCAGGGATCGGCTGCCGCACAAAAAATTGTCGACGAGGGCTCGGCTGCCGGGGACCTTTTCTTCGACGAGGGCTCGGCTGCCGGGGACCTTTTCTTGGACGAGGTCTCGGTTCCTGAAGAAAAAATTTTCAATCAGGGATCGGCTGCCACACAAAATATTTTCAACGAGGGCTCAGCTGCTGCACAAAAAAATTTTGACGAGGGCTCGGCTGCCCGGGACCTTTTCTTCGACGAGGGCTTGGCTGCCGGGGACTTTTCTTCGACGAGGGCTCGGCTGCCAGGGACCTTTTCTTCAACGGGGGCTTGGCTGCTGAAGAAAAAATTTTCAATCAGGGATCGGCTGCCGCACAAAAAATTGTCGACGAGGGTTCGGCTGCCGGGGACCTTTTCTTCGACGAGGGCTCGGCTGCTGGGGGCATTTTCTTCGATGAGGGCTCGGCTGCCGGGGACCTTTTCTTCGACGAGGTCTCGTCTGCCGGGGACTTTTTCTTCGACGAGGGCTCGGCTGCCGGGGACCTTTTCTTCGACGAGGGCTCGGCTGCCGGGGACCTTTTCTTCGACGAGGGCTCGGCTGCTGAAGAAAAAATTTTCAATCAGGGATCGGCTGCCGCACAAAAAATTGTCGACGAGGGCTCGGCTGCCGGGGTCCTTTTCTTTGACGAGGGCTCGGCTGCTGAAGAAAAAATTTTCAATCAGGGATCGGCTGCCGCACAAAAAATTGTCGACGAGGGCTCGGCTGCCGGGGACCTTTCCTTCGACGAGGGCTCGGCTGCCGGGGACCTTTTCTTCGACGAAGGCTCTGCTGCTGAAGAAAAAATTTTCAATGAGGGATCGGCTGCCGCACAAAAAATTTTCGACGAGGGCTCGGCTGCCGGGGACCTTTTCTTCGACGAGGGCTCGGCTGCTGAAAAAAAAATTTTCCATCAGGGATCGGCTGCGGCACAAAAAATTGTCGACGAGGGCTCGGCTGCCGGGTACCTTTTCTTCGATGAGGGCTCGGCTGCCGGGGACCTTTTCTTCGACGAGGGCTCTGCTGCCGGGGACCTTTTCTTCGACGAGGGCTCTGCTGCCGGGGACCTTTTCTTCGACGCGGGCTCGGCTGCCGGGGACCTTTTCTTCGACGAGGGTTCGGCTGCTGAAGAAAAAATTTTCAATCAGGGATCGGCTGCCGCACAAAAAATTTTCGACGAGGGCTCGGCTGCCGGGTACCTTTTCTTCGATGAGGGCTCGGCTGCCGGGGACCTTTTCTTCGACGAGGGCTCTGCTGCCGGGGACCTTTTCTTCGACGAGGGCTCTGCTGCCGGGGACCTTTTCTTCAACGAGGGCTCGGCTGCCGGGGACCTTTTCTTCGACGAGGGTTCGGCTGCTGAAGAAAAAATTTTCAATCAGGGATCGGCTGCTGCACAAAAAATTTTCGACGAGGGCTCGGCTGCCGGGGAACTTTTCTTCGACGAGGGCTCGGCTGCCGGGGACCTTTTCTTCGACGAGGGCTCGGCTGCCGGGTACCTTTTCTTCGATGAGGGCTCGGCTGCCGGGGACCTTTTCTTCGACGAGGTCTCGGATGCCGGGGACCTTTTCTTCGACGAGGGCTCGGCTGCCGGGGACCTTTTCTTCGACGAGGGCTCAGCTGCTGAAGAAAAAATTTTCAATCAGGGATCGGCTGCCGCACAAAATATTGTCGACGAGGGCTCGGCTGTCGGGGATATTTTCTTCGACGAGGGCTCGGCTGCTGGGGGCATTTTCTTCGACGAGGGCTCGGCTGCTGAAGAAAAAATTTTCAATCAGGGATCGGCTGCCGCACAAAAAATTGTCGACGAGGGCTCGGCTGCCGGGGACCTTTTCTTCGACGAGGGCTCGGCTGCCGGGGACCTTTTCTTCGACGAGGGCTCGGCTGCTGAAGAAAAAATTTTCAATCAGGGATCGGCTGCCGCACAAAAAATTGTCGACGAAAGCTCGGCTGCCAGGGACCTTTTCTTCGACGAGGGCTCGGCTGCCGCGGACCTTTTCTTCGACGAGGCCTCGGTTCCTGAAGAAAAAATTTTCAATCAGGGATCGGCTGCCACACAAAATTTTTCGACGAGGGCTCAGCTGCCGCACAAAAAAATTTTGACGAGGGCTCGGCTGCTGGGGACCTTTTCTTCGACGAGGGCTCGGCTGCCGGGGACATTTTCTTCGACGAGGGCTCGGCTGCTGGGAACCTTTTCTTCGACGAGGGCTCGGCTGCTGAAGAAAAAATTTTCAATCAGGGATCGGCTGCCGCACAAAAAATTGTCGACGAGGGCTCGGCTGCCGGGGACCTTTCCTTCGACGAGGGCTCGGCTGCCGGGGACCTTTTCTTCGACGAAGGCTCTGCTGCTGAAGAAAAAATTTTCAATGAGGGATCGGCTGCCGCACAAAAAATTGTCGACGAGGGCTCGGCTGCCGGGGACCTTTTCTTCGACGAGGGCTCGGCTGCTGAAAAAAAAATTTTCCATCAGGGATCGGCTGCCGCACAAAAAATTGTAGACGAGGGCTCGGCTGCCGGAGACCTTTTCTTCGACGAGGGCTCGGCTGCCGGGGACCTTTTCTTGGACGAGGGCTCGGTTCCTGAAGAAAAAATTTTCAATCAGGGATCGGCTGCCACACAAAATATTTTCAACGAGGGCTCAGCTGCTGCACAAAAAAATTTTGACGAGGGCTCGGCTGCCCGGGACCTTTTCTTCGACGAGGGCTTGGCTGCCGGGGACTTTTCTTCGACGAGGGCTCGGCTGCCAGGGACCTTTTCTTCAACGGGGGCTCGGCTGCTGAAGAAAAAATTTTCAATCAGGGATCGGCTGCCGCACAAAAAATTGTCGACGAGGGTTCGGCTGCCGGGGACCTTTTCTTCGACGAGGGCTCGGCTGCCGGGGACCTTTTCTTCGATGAGTGCTCGGCTGCCGGGGACCTTTTCTTCGATGAGGTCTCGTCTGCCGGGGACTTTTTCTTCGACGAGGGCTCGGCTGCCGGGGACCTTTTCTTCGGCGAGGGCTCGGCTGCTGAAGAAAAAATTTTCAATCAGGGATCGGCTGCCGCACAAAAAATTGTCGACGAGGGCTCGGCTGCCGGGTACATTTTCTTCGACGAGGGCTCGGCTGCAGGGGACCTTTCCTTCGACGAGGGCTCGGCTGCCGGGGACCTTTTCTTCGACAAGGGCTCGGCTGCTGGGGACCTTTTCTTTGACGAGGGCTCGCCTGCTGAAGAAAAAATTTTCAATCAGGGATCGGCTGCCGCACAAAAAATTTTCGACGAGGGCTCGCCTGCCGGGGACCTTTTCTTCGACAAGGGCTCGGCTGCCGGGGATCTTTTCTTCGACGAGGGCTCAGCTGCCGGGGACTTTTTCTTCGATTAGGGCTTGCCTGCCGGGGACCTTTTCTTCGACGAGGGCTCGGCTGCCGGGTACCTTTTCTTCGACAAGGGCTCGGCTGCTGAAGAAAAAATTTTCAATCAGGGATTGGCTGCCGCACAAAAAACTGTCGACGAGTGCTCGGCTGCCGGGGACCTTTTCTTCGACGAGGGCTTGGTTCCTAAAGAAAAAATTTTCAATCAGGGATCGGCTGCCGCTCAAAAAATTGTCAACGAGGGCTCGGCTCCCAGGGACCTTTTCCTTGACGAGGGCTCGGCTGCTGAAGAAAAAATTTTCAATCAGGGATCGACTGCCGCACAAAAAATTTTCGACGAGGGCTCGGCTGCCGGGGACCTTTTCTTCGACGAGGGCTCAGCTGCCGGGGACCTTTTCTTCGATGAGGGCTCGGCTGCCGGGGACCTGTTCTTCGACGAGGGCTTGGCTGCTGGGGACTTTTTCTTCGACGAGGGCTTGGCTGCCGGGGATCTTTTCTTCGACGAGGGCTCGGCTGCCGGGGACCTTTTCTTCGACGAGGGCTCGGCTGCTGAAGAAAAAATTTTCAATCAGGGATCGGCTGCCTCACAAAAAATTGTCGACGAGGGCTCGGCTGCCGGGGACCTTTTCTTCGACGAGGGCTCGGCTGCTGGGGACCTTTTCTTCGACGAGGGCTCGGCTGCTGAAGAAAAAATTTTCAATCAGGGATCGGCTGCCGCACAAAAAATTGTCGACGAGGGCTCGGCTGCCGGGGACCTTTTCTTCGACGAGGGCTCGGCTGCCGGGGACCTTTCCTTCGACGAGGGCTCGGCTGCCGGGGAACTTTTCTTCGATGAGGGCTCGGCTGCCGGGGACCTTTTCTTCAATGAGGGCTCGGCGGCCGGGGACCTTTTCTTCGACGAGGGCTCGGCTGCTGAAGAAAAAATTTTCAATCAGGGATCGGCTGCCGCACAAAAAATTGTCGACGAGGGCTCGGCTGCCGGGGACCTTTTCTTCGATGAGGGCTCGGCTGCCGGGGACCTTTTCTTCGACGAGGGCTCGGCTGCTGAAGAAAAAATTTTCAATCAGGGATCGGCTGCCGCACAAAATATTTTCGACGAGGGCTCGGCTTCCGGGGACCTTTTCTTCGACGAGGGCTCGGCTGCCGGGGACCTTTACTTCGACGAGGGCTCGGCTGCCGGGGACCTTTTCTTCAATGAGGGCTCGGCTGCCGTGGACCTTTTCTTCGACGAGGGCTCGGCTGCTGAAAAAAAAATTTTCAATCAGGGATCGGCTGCCGCACAAAAAATTGTCGACGAGGGCTCGGCTGCCGGGGACCTTTTCTTCGACGAGGGCTCGGCTGCCGGGGACCTTTTCTTCGACGAGGGCTCGGCTGCTGAAGATAAAATTTTCAATCAGGGATCGGCTGCCGCACAAAATATTGTCGACGAGGGCTCGGCTGTCGGGGACATTTTCTTCGACGAGGGCTCGGCTGCTTGGGACATTTTCTTCGACAAGGGCTCGGCTGCTGAAGAAAAAATTTTCAATCAGGGATCGGCTGCCGCACAAAAAATTGTCGACGAGGGCTCGGCTGCCGGGTACATTTTCTTCGACGAGGGCTCGGCTGCCGGGGACCTTTCCTTCGACGAGGGCTCGGCTGCCGGGGACCTTTTCTTCGACAAGGGCTCGGCTGCTGGGGACCTTTTCTTTGACGAGGGCTCGCCTGCTGAAGAAAAAATTTTCAATCAGGGATCGGCTGCCGCACAAAAAATTGTCGACGAGGGCTCGCCTGCCGGGGACCTTTTCTTCGACAAGGGCTCGGCTGCCGGGGATCTTTTCTTCGACGAGGGCTCAGCTGCCGGGGACTTTTTCTTCGATGAGGGCTTGCCTGCCGGGGACCTTTTCTTCGACGAGGGCTCGGCTGCCGGGTACCTTTTCTTCGACAAGGGCTCGGCTGCTGAAGAAAAAATTTTCAATCAGGGATTGGCTGCCACACAAAAAACTGTCGACGAGGGCTCGGCTGCCGGGGACCTTTTCTTCGACGAGGGCTTGGTTCCTAAAGAAAAAATTTTCAATCAGGGATCGGCTGCCGCTCAAAAAATTGTCAACGAGGGCTCGGCTCCCAGGGACCTTTTCCTTGACGAGGGCTCGGCTGCTGAAGAAAAAATTTTCAATCAGGGATCGACTGCCGCACAAAAAATTTTCGACGAGGGCTCGGCTGCCGGGGACCTTTTCTTCAACGAGGGCTCAGCTGCCGGGGACCTTTTCTTCGATGAGGGCTCGACTGCCGGGGACCTGTTCTTCGACGAGGGCTCGGCTGCTGGGGGACTTTTTCTTCGACGAGGGCTTGGCTGCCGGGGACCTTTTCTTCGACGAGGGCTCGGCTGCTGGGGACCTTTTCTTCGACGAGGGCTCGGCTGCTGAAGAAAAAATTTTCAATCAGGGATTGGCTGCCGCACAAAAAATTGTCGACGAGGGCTCGGCTGCCGTGTACCTTTTCTTCGACGAGGGCTCGGCTGCCGGGGAACTTTCCTTCGACGAGGGCACGGCTGCCGGGGAACTTTTCTTCGATGAGGGCTCGGCTGCCTGGGACCTTTTCTTCAATGAGGGCTCGGCTGCCGGGGACCTTTTCTTCAATGAGGGCTCGGCTGCCGGGGACCTTTTCTTTGACGAGGGCTCGGCTGCTGAAGAAAAAATTTTCAATCAGGGATCGGCTGCCGCACAAAATTTTTCGACGAGGGCTCAGCTGCCGCACAAAAAAATTTTGACGAGGGCTCGGCTGCTGGGGACCTTTTCTTCGACGAGGGCTCGGCTGCCGGGGACCTTTTCTTCGACGAGTGCTCAGCTGTCAGGGAACTTTTCTTCAACGAGGGCTCGGCTGCTGAAGAAAAAATTTTCAATCAGGGATCGGCTGCCGAACAAAATATTTTCGACGAGGGTTTGGCTGCCAGGGACATTTTCTTCGACGAGGGCTCGGCTGCTGGGAACCTTTTCTTCGACGAGGGCTCGGCTGCTGAAGAAAAAATTTTCAATCAGGGATCGGCTGCCGCACAAAAAATTGTCGACGAGGGCTCGGCTGCCGGGGACCTTTCCTTCGACGAGGGCTCGGCTGCCGGGGACCTTTTCTTCGACGAAGGCTCTGCTGCTGAAGGAAAAATTTTCAATGAGGGATCGGCTGCCGCACAAAAAATTTTCGACGAGGGCTCGGCTGCCGGGGACCTTTTCTTCGACGAGGGCTCGGCTGCTGAAAAAAAAAATTTTCCATCAGGGATCGGCTGCCGCACAAAAAATTGTCGACGAGGGCTCGGCTGCCGGGGACCTTTTCTTCGACGAGGGCTCGGCTGCCGGGGACCTTTTCTTGGACGAGGTCTCGGTTCCTGAAGAAAAAATTTTCAATCAGGGATAGGCTGCCACACAAAATATTTTCAACGAGGGCTCAGCTGCTGCACAAAAAAATTTTGACGAGGGCTCGGCTGCCCGGGACCTTTTCTTCGACGAGGGCTTGGCTGCCGGGGACTTTTCTTCGACGAGGGATCGGCTGCCAGGGACCTTTTCTTCAACGGGGGCTTGGCTGCTGAAGAAAAAATTTTCAATCAGGGATCGGCTGCCGCACAAAAAATTGTCGACGAGGGTTCGGCTGCCGGGGACCTTTTCTTCGAAGAGGGCTCGGCTGCTGGGGGCATTTTCTTCGATGAGGGCTCGGCTGCCGGGGACCTTTTCTTCGACGAGGTCTCGTCTGCCGGGGACTTTTTCTTCGACGAGGGCTCGGCTGCAGGGGACCTTTTCTTCGACGAGGGCTCGGCTGCTTGGGACATTTTCTTCGACGAGGGCTCGGCTGCTGAAGAAAAAATTTTCAATCAGGGATCGGCTGCCGCACAAAAAATTGTCGACGAGGGCTCGGCTGCCGGGGTCCTTTTCTTTGACGAGGACTCGGCTGCTGAAGAAAAAATTTTCAATCAGGGATCGGCTGCCGCACAAAAAATTGTCGACGAGGGCTCGGCTGCCGGGGACCTTTCCTTCGACGAGGGGCTCGGCTGCCGGGGACCTTTTCTTCGACGAAGGCTCTGCTGCTGAAGAAAAAATTTTCAATGAGGGATCGGCTGCCGCACAAAAAATTTTCGACGAGGGCTCGGCTGCCGGGTACCTTTTCTTCGATGAGGGCTCGGCTGCCGGGGACCTTTTCTTCGACGAGGGCTCTGCTGCCGGGGACCTTTTCTTCGACGAGGGCTCTGCTGCCGGGGACCTTTTCTTCGACGAGGGCTCGGCTGCCGGGGACCTTTTCTTCGACGAGGGTTCGGCTGCTGAAGAAAAAATTTTCAATCAGGGATCGGCTGCCGCACAAAAAATTTTCGACGAGGGCTCGGCTGCCGGGGAACTTTTCTTCGACGAGGGCTCGGCTGCCGGGGACCTTTTCTTCGACGAGGGCTCGGCTGCCGGGTACCTTTTCTTCGATGAGGGCTCGGCTGCCGGGGACCTTTTCTTCGACGAGGTCTCGGATGCCGGGGACCTTTTCTTCGACGAGGGCTCGGCTGCCGGGGACCTTTTCTTCGACGAGGGCTCAGCTGCTGAAGAAAAAATTTTCAATCAGGGACCGGCTGCCGCACAAAATATTGTCGACGAGGGCTCGGCTGTCGGGGATATTTTCTTCGACGAGGGCTCGGCTGCTGGGGGCATTTTCTTCGACGAGGGCTCGGCTGCTGAAGAAAAAATTTTCAATCAGGGATCGGCTGCCGCACAAAAAATTGTCGACGAGGGCTCGGCTGCCGGGGACCTTTTCTTCGACGAGGGCTCGGCTGCCGGGGACCTTTTCTTCGACGAGGGCTCGGCTGCTGAAGAAAAAATTTTCAATCAGGGATCGGCTGCCGCACAAAAAATTGTCGACGAAAGCTCGGCTGCCAGGGACCTTTTCTTCGACGAGGGCTCGGCTGCCGCGGACCTTTTCTTCGACGAGGCCTCGGTTCCTGAAGAAAAAATTTTCAATCAGGGATCGGCTGCCACACAAAATTTTTCGACGAGGGCTCAGCTGCCGCACAAAAAAATTTTGACGAGGGCTCGGCTGCTGTGGACCTTTTCTTCGACGAGGGCTCGGCTGCCGGGGACATTTTCTTCGACGAGGGCTCGGCTGCTGGGAACCTTTTCTTCGACGAGGGCTCGGCTGCTGAAGAAAAAATTTTCAATCAGGGATCGGCTGCCGCACAAAAAATTGTCGACGAGGGCTCGGCTGCCGGGGACCTTTCCTTCGACGAGGGCTCGGCTGCCGGGGACCTTTTCTTCGACGAAGGCTCTGCTGCTGAAGAAAAAATTTTCAATGAGGGATCGGCTGCCGCACAAAAAATTGTCGACGAGGGCTCGGCTGCCGGGGACCTTTTCTTCGACGAGGGCTCGGCTGCTGAAAAAAAAATTTTCCATCAGGGATCGGCTGCCGCACAAAAAATTGTAGACGAGGGCTCGGCTGCCGGAGACCTTTTCTTCGACGAGGGCTCGGCTGCCGGGGACCTTTTCTTGGACGAGGGCTCGGTTCCTGAAGAAAAAATTTTCAATCAGGGATCGGCTGCCACACAAAATATTTTCAACGAGGGCTCAGCTGCTGCACAAAAAAATTTTGACGAGGGCTCGGCTGCCCGGGACCTTTTCTTCGACGAGGGCTTGGCTGCCGGGGACTTTTCTTCGACGAGGGCTCGGCTGCCAGGGACCTTTTCTTCAACGGGGGCTCGGCTGCTGAAGAAAAAATTTTCAATCAGGGATCGGCTGCCGCACAAAAAATTGTCGACGAGGGTTCGGCTGCCGGGGACCTTTTCTTCGACGAGGGCTCGGCTGCCGGGGACCTTTTCTTCGATGAGTGCTCGGCTGCCGGGGACCTTTTCTTCGATGAGGTCTCGTCTGCCGGGGACTTTTTCTTCGACGAGGGCTCGGCTGCCGGGGACCTTTTCTTCGGCGAGGGCTCGGCTGCTGAAGAAAAAATTTTCAATCAGGGATCGGCTGCCGCACAAAAAATTGTCGACGAGGGCTCGGCTGCAAGGGACATTTTCTTCGACGAGGGCTCGGCTGCCGGGGTCCTTTTCTTTGACGAGGGCTCGGCTGCTGAAGAAAAAATTTTCAATCAGGGATCGGCTGCCGCACAAAAATTGTCGACGAGGGCTCGGCTGCCGGGTACCTTTCCTTCGACGAGGGCTCGGCTGCCGGGGACCTTTTCTTCGACGAAGGCTCTGCTGCTGAAGAAAAAATTTTCAATGAGGGATCGGCTGCCGCACAAAAAATTTTCGACGAGGGCTCGGCTGCCAGGGACCTTTTCTTCGACGAGGGCTCGGCTGCTGAAAAAAAAATTTTCCATCAGGGATCGGCTGCCGCACAAAAAATTGTCGACGAGGGCTCGGCTGCCGGGTACCTTTTCTTCGATGAGGGCTCGGCTGCCGGGGACCTTTTCTTCGACGAGGGCTCTGCTGCCGGGGACCTTTTCTTCGACGAGGGCTCGGCTGCCGGGGACCTTTTCTTCGACGAGGGTTCGGCTGCTGAAGAAAAAATTTTCAATCAGGGATAGGCTGCCGCACAAAAAATTTTTGACGAGGGCTCGGCTGCCGGGGAACTTTTCTTCGACGAGAGCTCGGCTGCCGGGGACCTTTTCTTCGACGAGGGCTCAGCTGCCGGGTACCTTTTCTTCGATGAGGGCTCGGCTGCCGGGGACCTTTTCTTCGACGAGGGCTCGGCTGTCGGGGACATTTTCTTCGACGAGGGTGCTGGGGACATTTTCTTCGACGAGGGCTCGGCTGCCGGGGACCTTTTCTTCAACGAGGGCTCGTCTGCTGAATAAAAAATTTTCAATCAGGGATCGGCTGCCGCACAAAAAATTTTCGACGAGGGCTCGGCTGCCGGGGACCTTTTCTTCGACGAGGGCTCGGCTGCCGGGGACATTTTCTTCGACGAGGGCTCGGCTGCTGAAAAAAAATTTTCAATCAGGGATCGGCTGCCACACAAAAAATTTTCGACGAGGGCTCGGCTGCCGGGGACCTTTTCTTCGACGAGGGCTCGGCTGCCGGGGACCTTTTCTTCGACGAGGGCTCGGCTGCCGCGGACCTTTTCTTCGACGAGGGCTCGGCTGCCGGGGGCTTTTTCTTCGACGAGGGCTCGACTGCGGGGGACCTTTTCTTCCACGAGGGCTCGGTTCCTGAAGAAAAAATTTTCAATCAGGGCTCAGCTGCCGCACAAAAAATTGTCGACGAGGGATCGGCTGCCGCACAAAAAATTCTCGAAGAGGGATCGGCTGCCGCACAAAAAATTTTCGACGAGGGCTCGGCTGCCGGGGACCTTTTCTTCAACGAGGGCTCGGCTGCCGGGGACCTTTTCTTCGACGAGGGCTCGGATGCTGAAGAAAAAATTTCCAATCATGGATCGGCTGCCGCACAAAAAATTGTCGACGAGGGCTCGGCTGCCGGGTACCTTTTCTTCGACGAGGGCTCGGCTGCCGGGGACCTTTCCTTCGACGAGGGCTCGGCTGCCGGATAACTTTTCTTCGACGAGGGCTCGGCTGCCGGGAACCTTTCCTTCGATGAGGGCTCGGCTGCTGTGGACCTTTTCTTCGACGAGGGCTCGGCTGCCAGTGACCTTTTCTTCGACGAGGGCTCGGCTGCCGGGGAACTTTTCTTCGACGAGGGCTCGGCTGCCGGGGACCTTTTCTTCGACTAGGGCTCGGTTCCTGAAGAAAAAATTTTCAATTAGGGATCGGCTGCCACACAAAAAATTTTTGACGAGGGCTCAGCTGCCGCACAAAAAAATTTTGAAAAGGGCTCGGCTGCCAGGGACCTTTTCTTCGACGAGGGCTCGGATGCCGGGGACCTTTTCTTCGACGAGGGCTCGGCTGCCAGGGACCTTTTCTTCAACGAGGGCTCGGTTCCTGGAAAAAAAGTTTCAATCATGGATAGGCTGACGCACAAAATATTTTCGACGAGGGCTCGGCTGCCGGGGACATTTTCTTCGGCGAGGGCTCGGCTGCCGGGAACCTTTTCTTCAACGAGGGCTCGGCTGCTGAAGAAAAAATTTTCAATCAGGGATCGGCTGCCGCACAAAAAATTGTCGACGAGGGCTCAGCTGCCGCACAAAAAATTTTCGACGGGGGCTCGGCTGCCGGGGACCTTTTCTTCAACGAGGGCTCGGCTGCCAGGGACCTTTTCTTCGACGAGGGCTCGGCTGCTGAAGAAAAAATTTTTAATCAGCGTTCGGCTGCCGCACAAAAAATTGTCGACGAGGGATCGGCTGCCGCACAAAAAATTGTCAACGAGGGCTCGGCTGCCGGGGACCTTTTCTTCGACGAGGGCTCGGCTGCCGGGTACCTTTTCTTCGACGAGGGCTCAGCTGCCGGGGACTTTTTCTTCGACGAGGGCTTGGCTGCCGGGGACCTTTTCTTCGACGAGGGCTCGGCTGCCGGGGACCTTTTCTTCGACGAGGGCTCGGCTGCTGAAGAAAAAATTTTCAATCAGGGATCGGCTGCCGCACAAAAAATTGTCGACGAGGGCTTCAGCTGCCGGGGACCTTTTCTTCGACGAGGGCTCGGCTGCCGGGGACCTTTTCTTCGACGAGGGCTCGGCTGCCGGGGACCTTTTCTTCGACGAGAGCTCGGCTGCCGGGGACCTTTTCTTTGACGAGGGCTCGGCTGCTGAAGAAAAAATTTTCAATCAGGGATCGGCTGCCGCACAAAAAATATTCGATGAGGGCTCAGCTGCCGGGGACCTTTTCTTCGACGAGGGCTCGGCTGCCAGGGACCTTTTCTTCGACGCGGGCTCGGCTGCCAGGGACCTTTTCTTCGACGAGGGCTCAGCTGCCGGGGACCTTTTCTTCGACGAGGGCTCGGCTGCTGAAGAAAAAATTTTCAATCAGGGATCGGCTGCCGCACAAAAAATTTTTGACGAGGGCTCAGCTGCCGCACAAAAAAATTTTGACGAGGGCTCGGCTGCCGGGGACCTTTTCTTCGACGAGGACTCGTCTGCTGAAGAAAAAATTTTCAATCACGGATCGGCTGCCGCACAAAAAATTGTCGACGAGGGATAGGCTGCCGCACAAAAAATTCTCGACGAGGGATTGTCTGCCGCGGAAACAATTTTCGACGAGGGCTCGGCTGCCGGGGACCTTTTCTTCGACGAGGGCTCGGCTGCCGGGGACCTTTTCTTCGACGAGGGCTCGGCTGCTGAAGAAAAAATTTTCAATCAGGGATCGGCTGCCGCACAAAAAATTGTCGACGAGGGCTCGGCTGCCGGGGACCTTTCCTTTGACGAGGGCTCGGCTGCCAGGGACCTTTTCTTCGACGAGGGCTCGGCTGCCGGGGACCTTTTCTTCGACAAGGGCTCGGATGCCGGGGACCTTTTCTTCGACAAGGGCTCGGCTGCCGGGGACCTTTTCTTCGACGATGGCTTGGTTCCTAAAGAAAAAATTTTCAATCAGGGATCGGCTGCCGCACAAAAAATTGTCGACGAGGGTTCGGCTGCCGGGGACCTTTTCTTCGACGAGGGCTCGGCTGCCGGGGACCTTTTCTTTGATGAGGGCTCGGCTGCCGGGGACCTTTTCTTCGACGAGGTCTCGTCTGCCGGGGACTTTTTCTTCGACGAGGGCTCGGCTGCTGGGGACCTTTTCTTCGACGAGGGCTCGACTGCCGGGGACCTTTTCTTCGACGAGGGCTTGGCTGCTGAAGAAAAAATTTTCAATCAGGGATCGCCTGCCGCACAAAAAATTGTCGACGAGGGCTCGGCTGCCGGGGACATTTTCTTCGACGAGGGCTCGGCTGCCGGGGTCCTTTTCTTTGACGAGGGCTCGGCTGCTGAAGAAAAAATTTTCAATCAGGCATCGGCTGCCGCACAAAAAATTGACGACGAGGGCTCGGCTGCCGGGTAACTTTTCTTCGATGAGGGCTCGGCTGCCGGGGACCTTTTCTTCGACGAGGGCTCTGCTGCCGGGGACCTTTTCATCGACGAGGGCTCGGCTGCCGGGGACCTTTTCTTCGATGAGGGCTTGGCTGCCGGGGACCTTTTCTTCGACGAGGGCTCGGCTGCCGGGGACCTTTTCTTCGACGAGGGCTCAGCTGCTGAAGAAAAAATTTTCAATCAGGGATCGGCTGCCGCACAAAATATTGTCGACGAGGGCTCGGCTGTCGGGGACATTTTCTTCGACGAGGGCTCGGCTGCTTGGGACATTTTCTTCGACGAGGGCTCGGCTGCTGAAGAAAAAATTTTCAATCAGGGATCGGCTGCCGCACAAAAAATTGTCGACGAGGGCTCGGCTGCCGGGTACATTTTCTTCGACGAGGGCTCGGCTGCAGGGGACCTTTCCTTCGACGAGGGCTTGGCTGCCGGGGACCTTTTCTTCGACAAGGGCTCGGCTGCTGGGGACCTTTTCTTTGACGAGGGCTCGCCTGCTGAAGAAAAAATTTTCAATCAGGGATCGGCTGCCGCACAAAAAATTTTCGACGAGGGCTCGCCTGCCGGGGACCTTTTCTTCGACAAGGGCTCGGCTGCCGGGGACCTTTTCTTCGACGAGGGCTCAGCTGCCGGGGACTTTTTCTTCGATGAGGGCTTGCTGCCGGGGACCTTTTCTTCGACGAGGGCTCGGCTGCCGGGTACCTTTTCTTCGACAAGGGCTCGGCTGCTGAAGAAAAAATTTTCAATCAGGGATTGGCTGCCGCACAAAAAACTGTCGACGAGTGCTCGGCTGCTGGGGACCTTTTCTTCGACGAGGGCTTGGTTCCTAAAGAAAAAATTTTCAATCAGGGATCAGCTGACGCTCAAAAAATTGTCAACGAGGGCTCGGCTCCCAGGGATCTTTTCCTTGACGAGGGCTCGGCTGCTGAAGAAAAAATTTTGAATCAGGGATCGACTGCCGCACAAAAAATTTTCGACGAGGGCTCGGCTGCCGGGGACCTTTTCTTCGACGAGGGCTCAGCTGCCGGGGGACCTTTTCTTCGATGAGGGCTCGGCTGCCGGGGACCTGTTCTTCGACGAGGGCTCGGCTGCTGGGGACTTTTTCTTCGACGAGGGCTTGGCTGCCGGGGATCTTTTCTTCGACGAGGGCTCGGCTGCCGGGGACCTTTTCTTCGACGAGGGCTCGGCTGCTGAAGAAAAAATTTTCAATCAGGGATCGGCTGCCGCACAAAAAATTGTCGACGAGGGCTCGGCTGCCGTGTACCTTTTCTTCGACGAGGGCTCGGCTGCCGGGGACCTTTCCTTCGACGAGGGCTCGGCTGCCGGGGAACTTTTCTTCGATGAGGGCTCGGCTGCCGGGGACCTTTTCTTCAATGTGGGCTCGGCTGCTGGGGACCTTTTCTTCGACGAGGGCTCGGCTGCTGAAGAAAAAATTTTCAATCAGGGATCGGCTGCCGCACAAAAAATTGTCGACGAGGGCTCGGCTGCCGGGGACCTTTTCTTCGACGAGGGCTCGGCTGCTGAAGAAAAAATTTTCAATCAGGGATCGGCTGCCGCACAAAAAATTGTCGACGAGGGCTCGGCTTCCGGGGACCTTTTCTTCGACGAGGGCTCGGCTGCCGGGTACCTTTTCTTCGACGAGGGCTCGGCTGCCGGGTACCTTTTTTTCGATGAGGGCTCGGCTGCCGGGGACCTTTTCTTCAATGAGGGCTCGGCTGCCGGGGACCTTTTCTTCGACGAGGGCTCGGCTGCTGAAAAAAAAATTTTCAATCAGGGATCGGCTGCCGCACAAAAAATTGTCGACGAGGGCTCGGCTGCCGGGGACCTTTTCTTCGATGATGGCTGGTCTGCCGGGGACCTTTTCTTCGACGAGGGATCGGCTGCCGGGGACCTTTTCTTCGACGAGGGCTCGGCTGCTGAAGAAAAAATTTTCAATCAGGGATCGGCTGCCGCACAAAAAATTTTCGACGAGGGCTCGCCTGCCGGGGACCTTTTCTTCGACGAGGGCTCGGCTGCCGGGGACCTTTTCTTCGACGAGGGCTCGGCTGCCTGGGACCTTTTCTTCAATGAGGGCTCGGCTGCCGGGGACCTTTTCTTCAATGAGGGCTCGGCTGCCGGGGACCTTTTCTTTGACGAGGGCTCGGCTGCTGAAGAAAAAATTTTCAATCAGGGATCGGCTGCCGCACAAAAAATTGTCGACGAGGGCTCGGCTGCCGTGTACCTTTTCTTCGACGAGGGCTCGGTTGCCGCGGACCTTTTCTTCGAGGAGGGCTCGGTTCCTGAAGAAAAAATTTTCAATCAGGGATAGGCTGCCACACAAAATTTTTCGACGAGGGCTCAGCTGCCGCACAAAAAAATTTTGACGAGGGCTCGGCTGCTGGGGACCTTTTCTTCGACGAGGGCTCGGCTGCCGGGGACCTTTTCTTCGACGAGTGCTCAGCTGTCAGGGACCTTTTCTTCAACGAGGGCTCGGCTGCTGAAGAAAAAATTTTCAATCAGGGATCGGCTGCCGAACAAAATATTTTCGACGAGGGTTTGGCTGCCAGGGACATTTTCTTCGACGAGGGCTCGGCTGCTCGGAACCTTTTCTTCGACGAAGGCTCTGCTGCTGAAGGAAAAATTTTCAATGAGGGATCGGCTGCCGCACAAAAAATTGTCGACGAGGGCTCGGCTGCCGGGGACCTTTTCTTCGACGAGGGCTCGGCTGCTGAAAAAAAAATTTTCCATCAGGGATCGGCTGCCGCACAAAAAATTGTCGACGAGGGCTCGGCTGCCGGGGACCTTTTCTTCGACGAGGGCTCGGCTGCCGGGGACCTTTTCTTGGACGAGGGCTCGGTTCCTGAAGAAAAAATTTTCAATCAGGGATGGGCTGCCACACAAAATATTTTCGACGAGGGCTCAGCTGCTGTACAAAAAAATTTTGACGAGGGCTCGGCTGCCCGGGACCTTTTCTTCGACGAGGGCTTGGCTGCCGGGGACTTTTCTTCGACGAGGGATCGGCTGCCAGGGACCTTTTCTTCAACGGGGGCTCGGCTGCTGAAAAAAAAATTTTCAATCAGGGATCGGCTGCCGCACAAAAAATTGTCGACGAGGGTTCGGCTGCCGGGGACCTTTTCTTCGACGAGGGCTCGGCTGCCGGGGAACGTTTCTTCGATGAGGGCTCGGCTGCCGGGGACCTTTTCTTCGACGAGGTCTCGTCTGCCGGGGACTTTTTCTTCGACGAGGGCTCGGCTGCTGGGGACCTTTTCTTCGACGAGGGCTCGGCTGCCGGGGACCTTTTCTTCGACGAGGGCTCGGCTGCTGAAGAAAAAATTTTCAATCAGGGATCGGCTGCCGCACAAAAAATTGTCGACGAGGGCTCGGCTGCCAGGGTCCTTTTCTTTGACGAGGGCTCGGCTGCTGAAGAAAAAATTTTCAATCAGGGATCGGCTGCCGCACAAAAAATTGTCGACGAGGGCTCGGCTGCCGGGGACCTTTCCTTCGACGAGGGCTCGGCTGCCGGGGACCTTTTCTTCGACGAAGGCTCTGCTGCTGAAGAAAAAATTTTCAATCAGGGATCGGCTGCCGCACAAAAAATTGTCGACGAGGGCTCGGCTGCCAGGGACCTTTTCTTCGATGAGGGCTCGGCTGCCGGGGACCTTTTCTTCGACGAGGGCTCTGCTGCCGGGTACCTTTTCTTCGACGAGGGCTTTGCTGCCGGGGACCTTTTCTTCGACGAGGGCTCGGCTGCCGGGGACCTTTTCTTCGACGAGGGTTCGGCTGCTGAAGAAAAAATTTTCAATCAGGGATCGGCTGCCGCACAAAAAATTGTCGACGAGGGCTCGGCTGCCGGGGAACTTTTCTTCGACGAGGGCTCGGCTGCCGGGGACCTTTTCTTCGACGAGGGCTCGGCTGCCGGGGACCTTTTCTTCGATGAGGGCTCGGCTGCCGGGGACCTTTTCTTCGACGAGGTCTCGGATTCCGGGGACCTTTTCTTCGACGAGGGCTCGGCTGCCGGGGACCTTTTCTTCGACGAGGGCTCAGCTGCTGAAGAAAAAATTTTCAATCAGGGATCGGCTGCCGCACAAAATATTGTCGACGAGGGCTCGGCTGTCGGGGACATTTTCTTCGACGAGGGCTCGGCTGCTGAAGAAAAAATTTTCAATCAGGGATCGGCTGCCGCACAAAAAATTGTCGACGAGGGCTCGGCTGCCGGGTACCTTTTCTTCGACGAGGGCTTGGCTGCCGGTGACCTTTCCTTCGACGAGGGCTCGGCTGCCGGGGACCTTTTCTTCGACAAGGGCTCGGCTGCTGGGGACCTTTTCTTTGACGAGGGCTCGCCTGCTGAAGAAAAAATTTTCAATCAGGGATCGGCTGCCGCACAAAAAATTTTCGACGAGGGCTCGCCTGCCGGGGACCTTTTCTTCGACAAGGGCTCGGCTGCCGGGGATCTTTTCTTCGACGAGGGCTCAGCTGCCGGGGACTTTTTCTTCGCTGAGGGCTTGCCTGCCAGGGACCTTTTCTTCGACGAGGGCTCGGCTGCCGGGTACCTTTTCTTCGACAAGGGCTCGGCTGCTGAAGAAAAAATTTTCAATCAGGGATTGGCTGCCGCACAAAAAACTGTCGACGAGGGCTCGGCTGCCGGGGACCTTTTCTTCGACGAGGGCTTGCTTCCTAAAGAAAAAATTTTCAATCAGGGATCGGCTGCCGCTCAAAAAATTGTCAACGAGGGCTCGGCTCCCAGGGACCTTTTCCTTGACGAGGGCTCGGCTGCTGAAGAAAAAATTTTCAATCAGGGATCGGCTGCCGCACAAAAAATTTTCGACGAGGGCTCGGCTGCCGGGGACCTTTTCTTCGACGAGGGCTCAGCTGCCGGGGACCTTTTCTTCGATGAGGGCTCTGCTGCCGGGGACCTGTTCTTCGACGAGGGCTCGGCTGCTGGGGACTTTTTCTTCGACGAGGGCTTGGCTGCCGGGGATCTTTTCTTCGACGAGGGCTCGGCTGCCGGGGACCTTTTCTTCGACGAGGGCTCGGCTGCTGAAGAAAAAATTTTCAATCAGGGATCGGCTGCCGCACAAAAAATTGTCGACGAGGGCTCGGCTGCCGGGGACCTTTTCTTCGACGAGGGCTCGGCTGCTGGGGAGCTTTTCTTCGACAAGGGCTCGGCTGCTGAAGAAAAAATTTTCAATCAGGGATCGGCTGCCGCACAAAAAATTGTCGACGAGGGCTCGGCTGCCGTGTACCTTTTCTTCGACGAGGGCTCGGCTGCCGGGGACCTTTCCTTCGACGAGGGCTCGGCTGCCGGGGAACTTTTCTTCGATGAGGGCTCGGCTGCCGGGGACCTTTTCTTCAATGAGGGCTCGGCTGCCGGGGACCTTTTCTTCGACGAGGGCTCGGCTGCTGAAGAAAAAATTTTCAATCAGGGATCGGCTGCCTCACAAAAAATTGTCGACGAGGGCTCGGCTGCCGGGGACCTTTTCTTCGACGAGGGCTCGGCTGCTGGGGACCTTTTCTTCGACGAGGGCTCGGCTGCTGAAGAAAAAATTTTCAATCAGGGATCGGCTGCCACACAAAAAATTTTCGACGACGGCTCGGCTTCCGGGGACCTTTTCTTCGACGAGGGCTCGGCTGCCGGGGACCTTTACTTCGACGAGGGCTCGGCTGCCGGGTACCTTTTTTTCGATGAGGGCTCGGCTGCCGGGGACATTTTCTTCGACGAGGGCTCGGCTGCTGGGGACCTTTTCTTCGACGACGGCTCGGCTGCTGAAAAAAAAATTTTCAATCAGGGATCGGCTGCCGCCCAAAAAATTGTCGACGAGGGCTCGGCTGCCGGGGACCTTTTCTTCGACGAGGGCTCGGCTGCTGGGGAGCATTTCTTCGATGAGGGCTCGGCTGCTGAAGAAAAAATTTTCAATCAGGGATCGGCTGCCGCACAAAAAATTGTCGACGAGGGCTCGGCTGCCGTGTACCTTTTCTTCGACGAGGGCTCGGCTGCCGGGGAACTTTCCTTCGACGAGGGCTCGGCTGCCGGGGAACTTTTCTTCGATGAGGGCTCGGCTGCCGGGGACCTTTTCTTCAATGAGGGCTCGGCTGCCGGGGACCTTTTCTTCAATGAGGGCTCGGCTGCCGGGGACCTTTTCTTCGACGAGGGCTCGGCTGCTGAAGAAAAAATTTTCAATCAGGGATCGGCTGCCGCACAAAAAATTGTCGACGAAAGCTCGGCTGCCGGGGACCTTTTCTTCGACGAGGGCTCGGCTGCCGCGGACCTTTTCTTCGACGAGGGCTCGGTTCCTGAAGAAAAAATTTTCAATCAGGGATCGGCTGCCACACAAAATTTTTCGACGAGGTCTCAGCTGCCGCACAGAAAAATTTTGACGAGGGCTCGGCTGCTGGGGACCTTTTCTTCGACGAGGGCTCGGCTGCTGGGGACATTTTCTTCGACGAGTGCTCAGCTGTCAGGGACCTTTTCTTCAACGAGGGCTCGGCTGCTGAAGAAAAAATTTTCAATCAGGGATCGGCTGCCGAACAAAATATTTTCGACGAGGGTTCGGCTGCCAGGGACATTTTCTTCGACGAGGGCTCGGCTGCTGGGAACCTTTTCTTCGACGAAGGCTCTGATGCTGAAGAAAAAATTTTCAATCAGGGATCGGCTGCCGCACAAAAAATTTTCGACGAGGGCTCGGCTGCCGGGGACCTTTTCTTCGACGAGGGCTCGGCTGCTGAAAAAAAAATTTTCCATCAGGGATCGGCTGCCGCACAAAAAATTGTCGACGAGGGCTCGGCTGCCGGGGACCTTTTCTTCGACGAGGGCTCGGCTGCCGGGGACCTTTTCTTGGACGAGGGCTCGGTTCCTGAAGAAAAAATTTTCAATCAGGGATCGGCTGCCACACAAAATATTTTCGACGAGGGCTCAGCTGCTGCACAAAAAAATTTTGACGAGGGCTCGGCTGCCCGGGACCTTTTCTTCGACGAGGGCTTGGCTGCCGGGGACTTTTCTTCGACGAGGGCTCGGCTGCCAGGGACCTTTTCTTCAACGGGGGCTCGGCTGCTGAAGAAAAAATTTTCAATCAGGGATCGGCTGCCGCACAAAAAATTGTCGACGAGGGCTCGGCTGCCGGGGACCTTTTCTTCGATGAGTGCTCGGCTGCCGGGGACCTTTTCTTCGATGAGGTCTCGTCTGCCGGGGACTTTTTCTTCGACGAGGGTTCGGCTGCCAGGGACCTTTTCTGCAACGAGGGCTCGGCTGCTGAAGAAAAAATTTTCAATGAGGGATCGGCTGCCGCACAAAAAATTGTCGACGAGGGCTCGGCTGCCGGGGACCTTTCCTTCGACGAGGGCTCGGCTGCCGGGGACCTTTTCTTCGACGAAGGCTCTGCTGCTGAAGAAAAAATTTTCAATGAGGGATCGGCTGCCGCACAAAAAATTTTCGACGAGGGCTCGGCTGCCGGGGACCTTTTCTTCGACGAGGGCTCGGCTGCTGAAAAAAAAATTTTCCATCAGGGATCGGCTGCCGCACAAAAAATTGTCGACGAGGGCTCAGCTGCCGCAGAAAAAATTTTCGACGGGGGCTCGGATGCCGGGGACCTTTTCTTCAACGAGGGCTCGGCTGCCGGGGACCTTTTCTTCGACGAGGGCTCGGCTGCCGGGGACCTTTTCTTCGACGAGGGCTCGGTTCCTGAAGAAAAAATTTTCAATTAGGGATCGGCTGCCACACAAAATTTTTTGACGAGGGCTCAGCTGCCGCACAAAATATTTTGACAAGTGCTCGGCTGCCAGGGACCTTTTCTTCGACGAGGGCTCGGATGCCGGGGACCTTTTCTTCGACGAGGGCTCGGCTGCCAGGGACCTTTTCTTCAACGAGGGCTCGGTTCCTGAAAAAAAAGTTTCAATCATGGATCGGCTGACGCAAAAAAAATTTTCGACGAGGGCTCGGCTGCTGGGGACCTTTTCTTCGACGAGGGCTCGGCTGCTGAAAAAAAAATTTTCAATCAGGGATCGGCTGCCGCCCAAAAAATTGTCGACGAGGGCTCGGCTGCCGGGGACCTTTTCTTCGACGAGGGCTCGGCTGCTGGGGACCTTTTCTTCGACGAGGGCTCGGCTGCTGAAGAAAAAATTTTCAATCAGGGATCGGCTGCCGCACAAAAAATTGTCGACGAGGGCTCGGCTGCCGTGTACCTTTTCTTCGACGAGGGCTCGGCTGCCGGGGAACTTTCCTTCGACGAGGGCTCGGCTGCCGGGGAACTTTTCTTCGATGAGGGCTCGGCTGCCGGGGACCTTTTCTTCAATGAGGGCTCGGCTGCCGGGGACCTTTTCTTCGACGAGGGCTCGGCTGCTGAAGAAAAAATTGTCAATCAGGGATCGGCTGCCGCACAAAAAATTGTCGACGAAAGCTCGGCTGCCGGGGACCTTTTCTTCGACGAGGGCTCGGCTGCCGCGGACCTTTTCTTCGACGAGGGCTCGGTTCCTGAAGAAAAAATTTTCAATCAGGGATCGGCTGCCACACAAAATTTTTCGACGAGGTCTCAGCTGCCGCACAGAAAAATTTTGACGAGGGCTCGGCTGCTGGGGACCTTTTCTTCGACGAGGGCTCGGCTGCCGGGGACCTTTTCTTCGACGAGTGCTCAGCTGTCAGGGACCTTTTCTTCAACGAGGGCTCGGCTGCTGAAGAAAAAATTTTCAATCAGGGATCGGCTGCCGAACAAAATATTTTCGACGAGGGTTCGGCTGCCAGGGACATTTTCTTCGACGAGGGCTCGGCTGCTGGGAACCTTTTCTTCGACGAGGGCTCGGCTGCTGAAGAAAAAATTTTCAATCAGGGATCGGCTGCCGCACAAAAAATTGTCGACGAGGGCTCGGCTGCCGGGGACCTTTCCTTCGACGAGGGCTCGGCTGCCGGGGACCTTTTCTTCGACGAAGGCTCTGCTGCTGAAGAAAATTTTTCAATGAGGGATCGGCTGCCGCACAAAAAATTTTCGACGAGGGCTCGGCTGCCGGGGACCTTTTCTTCGACGAGGGCTCGGCTGCTGAAAAAAAAATTTTCCATCAGGGATCGGCTGCCGCACAAAAAATTGTCGACGAGGGCTCGGCTGCCCGGGACCTTTTCTTCGACGAGGGCTTGGCTGCCGGGGACTTTTCTTCGACGAGGGCTCGGCTGCCAGGGACCTTTTCTTCAACGGGGGCTCGGCTGCTGAAGAAAAAATTTTCAATCAGGGATCGGCTGCCGCACAAAAAATTTTCGACGAGGGCTCGGCTGCCGGGGACCTTTTCTTCGATGAGTGCTCGGCTGCCAGGGACCTTTTCTTCGATGAGGTCTCGTCTGCCGGGGACTTTTTCTTCGACGAGGGCTCGGCTGCCAGGGACCTTTTCTGCAACGAGGGCTCAGCTGCTGAAGAAAAAATTTTCAATCAGGGATCGGCTGCCGCACAAAAAATTGTCGACGAGGGCTCGGCTGCCGGGGACCTTTCCTTCGACGAGGGCTCGGCTGCTGGGGACCTTTTCTTCGACGAAGGCTCTGCTGCTGAAGAAAAAATTTTCAATGAGGGATCGGCTGCCGCACAAAAAATTTTCGACGAGGGCTCGGCTGCCAGGGACCTTTTCTTCGACGAGGGCTCGGCTGCTGAAAAAAAAATTTTCCATCAGGGATCGGCTGCCGCACAAAAAATTGTCGACGAGGGCTCAGCTGCCGCAGAAAAAATTTTCGACGGGGGCTCGGATGCCGGGGACCTTTTCTTCAACGAGGGCTCGGCTGCCGGGGACCTTTTCTTCGACGAGGGCTCGGCTGCCGCGGACCTTTTCTTCGACGAGGGCTCGGTTCCTGAAGAAAAAATTTTCAATCAGGGATCGGCTGCCACACAAAATTTTTTGACGAGGGCTCAGCTGCCGCACAAAATATTTTGACAAGTGCTCGGCTGCCAGGGACCTTTTCTTCGATGAGGGCTCGGATGCCGGGGACCTTTTCTTCGACGAGGGCTCGGCTGCCAGGGACCTTTTCTTCAACGAGGGCTCGGTTCCTGAAAAAAAAGTTTCAATCATGGATCGGCTGACGCACAAAATATTTTCGACGAGGGCTCGGCTGCCAGGGACATTTTCTTCGACGAGGGCTCGGCTGCCGGAGACCTTTTCTTCGACGAGGGCTCGGCTGCTGAAGAAAAAATTTTCAATCAGGGATCGGCTGCCGCACAAAAAATTGTCAACGAGGGCTCGGCTGCCGGGGACCTTTCCTTCGACGAGGGCTCGGCTGCCGGGGACCTTTTCTTCGACGAGGGCTCGGCTGCCGGGGACCCTTTTCTTCGACGAGGGCTTGGTTCCTAAAGAAAAAATTTTCAATCAGGGATCGGCTGCCGCACAAAAAATTGTCAACGAGGGCTCGGCTGCCGGGGACCTTTTCTTCGATGAGTGCTCGGCTGCCGGGGACCTTTTCTTCGATGAGGTCTCGTCTGCCGGGGACCTTTTCTTCGACGAGGTCTCTGCTGCCGGGGACCTTTTCTTCGACGAGGGCTCGGCTGCCGGGGACCTTTTCTTCGACGAGGGTTCGGCTGCTGAAGAAAAAATTTTCAATCAGGGATCGGCTGCCGCACAAAAAATTTTCGACGAGGGCTCGGCTGCCGGGGACATTTTCTTCGACGAGGGCTTGGCTGCCGGGGACCTTTTCTTCGACGAGGGCTCGGCTGCCGGGGACCTTTTCTTCGACGAGGGCTCAGCTGCTGAAGAAAAAATTTTCAATCAGGGATCGGCTGCCGCACAAAATATTGTCGACGAGGGCTCGGCTGTCGGGGACATTTTCTTCGACGAGGGCTCGGCTGCTTGGGACATTTTCTTCGACGAGGGCTCGGCTACAGGGGACCTTTTCTTCGACGAGGTTTTGCGTGCTAAAGAAAAAATTTTCGACGAGGGCTCGTCTGCCGGGGACCTTTTCTTCGACGAGGGCTCGGCTGCTGAAGAAAAAATTTTCAATCAGGGATCGGCTGCCGCACAAAAAATTGTCGACGAGGGCTCGGCTGCCGGGTACATTTTCTTCGACGAGGGCTCGGCTGCCGGGGACCTTTCCTTCGACGAGGGCTCGGCTGCCGGGGACCTTTTCTTCGACAAGGGCTCGGCTGCTGGGGACCTTTTCTTTGACGAGGGCTCGCCTGCTGAAGAAAAAATTTTCAATCAGGGATCGGCTGCCGCACAAAAAATTGTCGACGAGGGCTCGCCTGCCGGGGACCTTTTCTTCGACAAGGGCTCGGCTGCCGGGGATCTTTTCTTCGACGAGGGCTCAGCTGCCGGGGACTTTTTCTTCGATGAGGGCTTGCCTGCCGGGGACCTTTTCTTCGACGAGGGCTCGGCTGCCGGGGACCTTTTCTTCGACAAGGGCTCGGCTGCTGAAGAAAAAATTTTCAATCAGGGATTGGCTGCCACACAAAAAACTGTCGACGAGGGCTCAGCTGCCGGGGACCTTTTCTTCGACGAGGGCTTGGTTCCTAAAGAAAAAATTTTCAATCAGGGATCGGCTGCCGCTCAAAAAATTGTCAACGAGGGCTCGGCTCCCAGGGACCTTTTCCTTGACGAGGGCTCGGCTGCTGAAGAAAAAATTTTCTATCAGGGATCGACTGCCGCACAAAAAATTTTCGACGAGGGCTCGGCTGCCGGGGACCTTTTCTTCGACGAGGGCTCAGCTGCCGGGGACCTTTTCTTCGATGAGGGCTCGGCTGCTGGGGACTTTTTCTTCGACGAGGGCTTGGCTGCCGGGGACCTTTTCTTCGACGAGGGCTCGGCTGCTGGGGACCTTTTCTTCGACGAGGGTTCGGCTGCTGAAGAAAAAATTTTCAATCAGGGATCGGCTGCCGCACAAAAAATTGTCGACGAGGGCTCGGCTGCCGGGGATCTTTTCTTCGACGAGGGCTCGGCTGCTGGGGAGCTTTTCTTCGACGAGGGCTCGGCTGCTGAAGAAAAAATTTTCAATCAGGGTTTGGCTGCCGCACAAAAAATTGTCGACGAGGGCTCGGCTGTCGGGGACATTTTCTTCGACGAGGGCTCGGCTGCTTGGGACATTTTCTTCGACGAGGGCTCGGCTGCTGAAGAAAAAATTTTCAATCAGGGATCGGCTGCCGCACAAAAAATTGTCGACGAGGGCTCGGCTGCCGGGTACATTTTCTTCGACGAGGGCTCGGCTGCCGGGGACCTTTCCTTCGACGAGGGCTCGGCTGCCGGGGACCTTTTCTTCGACAAGGGCTCGGCTGCTGGGGACCTTTTCTTTGACGAGGGCTCGGCTGCTGAAGAAAAAATTTTCAATCAGGGATCGGCTGCCGCACAAAAAATTGTCGACGAGGGCTCGCCTGCCGGGGACCTTTTCTTCGACAAGGGCTCGGCTGCCGGGGATCTTTTCTTCGACAAGGGCTCAGCTGCCGGGGACTTTTTCTTCGATGAGGGCTTGCCTGCCGGGGACCTTTTCTTCGACGAGGGCTCGGCTGCCGGGTACCTTTTCTTCGACAAGGGCTCGGCTGCTGAAGAAAAAATTTTCAATCAGGGATTGGCTGCCACACAAAAAACTGTCGACGAGGGCTCGGCTGCCGGGGACCTTTTCTTCGACGAGGGCTTGGTTCCTAAAGAAAAAATTTTCAATCAGGGATCGGCTGCCGCTCAAAAAATTGTCAACGAGGGCTCGGCTCCCAGGGACCTTTTCCTTGACGAGGGCTCGGCTGCTGAAGAAAAAATTTTCAATCAGGGATCGGCTGCCGCACAAAAAATTTTCGACGAGGGCTCGGCTGCCGGGGACCTTTTCTTCGACGAGGGCTCAGCTGCCGGGGACCTTTTCTTCGATGAGGGCTCGACTGCCGGGGACCTGTTCTTCGACGAGGGCTCGGCTGCTGGGGACTTTTTCTTCGACGAGGGCTTGGCTGCCGGGGACCTTTTCTTCGACGAGGGCTCGGCTGCTGGGGACCTTTTCTTCGACGAGGGCTCGGCTGCTGAAGAAAAAATTTTCAATCAGGGATCGGCTGCCGCACAAAAAATTGTCGACGAGGGCTCGGCTGCCGGGGACCTTTTCTTCGACGAGGGCTCGGCTGCTGGGGAGCTTTTCTTCGACGAGGGCTCGGCTGCTGAAGAAAAAATTTTCAATCAGGGTTTGGCTGCCGCACAAAAAATTGTCGACGAGGGCTCGGCTGTCGGGGACATTTTCTTCGACGAGGGCTCGGCTGCTTGGGACATTTTCTTCGACGAGGGCTCGGCTGCTGAAGAAAAAATTTTCAATCAGGGATCGGCTGCCGCACAAAAAATTGTCGACGAGGGCTCGGCTGCCGGGTACATTTTCTTCGACGAGGGCTCGGCTGCCGGGGACCTTTCCTTCGACGAGGGCTCGGCTGCCGGGGACCTTTTCTTCGACAAGGGCTCGGCTGCTGGGGACCTTTTCTTTGACGAGGGCTCGGCTGCTGAAGAAAAAATTTTCAATCAGGGATCGGCTGCCGCACAAAAAATTGTCGACGAGGGCTCGCCTGCCGGGGACCTTTTCTTCGACAAGGGCTCGGCTGCCGGGGATCTTTTCTTCGACAAGGGCTCAGCTGCCGGGGACTTTTTCTTCGATGAGGGCTTGCCTGCCGGGGACCTTTTCTTCGACGAGGGCTCGGCTGCCGGGTACCTTTTCTTCGACAAGGGCTCGGCTGCTGAAGAAAAAATTTTCAATCAGGGATTGGCTGCCACACAAAAAACTGTCGACGAGGGCTCGGCTGCCGGGGACCTTTTCTTCGACGAGGGCTTGGTTCCTAAAGAAAAAATTTTCAATCAGGGATCGGCTGCCGCTCAAAAAATTGTCAACGAGGGCTCGGCTCCCAGGGACCTTTTCCTTGACGAGGGCTCGGCTGCTGAAGAAAAAATTTTCAATCAGGGATCGGCTGCCGCACAAAAAATTTTCGACGAGGGCTCAGCTGCCGGGGACCTTTTCTTCGACGAGGGCTCAGCTGCCGGGGACCTTTTCTTCGATGAGGGCTCGACTGCCGGGGACCTGTTCTTCGACGAGGGCTCGGCTGCTGGGGACTTTTTCTTCGACGAGGGCTTGGCTGCCGGGGACCTTTTCTTCGACGAGGGCTCGGCTGCTGGGGACCTTTTCTTCGACGAGGGCTCGGCTGCTGAAGAAAAAATTTTCAATCAGGGATCGGCTGCCGCACAAAAAATTGTCGACGAGGGCTCGGCTGCCGGGGACCTTTTCTTCGACGAGGGCTCGGCTGCTGGGGACCTTTTCTTCGACGAGGGCTCGGCTGCTGAAGAAAAAATTTTCAATCAGGGATTGGCTGCCGCACAAAAAATTGTCGACGAGGGCTCGGCTGCCGTGTACCTTTTCTTCGACGAGGGCTCGGCTGCCGTGGAACTTTCCTTCGACGAGGGCACGGCTGCCGGGGAACTTTTCTTCGATGAGGGCTCGGCTGCCTGGGACCTTTTCTTCAATGAGGGCTCGGCTGCCGGGGACCTTTTCTTCAATGAGGGCTCGGCTTCCGGGGACCTTTTCTTTGACGAGGGCTCGGCTGCTGAAGAAAAAATTTTCAATCAGGGATCGGCTGCCGCACAAAAAATTGTCGACGAGGGCTCGGCTGCCGGGGACCTTTTCTTCGACGAGGGCTCGGTTGCCGCGGACCTTTTCTTCGACGAGGGCTCGGTTCCTGAAGAAAAAATTTTCAATCAGGGATCAGCTGCCACACAAAATTTTTCGACGAGGGCTCAGCTGCCGCACAAAAAAATTTTGACGAGGGCTCGGCTGCTGGGGACCTTTTCTTCGACGAGGGCTCGGCTGCCGGGGACCTTTTCTTCGACGAGGGCTCAGCTGTCAGGGACCTTTTCTTCAACGAGGGCTCGGCTGCTGAAGAAAAAATTTTCAATCAGGGATCGGCTGCCGCACAAAAAATTGTCGACGAGGGCTCGGCTGCCGGGGACCTTTCCTTCGACGAGGGCTCGGCTGCCGGGGACCTTTTCTTCGACGAAGGCTCTGCTGCTGAAGAAAAAATTTTCAATCAGGGATCGGCTGCCGCACAAAAAATTGTCGACGAGGGCTCGGCTGCCGGGGACCTTTTCTTCGATGAGGGCTCGGCTGCCGGGGACCTTTTCTTCGACGAGGGCTCTGCTGCCGGGGACCTTTTCTTCGACGAGGGCTCTGCTGCCGGGGAACTTTTCTTCGACGAGGGCTCGGCTGCCGGGGACCTTTTCTTCGACGAGGGTTCGGCTGCTGAAGAAAAAATTTTCAATCAGGGATCGGCTGCCGCACAAAAAATTTTCGACGAGGGCTCGGCTGCCGGGGAACTTTTCTTCGACGAGGGCTCGGCTGCCGGGGACCTTTTCTTCGACGAGGGCTCGGCTGCCGGGTACCTTTTCTTCGATGAGGGCTCGGCTGCCGGGGACCTTTTCTTCGACGAGGTCTCGGATTCCTGGGACCTTTTCTTCGACGAGGGCTCGGCTGCCGGGGACCTTTTCTTCGACGAGGGCTCAGCTGCTGAAGAAAAAATTTTCAATCAGGGATCGGCTGCCGCACAAAATATTGTCGACGAGGGCTCGGCTGTCGGGGACATTTTCTTCGACGAGGGCTCGGCTGCTGGGGACATTTTCTTCGACGAGGGCTCGGCTGCTGAAGAAAAAATTTTAAATCAGGGATCGGCTGCCGCACAAAAAATTGTCGACGAGGGCTCGGCTGCCGGGTACCTTTTCTTCGACGAGGGCTTGGCTGCCGGTGACCTTTCCTTCGACGAGGGCTCGGCTGCCGGGGACCTTTTCTTCGACAAGGGCTCGGCTGCTGGGGACCTTTTCTTTGACGAGGGCTCGGCTGCTGAAGAAAAAATTTTCAATCAGGGATCGGCTGCCACACAAAAAATTTTCGACGAGGGCTCGCCTGCCGGGGACCTTTTCTTCGACAAGGGCTCGGCTGCCGGGGATCTTTTCTTCGACGAGGGCTCAGCTGCCGGGGACTTTTTCTTCGATGAGGGCTTGCCTGCCAGGGACCTTTTCTTCGACGAGGGCTCGGCTGCCGGGTACCTTTCCTTCGACAAGGACTCGGCTGCTGAAGAAAAAATTTTCAATCAGGGATTGGCTGCCGCACAAAAAACTGTCGACGAGGGCTCGGCTGCCGGGGACCTTTTCTTCGACGAGGGCTTGGTTCCTAAAGAAAAAATTTTCAATCAGGGATCGGCTGCCGCTCAAAAAATTGTCAACGAGGGCTCGGCTCCCAGGGACCTTTTCCTTGACGAGGGCTCGGCTGCTGAAGAAAAAATTTTCAATAAGGGATCGGCTGCCGCACAAAAAATTTTCGACGAGGGCTCGGCTGCCGGGGACCTTTTCTTCGACGAGGGCTCAGCTGCCGGGGACCTTTTCTTCGATGAGGGCTCGGCTGCCGGGGACCTGTTCTTCGACGAGGTCTCGTCTGCCGGGGACCTTTTCTTCGACGAGGGCTCTGCTGCCGGGGACCTTTTCTTCGACGAGGGCTCGGCTGCCGGGGACCTTTTCTTCGACGAGGGTTCGGCTGCTGAAGAAAAAATTTTCAATCAGGGATCGGCTGCCGCACAAAAAATTGTCGACGAGGGCTCGGCTGTCGGGGACCTTTTCTTCGACGAGGGCTCAGCTGCCGGGGACCTTTTCTTCGACGAGGGCTCGGCTGCCGGGTACCTTTTCTTCGATGAGGGCTCGGCTCCCGGGGACATTTTCTTCGACGAGGGCTTGGCTGCCGGGGACCTTTTCTTCGACGAGGGCTCGGCTGCCGGGGACCTTTTCTTCGACGAGGGCTCAGCTGCTGAAGAAAAAATTTTCAATCAGGCATCGGCTGCCGCAGAAAATATTGTCGACGAGGGCTCGGCTGTCGGGGACATTTTCTTCGACGAGGGCTCGGCTGCTTGGGACATTTTCTTCGACGAGGGCTCGGCTGCTGAAGAAAAAATTTTCAATCAGGGATCGGCTGCCGCACAAAAAATTGTCGACGAGGGCTCGGCTGCCGGGTACATTTTCTTCGACGAGGGCTCGGCTGCCGGGGACCTTTCCTTCGACGAGGGCTCGGCTGCCGGGGACCTTTTCTTCGACAAGGGCTCGGCTGCTGGGGACCTTTTCTTTGACGAGGGCTCGCCTGCTGAAGAAAAAATTTTCAATCAGGGATCGGCTGCCGCACAAAAAATTGTCGACGAGGGCTCGCCTGCCGGGGACCTTTTCTTCGACAAGGGCTCGGCTGCCGGGGATCTTTTCTTCGACGAGGGCTCAGCTGCCGGGGACTTTTTCTTCGATGAGGGCTTGCCTGCCGGGGACCTTTTCTTCGACGAGGGCTCGGCTGCCGGGTACCTTTTCTTCGACAGGGGCTCGGCTGCTGAAGAAAAAATTTTCAATCAGGGATTGGCTGCCACACAAAAAACTGTCGACGAGGGCTCAGCTGCCGGGGACCTTTTCTTCGACGAGGGCTTGGTTCCTAAAGAAAAAATTTTCAATCAGGGATCGGCTGCCGCTCAAAAAATTGTCAACGAGGGCTCGGCTCCCAGGGACCTTTTCCTTGACGAGGGCTCGGCTGCTGAAGAAAAAATTTTCAATCAGGGATCGACTGCCGCACAAAAAATTTTCGACGAGGGCTCGGCTGCCGGGGACCTTTTCTTCGACGAGGGCTCAGCTGCCGGGGACCTTTTCTTCGATGAGGGCTCGACTGCCGGGGACCTGTTCTTCGACGAGGGCTCGGCTGCTGGGGACTTTTTCTTCGACGAGGGCTCGGCTGCTGGGGACCTTTTCTTCGACGAGGGCTCGGCTGCTGGGGACCTTTTCTTCGACGAGGGCTCGGCTGCTGAAGAAAAAATTTTCAATCAGGGATTGGCTGCCGCACAAAAAATTGTCGACGAGGGCTCGGCTGTCGGGGACATTTTCTTCGACGAGGGCTCGGCTGCTTGGGACATTTTCTTCGACGAGGGCTCGGCTGCTGAAGAAAAAATTTTCAATCAGGGATCGGCTGCCGCACAAAAAATTGTCGACGAGGGCTCGGCTGCCGGGTACATTTTCTTTGACGAGGGCTCGGCTGCCGGGGACCTTTCCTTCGACGAGGGCTCGGCTGCCGGGGACCTTTTCTTCGACAAGGGCTCGGCTGCTGGGGACCTTTTCTTTGACGAGGGCTCGCCTGCTGAAGAAAAAATTTTCAATCAGGGATCGGCTGCCGCACAAAAAATTGTCGACGAGGGCTCGCCTGCCGGGGACCTTTTCTTCGACAAGGGCTCGGCTGCCGGGGATCTTTTCTTCGACGAGGGCTCAGCTGCCGGGGACTTTTTCTTCGATGAGGGCTTGCCTGCCGGGGACCTTTTCTTCGACGAGGGCTCGGCTGCCGGGTACCTTTTCTTCGACGAGGGCTCGGCTGCTGAAGAAAAAATTTTCAATCAGGGATTGGCTGCCACACAAAAAACTGTCGACGAGGGCTCGGCTGCCGGGGACCTTTTCTTCGACGAGGGCTTGGTTCCTAAAGAAAAAATTTTCAATCAGGGATCGGCTGCCGCTCAAAAAATTGTCAACGAGGGCTCGGCTCCCAGGGACCTTTTCCTTGACGAGGGCTCGGCTGCTGAAGAAAAAATTTTCAATCAGGGATCGACTGCCGCACAAAAAATTTTCGACGAGGGCTCGGCTGCCGGGGACCTTTTCTTCGACGAGGGCTCAGCTGCCGGGGACCTTTTCTTCGATGAGGGCTCGACTGCCGGGGACCTGTTCTTCGACGAGGGCTCGGCTGCTGGGGACTATTTCTTCGACGAGGGCTTGGCTGCCGGGGCCCTTTTCTTCGACGAGGGCTCGGCTGCCGGGGACCTTTTCTTCAATGAGGGCTCGGCTGCCGGGGACCTTTTCTTCAATGAGGGCTCGGCTGCCGGGGACCTTTTCTTTGACGAGGGCTCGGCTGCTGAAGAAAAAATTTTCAATCAGGGATCGGCTGCCGCACAAAAAATTGTCGACGAGGGCTCGGCTGCCGGGGACCTTTTCTTCGACGAGGGCTCGGTTGCCGCGGACCTTTTCTTCGACGAGGGCTCGGTTCCTGAAGAAAAAATTTTCAATCAGGGATCGGCTGCCACACAAAATTTTTCGACGAGGGCTCAGCTGCCGCACAAAAAATTTTTGACGAGGGCTCGGCTGCCGGGGACCTTTTCTTCGACGAGTGCTCAGCTGTCAGGGACCTTTTCTTCAACGAGGGCTCGGCTGCTGAAGAAAAAATTTTCAATCAGGGATCGGCTGCCGCACAAAAAATTGTCGACGAGGGCTCGGCTGCCGGGGACCTTTCCTTCGACGAGGGCTCGGCTGCCGGGGACCTTTTCTTCGACGAAGGCTCTGCTGCTGAAGAAAAAATTTTCAATCAGCGATCGGCTGCCGCACAAAAAATTGTCGACGAGGGCTCGGCTGCCGGGGACCTTTTCTTCGATGAGGGCTCGGCTGCCGGGGACCTTTTCTTCGACGAGGGCTCGGCTGCCGGGGACCTTTTCTTCGACGAGGGCTCTGCTGCCGGGGAACTTTTCTTCGACGAGGGCTCGGCTGCCGGGGACCTTTTCTTCGACGAGGGTTCGGCTGCTGAAGAAAAAATTTTCAATCAGGGATCGGCTGCCGCACAAAAAATTTTCGACGAGGGCTCGGCTGCCGGGGAACTTTTCTTCGACGAGGGCTCGGCTGCCGGGGACCTTTTCTTCGACGAGGGCTCGGCTGCCGGGTACCTTTTCTTCGATGAGGGCTCGGCTGCCGGGGACCTTTTCTTCGACGAGGTCTCGGATGCCGGGGACCTTTTCTTCGACGAGGGCTCGGCTGCCGGGGACCTTTTCTTCGACGAGGGCTCAGCTGCTGAAGAAAAAATTTTCAATCAGGGATCGGCTGCCGCACAAAATATTGTCGACGAGGGCTCGGCTGTCGGGGACATTTTCTTCGACGAGGTCTCGGCTGCTGGGGACATTTTCTTCGACGAGGGCTCGGCTGCTGAAGAAAAAATTTTAAATCAGGGATCGGCTGCCGCACAAAAAATTGTCGACGAGGGCTCGGCTGCCGGGTACCTTTTCTTCGACGAGGGCTTGGCTGCCGGTGACCTTTCCTTCGACGAGGGCTCGGCTGCCGGGGACCTTTTCTTCGACAAGGGCTCGGCTGCTGGGGACCTTTTCTTTGACGAGGGCTCGGCTGCTGAAGAAAAAATTTTCAATCAGGGATCGGCTGCCGCACAGAAAATTTTCGACGAGGGCTCGCCTGCCGGGGACCTTTTCTTCGACAAGGGCTCGGCTGCCGGGGATCTTTTCTTCGACGAGGGCTCAGCTGCCGGGGACTTTTTCTTCGCTGAGGGCTTGCCTGCCAGGGACCTTTTCTTCGACGAGGGCTCGGCTGCCGGGTACCTTTCCTTCGACAAGGGCTCGGCTGCTGAAGAAAAAATTTTCAATCAGGGATTGGCTGCCGCACAAAAAACTGTCGACGAGGGCTCGGCTGCCGGGGACCTTTTCTTCGACGAGGGCTTGGTTCCTAAAGAAAAAATTTTCAATCAGGGATCGGCTGCCGCTCAAAAAATTGTCAACGAGGGCTCGGCTCCCAGGGACCTTTTCCTTGACGAGGGCTCGGCTGCTGAAGAAAAAATTTTCAATCAGGGATCGGCTGCCGCACAAAAAATTTTCGACGAGGGCTCGGCTGCCGGGGACCTTTTCTTCGACGAGGGCTCAGCTGCCGGGGACCTTTTCTTCGATGAGGGCTCGGCTGCCGGGGACCTGTTCTTCGACGAGGGCTCGGCTGCTGGGGACTTTTTCTTCGACGAGGGCTTGGCTGCCGGGGATCTTTTCTTCGACGAGGGCTCGGCTGCCGGGGACCTTTTCTTCGACGAGGGCTCGGCTGCTGAAGAAAAAATTTTCAATCAGGGATCGGCTGCCGCACAAAAAATTGTCGACGAGGGCTCGGCTGCCGGGGACCTTTTCTTCGACGAGGGCTCGGCTGCTGGGGAGCTTTTCTTCGACGAGGGCTCGGCTGCTGAAGAAAAAATTTTCAATCAGGGATCGGCTGCCGCACAAAAAATTGTCGACGAGGGCTCGGCTGCCGTGTACCTTTTCTTCGACGAGGGCTCGGCTGCCGGGGACCTTTCCTTCGACGAGGGCTCGGCTGCCGGGGAACTTTTCTTCGATGAGGGCTCGGCTGCCGGGGACCTTTTCTTCAATGAGGGCTCGGCTGCCGGGGACCTTTTCTTCGACGAGGGCTCGGCTGCTGAAGAAAAAATTTTCAATCAGGGATCGGCTGCCGCACAAAAAATTGTCGACGAGGGCTCGGCTGCCGGGGACCTTTTCTTCGACGAGGGCTCGGCTGCTGGGGACCTTTTCTTCGACGAGGGCTCGGCTGCTGAAGAAAAAATTTTCAATCAGGGATCGGCTGCAACACAAAAAATTTTCGACGAGGGCTCGGCTTCCGGGGACCTTTTCTTCGACGAGGGCTCGGCTGCCGGGGACCTTTACTTCGACGAGGGCTCGGCTGCCGGGTACCTTTTTTTCGATGAGGGCTCGGCTGCCGGGGACATTTTCTTCGACGAGGGCTCGGCTGCTGGGGACCTTTTCTTCGACGAGGGCTCGGCTGCTGAAAAAAAAATTTTCAATCAGGGATCGGCTGCCGCCCAAAAAATTGTCGACGAGGGCTCGGCTGCCGGGGACCTTTTCTTCGACGAGGGCTCGGCTGCTGGGGAGCTTTTCTTCGACGAGGGCTCGGCTGCTGAAGAAAAAATTTTCAATCAGGGATCGGCTGCCGCACAAAAAATTGTCGACGAGGGCTCGGCTGCCGTGTACCTTTTCTTCGACGAGGGCTCGGCTGCCGGGGAACTTTCCTTCGACGAGGGCTCGGCTGCCGGGGAACTTTTCTTCGATGAGGGCTCGGCTGCCGGGGACCTTTTCTTCAATGAGGGCTCGGCTGCCGGGGACCTTTTCTTCGACGAGGGCTCGGCTGCTGAAGAAAAAATTTTCAATCAGGGATCGGCTGCCGCACAAAAAATTGTCGACGAAAGCTCGGCTGCCGGGGACCTTTTCTTCGACGAGGGCTCGGCTGCCGCGGACCTTTTCTTCGACGAGGGCTCGGTTCCTGAAGAAAAAATTTTCAATCAGGGATCGGCTGCCACACAAAATTTTTCGACGAGGTCTCAGCTGCCGCACAGAAAAATTTTGACGAGGGCTCGGCTGCTGGGGACCTTTTCTTCGACGAGGGCTCGGCTGCCGGGGACCTTTTCTTCGACGAGTGCTCAGCTGTCAGGGACCTTTTCTTCAACGAGGGCTCGGCTGCTGAAGAAAAAATTTTCAATCAGGGATCGGCTGCCGAACAAAATATTTTCGACGAGGGTTCGGCTGCCAGGGACATTTTCTTCGACGAGGGCTCGGCTGCTGGGAACCTTTTCTTCAACGAGGGCTCGGCTGCTGAAGAAAAAATTTTCAATCAGGGATCGGCTGCCGCACAAAAAATTGTCGACGAGGGCTCGGCTGCCGGGGACCTTTCCTTCGACGAGGGCTCGGCTGCCGGGGACCTTTTCTTCGACGAAGGCTCTGCTGCTGAAGAAAAAATTTTCAATGAGGGATCGGCTGCCGCACAAAAAATTTTCGACGAGGGCTCGGCTGCCGGGGACCTTTTCTTCGACGAGGGCTCGGCTGCTGAAAAAAAAATTTTCCATCAGGGATCGGCTGCCGCACAAAAAATTGTCGACGAGGGCTCGGCTGCCGGGGACCTTTTCTTCGATGAGGGCTCGGCTGCCGGGGACCTTTTCTTGGACGAGGGCTCGGTTCCTGAAGAAAAAATTTTCAATCAGGGATCGGCTGCCACACAAAATATTTTCGACGAGGGCTCAGCTGCTGCACAAAAAAATTTTGACGAGGGCTCGGCTGCCCGGGACCTTTTCTTCGACGAGGGCTTGGCTGCCGGGGACTTTTCTTCGACGAGGGCTCGGCTGCCAGGGACCTTTTCTTCAACGGGGGCTCGGCTGCTGAAGAAAAAATTGTCAATCAGGGATCGGCTGCCGCACAAAAAATTGTCAACGAGGGCTCGGCTGCCGGGGACCTTTTCTTCGATGAGGTCTCGTCTGCCGGGGACTTTTTCTTCGACGAGGGCTCGGCTGCCAGGGACCTTTTCTGCAACGAGGGCTCGGCTGCTGAAGAAAAAATTTTCAATCAGGGATCGGCTGCCGCACAAAAAATTGTCGACGAGGGCTCGGCTGCCGGGGACCTTTCCTTCGACGAGGGCTCGGCTGCCGGGGACCTTTTCTTCGACGAAGGCTCTGCTGCTGAAGAAAAAATTTTCAATGAGGGATCGGCTGCCGCACAAAAAATTTTCGACGAGGGCTCGGCTGCCGGGGACCTTTTCTTCGACGAGGGCTCGGCTGCTGAAAAAAAATTTTCCATCAGGGATCGGCTGCCGCACAAAAAATTGTCGACGAGGGCTCAGCTGCCGCAGAAAAAATTTTCGACGGGGGCTCGGATGCCGGGGACCTTTTCTTCAACGAGGGCTTGGCTGCCGGGGACCTTTTCTTCGACGAGGGCTCGGCTGCCGGGGACCTTTTCTTCGACGAGGGCTCGGTTCCTGAAGAAAAAATTTTCAATTAGGGATCGGCTGCCACACAAAATTTTTTGACGAGGGCTCAGCTGCCGCACAAAATATTTTGACAAGTGCTCGGCTGCCAGGGACCTTTTCTTCGACGAGGGCTCGGATGCCGGGGACCTTTTCTTCGACGAGGGCTCGGCTGCCAGGGACCTTTTCTTCAACGAGGGCTCGGTTCCTGAAAAAAAAGTTTCAATCATGGATCGGCTGACGCACAAAATATTTTCGACGACGGCTCGGCTGCCAGGGACATTTTCTTCGACGAGGGCTCGGCTGCCGGAGACCTTTTCTTCGACGAGGGCTCGGCTGCTGAAGAAAAAATTTTCAATCAGGGATCGGCTGCCGCACAAAAAATTGTCAACGAGGGCTCGGCTGCCGGGGACCTTTCCTTCGACGAGGGCTCGGCTGCCGGGGACCTTTTCTTCGACGAGGGCTCGGCTGCCGGGGACCTTTCCTTCGACGAGGGCTCGGCTGCTGAAGAATAAATTTTTGACGGGGGCTCGGCTGCCGGGGACCTTTTCTTCAACGAGGGCTCGGCTGCCGGGGACCTTTCCTTCGACGAGGGCTCGGCTGCTGAAGAAAAAATTTTTAATCAGGGTTCGGCTGCCGCACAAAAAATTGTCGACGAGGGATCGGCTGCCGCACAAAAAATTGTCAACGAGGGCTCGGCTGCTGGGGACTTTTTCTTCGACGAGGGCTTGGCTGCCGGGGATCTTTTCTTCGACGAGGGCTCGGCTGCCGGGGACCTTTTCTTCGACGAGGGCTCGGCTGCTGAAGAAAAAATTTTCAATCAGGGATCGGCTGCCGCACAAAAAATTGTCGACGAGGGCTCGGCTGCCGGGGACCTTTTCTTCGACGAGGGCTCGGCTGCTGGGGAGCTTTTCTTCGACGAGGGCTCGGCTGCTGAAGAAAAAATTTTCAATCAGGGATCGGCTGCCGCACAAAAAATTGTCGACGAGGGCTCGGCTGCCGTGTACCTTTTCTTCGACGAGGGCTCGGCTGCCGGGGACCTTTCCTTCGACGAGGGCTCGGCTGCCGGGGAACTTTTCTTCGATGAGGGCTCGGCTGCCGGGGACCTTTTCTTCAATGAGGGCTCGGCTGCCGGGGACCTTTTCTTCGACGAGGGCTCGGCTGCTGAAGAAAAAATTTTCAATCAGGGATCGGCTGCCGCACAAAAAATTGTCGACGAGGGCTCGGCTGCCGGGGACCTTTTCTTCGACGAGGGCTCGGCTGCTGGGGACCTTTTCTTCGACGAGGGCTCGGCTGCTGAAGAAAAAATTTTCAATCAGGGATCGGCTGCCACACAAAAAATTTTCGACGAGGGCTCGGCTTCCGGGGACCTTTTCTTCGACGAGGGCTCGGCTGCCGGGGACCTTTACTTCGACGAGGGCTCGGCTGCCGGGTACCTTTTTTTCGATGAGGGCTCGGCTGCCGGGGACATTTTCTTCGACGAGGGCTCGGCTGCTGGGGACCTTTTCTTCGACGAGGGCTCGGCTCCTGAAAAAAAAATTTTCAATCAGGGATCGGCTGCCGCCCAAAAAATTGTCGACGAGGGCTCGGCTGCCGGGGACCTTTTCTTCGACGAGGGCTCGGCTGCTGGGGAGCTTTTCTTCGACGAGGGCTCGGCTGCTGAAGAAAAAATTTTCAATCAGGGATCGGCTGCCGCACAAAAAATTGTCGACAAGGGCTCGGCTGCCGTGTACCTTTTCTTCGACGAGGGCTCGGCTGCCGGGGAACTTTCCTTCGACGAGGGCTCGGCTGCCGGGGAACTTTTCTTCGATGAGGGCTCGGCTGCCGGGGACCTTTTCTTCAATGAGGGCTCGGCTGCCGGGGACCTTTTCTTCAATGAGGGCTCGGCTGCCGGGGACCTTTTCTTCGACGAGGGCTCGGCTGCTGAAGAAAAAATTTTCAATCAGGGATCGGCTGCCGCACAAAAAATTGTCGACGAAAGCTCGGCTGCCGGGGCCTTTTCTTCGACGAGGGCTCGGCTGCCGCGGACCTTTTCTTCGACGAGGGCTCGGTTCCTGAAGAAAAAATTTTCAATCAGGGATCGGCTGCCACACAAAATTTTTCGACGAGGTCTCAGCTGCCGCACAGAAAAATTTTGACGAGGGCTCGGCTGCTGGGGACCTTTTCTTCGACGAGGGCTCGGCTGCCGGGGACCTTTTCTTCGACGAGTGCTCAGCTGTCAGGAACCTTTTCTTCAACGAGGGCTCGGCTGCTGAAGAAAAAATTTTCAATCAGGGATCGGCTGCCGAACAAAATATTTTCGACGAGGGTTCGGCTGCCAGGGACATTTTCTTCGACGAGGGCTCGGCTGCTGGGAACCTTTTCTTCAACGAGGGCTCGGCTGCTGAAGAAAAAATTTTCAATCAGGGATCGGCTGCCGCACAAAAAATATTCGACGAGGGCTCGGCTGCCGGGGACCTTTTCTTCGACGAGGGCTCGGCTGCCGGGGACCTTTTCTTCGACGAAGGCTCTGCTGCTGAAGAAAAAATTTTCAATGAGGGATCGGCTGCCGCACAAAAAATTTTCGACGAGGGCTCGGCTGCCGGGGACCTTTTCTTCGACGAGGGCTCGGCTGCTGAAAAAAAAATTTTCCATCAGGGATCGGCTGCCGCACAAAAAATTGTCGACGAGGGCTCGGCTGCCGGGGACCTTTTCTTCGACGAGGGCTCGGCTGCCGGGGACCTTTTCTTGGACGAGGGCTAGGTTCCTGAAGAAAAAATTTTCAATCAGGGATCGGCTGCCACACAAAATATTTTCGACGAGGGCTCAGCTGCTGCACAAAAAAATTTTGACGAGGGCTCGGCTGCCCGGGACCTTTTCTTCGACGAGGGCTTGGCTGCCGGGCACTTTTCTTCGACGAGGGCTCGGCTGCCAGGGACCTTTTCTTCAATGGGGGCTCGGCTGCTGAAGAAAAAATTTTCAATCAGGGATCGGCTGCCGCACAAAAAATTGTCAACGAGGGCTCGGCTGCCGGGGACCTTTTCTTCGATGAGTGCTCGGCTGCCAGGGACCTTTTCTTCGATGAGGTCTCGTCTGCCGGGGACTTTTTCTTCGACGAGGGCTCGGCTGCCAGGGACCTTTTCTGCAACGAGGGCTCGGCTGCTGAAGAAAAAATTTTCAATCAGGGATCGGCTGCCGCACAAAAAATTGTCGACGAGGGCTCGGCTGCCGGGGACCTTTCCTTCGACGAGGGCTCGGCTGCCGGGGACCTTTTCTTCGACGAAGGCTCTGCTGCTGAAGAAAAAATTTTCAATCAGGGATCGGCTGCCGCACAAAAAATTTTCGACGAGGGCTCGGCTGCCGGGGACCTTTTCTTCGACGAGGGCTCGGCTGCTGAAAAAAAAATTTTCCATCAGGGATCGGCTGCCGCACAAAAAATTGTCGACGAGGGCTCAGCTGCCGCAGAAAAAATTTTCGACAGGGGCTCGGATGCCGGGGACCTTTTCTTCGACGAGGGCTCGGCTGCCGGGGACCTTTTCTTCGACGAGGGCTCGGTTCCTGAAGAAAAAATTTTCAATTAGGGATCGGCTGCCACACAAAATTTTTTGACGAGGGCTCAGCTGCCGCACAAAATATTTTGACAAGTGCTCGGCTGCCAGGGACCTTTTCTTCGACGAGGGCTCGGATGCCGGGGACCTTTTCTTCGACGAGGGCTCGGCTGCCAGGGACCTTTTCTTCAACGAGGGCTCGGTTCCTGAAAAAAAAGTTTCAATCATGGATCGGCTGACGCACAAAATATTTTCGACGAGGGCTCGGCTGCCAGGGACATTTTCTTCGACGAGGGCTCGGCTGCCGGAGACCTTTTCTTCGACGAGGGCTCGGCTGCTGAAGAAAAAATTTTCAATCAGGGATCGGCTGCCGCACAAAAAATTGTCAACGAGGGCTCGGCTGCCGGGGACCTTTCCTTCGACGAGGGCTCGGCTGCCGGGGACCTTTTCTTCGACGAGGGCTCGGCTGCCGGGGACCTTTTCTTCGACGAGGGCTTGGTTCCTAAAGAAAAAATTTTCAATCAGGGATCGGCTGCCGCACAAAAAATTATCGACGAGGGCTCAGCTGCCGCAGAAAAAATTTTCGACGGGGGCTCGGCTGCCGGGGACCTTTTCTTCAACGAGGGCTCGGCTGCCGGGGACCTTTCCTTCGACGAGGGCTCGGCTGCTGAAGAAAAAATTTTTAATCAGGGTTCGGCTGCCGCACAAAAAATTGTCGACGAGGGATCGGCTGCCGCACAAAAAATTGTCAACGAGGGCTCGGCTGCCGGGGACCTTTTCTTCGACGAGGGCTCGGCTGCCGGGGAACTTTTCTTCGACGAGGACTCAGCTGCCGGGGACTTTTTCTTCGACGAGGGCTTGGCTGCCGGGGACCTTTTCTTCGACGAGGGCTCGGCTGCCGGGGACCTTTTCTTCGACGAGGGCTCGGCTGCTGAAGAAAAAATTTTCAATCAGGGATCGGCTGCCGCGCAAAAAGTTGTCGACGAGGGCTCGGCTGCCGGGGACCTTTCCTTTGACGAGGGCTCGGCTGCTGTGGACCTTTTCTTCGACGAGGGCTCGGCTGCCGGGGACCTTTTCTTCGACGAGGGCTCGGCTGCCGGGGACCTTTTTTTCGACGAGGGCTCGGCTGCCGGGGACCTTTTATTCGACGAGGGCTCGGCTGCTGAAGAAAATATTTTCAATCAGGGATCGGCTGCCGCACAAATAATTTTCGACGAGGGCTCGGCTGCCGGGGACCTTTTCTTCGACGAGGGCTCGGCTGCTGGGGACCTTTTCTTCGACGAGGGCTCGGCTGCTGAAGAAAAAATTTTCAATCAGGGATCGGCTGCCGCACAAAAAATTGTCGACGAGGGCTCGGCTGCCAGGGACCTTTTCTTCGACGAAGGCTCGGCTGCCGGGGACCTTTTTTTCGACGAGGGCTCGGCTGCCGGGGACCTTTTCTTCGACTAGGGCTCGGTTCCTGAAGAAAAAATTTTCAATCAGGGATCGGCTGCCGCACAAAAAATATTCGACGAGGGCTCGGCTGCCGGGGACCTTTTCTTCGACGAGGGCTCGGCTGCCGGGGACCTTTTCTTCGACGAGGCCTCGGCTGCCAGGGACCTTTTCTTCGACGCGGGCTCGGCTGCCGGGGACCTTTTCTTCGACAAGGGCTCAGCTGCCGGGGACCTTTTCTTCGACGAGGCCTCGGCTGCTGAAGAAAAAATTTTCAATCAGGGATCGGCTGCCACACAAAATATTTTCGACGAGGGCTCAGCTGCTGCACAAAAAAATTTTGACGAGGGCTCGGCTGCCCGGGACCTTTTCTTCGACGAGGGCTTGGCTGCCGGGCACTTTTCTTCGACGAGGGCTCGGCTGCCAGGGACCTTTTCTTCAATGGGGGCTCGGCTGCTGAAGAAACAATTTTCAATCAGGGATCGGCTGCCGCACAAAAAATTGTCAACGAGGGCTCGGCTGCCGGGGACCTTTTCTTCGATGAGTGCTCGGCTGCCGGGGACCTTTTCTTCGATGAGGTCTCGTCTGCCGGGGACTTTTTCTTCGACGAGGGCTCGGCTGCCAGGGACCTTTTCTGCAACGAGGGCTCGGCTGCTGAAGAAAAAATTTTCAATCAGGGATCGGCTGCCGCACAAAAAATTGTCGACGAGGGCTCGGCTGCCGGGGACCTTTCCTTCGACGAGGGCTCGGCTGCCGGGGACCTTTTCTTCGACGAAGGCTCTGCTGCTGAAGAAAAAATTTTCAATCAGGGATCGGCTGCCGCACAAAAAATTTTCGACGAGGGCTCGGCTGCCGGGGACCTTTTCTTCGACGAGGGCTCGGCTGCTGAAAAAAAAATTTTCCATCAGGGATCGGCTGCCGCACAAAAAATTGTCGACGAGGGCTCAGCTGCCGCAGAAAAAATTTTCGACGGGGGCTCGGATGCCGGGGACCTTTTCTTCGACGAGGGCTCGGCTGCCGGGGACCTTTTCTTCGACGAGGGCTCGGTTCCTGAAGAAAAAATTTTCAATTAGGGATCGGCTGCCACACAAAATTTTTTGACGAGGGCTCAGCTGCCGCACAAAATATTTTGACAAGTGCTCGGCTGCCAGGGACCTTTTCTTCGACGAGGGCTCGGATGCCGGGGACCTTTTCTTCGACGAGGGCTCGGCTGCCAGGGACCTTTTCTTCAACGAGGACTCGGTTCCTGAAAAAAAAGTTTCAATCATGGATCGGCTGACGCACAAAATATTTTCGACGAGGGCTCGGCTGCCAGGGACATTTTCTTCGACGAGGGCTCGGCTGCCGGAGACCTTTTCTTCGACGAGGGCTCGGCTGCTGAAGAAAAAATTTTCAATCAGGGATCGGCTGCCGCACAAAAAATTGTCAACGAGGGCTCGGCTGCCGGGGACCTTTCCTTCGACGAGGGCTCGGCTGCCGGGGACCTTTTCTTCGACGAGGGCTCGGCTGCCGGGGACCTTTTCTTCGACGAGGGCTTGGTTCCTAAAGAAAAAATTTTCAATCAGGGATCGGCTGCCGCACAAAAAATTATCGACGAGGGCTCAGCTGCCGCAGAAAAAATTTTCGACGGGGGCTCGGCTGCCGGGGACCTTTTCTTCAACGAGGGCTCGGCTGCCGGGGACCTTTCCTTCGACGAGGGCTCGGCTGCTGAAGAAAAAATTTTTAATCAGGGTTCGGCTGCCGCACAAAAAATTGTCGACGAGGGATCGGCTGCCGCACAAAAAATTGTCAACGAGGGCTCGGCTGCCGGGGACCTTTTCTTCGACGAGGGCTCGGCTGCCGGGGAACTTTTCTTCGACGAGGACTCAGCTGCCGGGGACTTTTTCTTCGACGAGGGCTTGGCTGCCGGGGACCTTTTCTTCGACGAGGGCTCGGCTGCCGGGGACCTTTTCTTCGACGAGGGCTCGGCTGCTGAAGAAAAAATTTTCAATCAGGGATCGGCTGCCGCGCAAAAAGTTGTCGACGAGGGCTCGGCTGCCGGGGAACTTTCCTTTGACGAGGGCTCGGCTGCTGTGGACCTTTTCTTCGACGAGGGCTCGGCTGCCGGGGACCTTTTCTTCGACGAGGGCTCGGCTGCCGGGGACCTTTTTTTCGACGAGGGCTCGGCTGCCGGGGACCTTTTATTCGACGAGGGCTCGGCTGCTGAAGAAAATATTTTCAATCAGGGATCGGCTGCCGCACAAATAATTTTCGACGAGGGCTCGGCTGCCGGGGACCTTTTCTTCGACGAGGGCTCGGCTGCTGGGGACCTTTTCTTCGACGAGGGCTCGGCTGCTGAAGAAAAAATTTTCAATCAGGGATCGGCTGCCGCACAAAAAATTGTCGACGAGGGCTCGGCTGCCAGGGACCTTTTCTTCGACGAAGGCTCGGCTGCCGGGGACCTTTTTTTCGACGAGGGCTCGGCTGCCGGGGACCTTTTCTTCGACTAGGGCTCGGTTCCTGAAGAAAAAATTTTCAATCAGGGATCGGCTGCCGCACAAAAAATATTCGACGAGGGCTCGGCTGCCGGGGACCTTTTCTTCGACGAGGGCTCGGCTGCCGGGGACCTTTTCTTCGACGAGGCCTCGGCTGCCAGGGACCTTTTCTTCGACGCGGGCTCGGCTGCCGGGGACCTTTTCTTCGACAAGGGCTCAGCTGCCGGGGACCTTTTCTTCGACGAGGCCTCGGCTGCTGAAGAAAAAATTTTCAATCACGGATCGGCTGCCGCACAAAAAATTGTCGACGAGGGATCGGCTGCCACACAAAAAATTCTCGACGAGGGATCGGCTGCCGCAGAAAAAATTTTCTACGAGGGCTCGGCTGCCGGGGACCTTTTCTTCGACGAGGGCTCGGCTGCCGGGTACCTTTTCTTCGACGAGGGCTCGGCTGCTGAAGAAAAAATTTTCAATCAGGGATCTGCTGCCGCGCAAAAAATTGTCGACGAGGGCTCGGCTGCCGGGGACCTTTCCTTCGACGAGGGCTCGGCTGCTGTGGACCTTTTCTTCGACGAGGGCTCGGCTGCCGGGGACCTTTTCTTCGACGAGGGCTCGGCTGCCGGGGACATTTTCTTCGACGCGGGCTCGGATGCTGGGGACCTTTTCTTCAACGACTGCTCGGCTGCCGGGGACCTTTTCTTCGACGAGGGCTCGGGTGCTGAAGAAAAAATTTTTAATCAGGGTTCGGCAGCCGCACAAAAAATTGTCGACGAGGGCTCGGCTGCCGCACAAAAAATTGTCAACGACGGCTCGGCTGCCGGGGACCTTTTCTTCGACGAGGGCTCGGCTGCTGAAGATAAAATTTTCAATCAGGGATCGGCTGCCGCACAAAATATTGTCGACGAGGGCGGGGCTGCCAGGGACCTTTTCTTCGACGAGGGCTCGGCTGCCGGGGAACTTTTCTTCGACGAGAGCTCGGCTGCTGGGGACCTTTTCTTCGACGAGGGCTCGGCTGCTGAAGAAAAAATTTTCAATCAGGGATCGGCTGCCGCACAAAAAATATTCGACGAGGGCTCGGCTGCCGGGGACCTTTTCTTCGACGAGGGCTCGGCTGCCGGGGACCTTTTCTTCAACGAGGGCTCGGCTGCTGAAGAAAAAATTTTCAATCAGGGATCTGCTGCCGCGCAAAAAATTGTCGACGAGGGCTCGGCTGCCGGGGACCTTTCCTTCGATGAGGGCTTGGCTGCTGTGGACCTTTTCTTCGACGAGGGCTCGGCTGCCGGGGACCTTTTCTTCGACGAGGGCTCGGCTGCCGGGGACATTTTCTTCGACGCGGGCTCGGATGCTGGGGACCTTTTCTTCAACGACGGCTCGGCTGCCGGGGACCTTTTCATCGACGAGGGCTCGGCTGCTGAAGAAAAAATTTTCAATCAGGGATCGGCTGCCGCACAAAAAATTGTCGACGAGGGCTCGGCTGCCGGGGACCTTTTCTTCGACAAGGGCTCGGCTGCTGGGGACCTTTTCTTTGACGAGGGCTCGGCTGCTGAAGAAAAAATTTTCAATCAGGGATCGGCTGCCACACAAAAAATTTTCGACGAGGGCTCGGCTTCCTAGGACCTTTTCTTCGATGAGGGCTCGGCTGCCGGGGACCTTTTCTTCGACGAGGGCTCGGCTGCCGGGTACCTTTTTTTCGATGAGGGCTCGGCTGCCGGGGACATTTTCTTCGACGAGGGCTCGGCTGCTGGGGACCTTTTCTTCGACGAGGGCTCGGCTGCTGAAAAAAAAATTTTCAATCAGGGATCGGCTGCCGCCCAAAAAATTGTCGACGAGGGCTCGGCTGCCGGGGACCTTTTCTTCGACGAGGGCTCGGCTGCTGGGGAGCTTTTCTTCGACGAGGGCTCGGCTGCTGAAGAAAAAATTTTCAATCAGGGATCGGCTGCCGCACAAAAAATTGTCGACGAGGGCTCGGCTGCCGTGTACCTTTTCTTCGACGAGGGCTCGGCTGCCGGGGAACTTTCCTTCGACGAGGGCTCGGCTGCCGGGGAACTTTTCTTCGATGAGGGCTCGGCTGCCGGGGACCTTTTCTTCAATGAGGGCTCGGCTGCCGGGGACCTTTTCTTCAATGAGGGCTCGGCTGCCGGGGACCTTTTCTTCGACGAGGGCTCGGCTGCTGAAGAAAAAATTTTCAATCAGGGATCGGCTGCCGCACAAAAAATTGTCGACGAAAGCTCGGCTGCCGGGGACCTTTTCTTTGACGAGGGCTCGGCTGCCGCGGACCTTTTCTTCGACGAGGGCTCGGTTCCTGAAGAAAAAATTTTCAATCAGGGATCGGCTGCCACACAAAATATTTCGACGTGGTCTCAGCTGCCGCACAGAAAAATTTTGACGAGGGCTCGGCTACTGGGGACCTTTTCTTCGACGAGGGCTCGGCTGCCGGGGACCTTTTCTTCAACGAGTGCTCAGCTGTCAGGGACCTTTTCTTCAACGAGGGCTCGGCTGCTGAAGAAAAAATTTTCAATCAGGGATCGGCTGCCGAACAAAATATTTTCGACGAGGGTTCGGCTGCCAGGGACATTTTCTTCGACGAGGGCTCGGCTGCTGGGAACCTTTTCTTCGACGAGGGCTCGGCTGCTGAAGAAAAAATTTTCAATCAGGGATCGGCTGCCGCACAAAAAATTGTCGACGAGGGCTCGGCTGCCGGGGACCTTTCCTTCGACGAGGGCTCGGCTGCCGGGGACCTTTTCTTCGACGAAGGCTCTGCTGCTGAAGAAAAAATTTTCAATGAGGGATCGGCTGCCGCACAAAAAATTTTCGACGAGGGCTCGGCTGTCAGGGACCTTTTCTTCAACGAGGGCTCGGCTGCTGAAGAAAAAATTTTCAATCAGGGATCTGCTGCCGCGCAAAAAATTGTCGACGAGGGCTCGGCTGCCGGGGACCTTTCCTTCGATGAGGGCTTGGCTGCTGTGGACCTTTTCTTCGACGAGGGCTCGGCTGCCGGGGACCTTTTCTTCGACAAGGGCTCGGCTGCCGGGGACATTTTCTTCGACGCGGGCTCGGATGCTGGGGACCTTTTCTTCAACGACGGCTCGGCTGCCGGGGACCATTTCATCGACGAGGGCTCGGCTGCTGAAGAAAAAATTTTCAATCAGGGATCGGCTGCCGCACAAAAAATTGTCGACGAGGGCTCGGCTGCCGGGGACCTTTTCTTCGACAAGGGCTCGGCTGCTGGGGACCTTTTCTTCGACGAGGGCTCGGCTGCTGAAGAAAAAATTTTCAATCAGGGATCGGCTGCCACACAAAAAATTTTCGACGAGGGCTCGGCTTCCTAGGACCTTTTCTTCGATGAGGGCTCGGCTGCCGGGGACCTTTTCTTCGACGAGGGCTCGGCTGCCGGGTACCTTTTTTTCGATGAGGGCTCGGCTGCCGGGGACATTTTCTTCGACGAGGGCTCGGCTGCTGGGGACCTTTTCTTCGACGAGGGCTCGGCTGCTGAAAAAAAAATTTTCAATCAGGGATCGGCTGCCGCCCAAAAAATTGTCGACGAGGGCTCGGCTGCCGGGGACCTTTTCTTCGACGAGGGCTCGGCTGCCGGGGACCTTTTCTTCGACGAGGGCTTGGTTCCTAAAGAAAAAATTTTCAATCAGGGATCGGCTGCCGCACAAAAAATTATCGACGAGGGCTCAGCTGCCGCAGAAAAAATTTTCGACGGGGGCTCGGCTGCCGGGGACCTTTTCTTCAACGAGGGCTCGGCTGCCGGGGACCTTTCCTTCGACGAGGGCTCGGCTGCTGAAGAAAAAATTTTTAATCAGGGTTCGGCTGCCGCACAAAAAATTGTCGACGAGGGATCGGCTGCCGCACAAAAAATTGTCAACGAGGGCTCGGCTGCCGGGGACCTTTTCTTCGACGAGGGCTCGGCTGCCGGGGAACTTTTCTTCGACGAGGGCTCAGCTGCCGGGGACTTTTTCTTCGACGAGGGCTTGGCTGCCGGGGACCTTTTCTTCGACGAGGGCTCGGCTGCCGGGGACCTTTTCTTCGACGAGGGCTCGGCTGCTGAAGAAAAAATTTTCAATCAGGGATCGGCTGCCGCGCAAAAAGTTGTCGACGAGGGCTCGGCTGCCGGGGACCTTTCCTTTGACGAGGGCTCGGCTGCTGTGGACCTTTTCTTCGACGAGGGCTCGGCTGCCGGGGACCTTTTCTTCGACGAGGGCTCGGCTGCCGGGGACCTTTTTTTCGACGAGGGCTCGGCTGCCGGGGACCTTTTATTCGACGAGGGCTCGGCTGCTGAAGAAAATATTTTCAATCAGGGATCGGCTGCCGCACAAATAATTTTCGACGAGGGCTCGGCTGCCGGGGACCTTTTCTTCGACGAGGGCTCGGCTGCTGGGGACCTTTTCTTCGACGAGGGCTCGGCTGCTGAAGAAAAAATTTTCAATCAGGGATCGGCTGCCGCACAAAAAATTGTCGACGAGGGCTCGGCTGCCAGGGACCTTTTCTTCGACGAAGGCTCGGCTGCCGGGGACCTTTTTTTCGACGAGGGCTCGGCTGCCGGGGACCTTTTCTTCGACTAGGGCTCGGTTCCTGAAGAAAAAATTTTCAATCAGGGATCGGCTGCCGCACAAAAAATATTCGACGAGGGCTCGGCTGCCGGGGACCTTTTCTTCGACGAGGGCTCGGCTGCCGGGGACCTTTTCTTCGACGAGGCCTCGGCTGCCAGGGACCTTTTCTTCGACGCGGGCTCGGCTGCCGGGGACCTTTTCTTCGACAAGGGCTCAGCTGCCGGGGACCTTTTCTTCGACGAGGCCTCGGCTGCTGAAGAAAAAATTTTCAATCACGGATCGGCTGCCGCACAAAAAATTGTCGACGAGGGATCGGCTGCCACACAAAAAATTCTCGACGAGGGATCGGCTGCCGCAGAAAAAATTTTCTACGAGGGCTCGGCTGCCGGGGACCTTTTCTTCGACGAGGGCTCGGCTGCCGGGTACCTTTTCTTCGACGAGGGCTCGGCTGCTGAAGAAAAAATTTTCAATCAGGGATCTGCTGCCGCGCAAAAAATTGTCGACGAGGGCTCGGCTGCCGGGGACCTTTCCTTCGACGAGGGCTCGGCTGCTGTGGACCTTTTCTTCGACGAGGGCTCGGCTGCCGGGGACCTTTTCTTCGACGAGGGCTCGGCTGCCGGGGACATTTTCTTCGACGCGGGCTCGGATGCTGGGGACCTTTTCTTCAACGACGGCTCGGCTGCCGGGGACCTTTTCTTCGACGAGGGCTAGGGTGCTGAAGAAAAAATTTTTAATCAGGGTTCGGCAGCCGCACAAAAAATTGTCGACGAGGGCTCGGCTGCCGCACAAAAAATTGTCAACGACGGCTCGGCTGCCGGGGACCTTTTCTTCGACGAGGGCTCGGCTGCTGAAGAAAAAATTTTCAATCAGGGATCGGCTGCCGCACAAAATATTGTCGACGAGGGCGCGGCTGCCAGGGACCTTTTCTTCGACGAGGGCTCGGCTGCCGGGGAACTTTTCTTCGACGAGAGCTCGGCTGCTGGGGACCTTTTCTTCGACGAGGGCTCGGCTGCTGAAGAAAAAATTTTCAATCAGGGATCGGCTGCCGCACAAAAAATATTCGACGAGGGCTCGGCTGCCGGGGACCTTTTCTTCGACGAGGGCTCGGCTGCCGGGGACCTTTTCTTCAACGAGGGCTCGGCTGCTGAAGAAAAAATTTTCAATCAGGGATCTGCTGCCGCGCAAAAAATTGTCGACGAGGGCTCGGCTGCCGGGGACCTTTCCTTCGATGAGGGCTTGGCTGCTGTGGACCTTTTCTTCGACGAGGGCTCGGCTGCCGGGGACCTTTTCTTCGACGAGGGCTCGGCTGCCGGGGACATTTTCTTCGACGCGGGCTCGGATGCTGGGGACCTTTTCTTCAACGACGGCTCGGCTGCCGGGGACCTTTTCATCGACGAGGGCTCGGCTGCTGAAGAAAAAATTTTCAATCAGGGATCGGCTGCCGCACAAAAAATTGTCGACGAGGGCTCGGCTGCCGGGGACCTTTTCTTCGACAAGGGCTCGGCTGCTGGGGACCTTTTCTTCGACGAGGGCTCGGCTGCTGAAGAAAAAATTTTCAATCAGGGATCGGCTGCCACACAAAAAATTTTCGACGAGGGCTCGGCTTCCTAGGACCTTTTCTTCGATGAGGGCTCGGCTGCCGGGGACCTTTTCTTCGACGAGGGCTCGGCTGCCGGGTACCTTTTTTTCGATGAGGGCTCGGCTGCCGGGGACATTTTCTTCGACGAGGGCTCGGCTGCTGGGGACCTTTTCTTCGACGAGGGCTCGGCTGCTGAAAAAAAAATTTTCAATCAGGGATCGGCTGCCGCCCAAAAAATTGTCGACGAGGGCTCGGCTGCCGGGGACCTTTTCTTCGACGAGGGCTCGGCTGCTGGGGAGCTTTTCTTCGACGAGGGCTCGGCTGCTGAAGAAAAAATTTTCAATCAGGGATCGGCTGCCGCACAAAAAATTGTCGACGAGGGCTCGGCTGCCGTGTACCTTTTCTTCGACGAGGGCTCGGCTGCCGGGGAACTTTCCTTCGACGAGGGCTCGGCTGCCGGGGAACTTTTCTTCGATGAGGGCTCGGCTGCCGGGGACCTTTTCTTCAATGAGGGCTCGGCTGCCGGGGACCTTTTCTTCAATGAGGGCTCGGCTGCCGGGGACCTTTTCTTCGACGAGGGCTCGGCTGCTGAAGAAAAAATTTTCAATCAGGGATCGGCTGCCGCACAAAAAATTGTCGACGAAAGCTCGGCTGCCGGGGACCTTTTCTTTGACGAGGGCTCGGCTGCCGCGGACCTTTTCTTCGACGAGGGCTCGGTTCCTGAAGAAAAAATTTTCAATCAGGGATCGGCTGCCACACAAAATTTTTCGACGTGGTCTCAGCTGCCGCACAGAAAAATTTTGACGAGGGCTCGGCTGCTGGGGACCTTTTCTTCGACGAGGGCTCGGCTGCCGGGGACCTTTTCTTCGACGAGTGCTCAGCTGTCAGGGACCTTTTCTTCAACGAGGGCTCGGCTGCTGAAGAAAAAATTTTCAATCAGGGATCGGCTGCCGAACAAAATATTTTCGACGAGGGTTCGGCTGCCAGGGACATTTTCTTCGACGAGGGCTCGGCTGCTGGGAACCTTTTCTTCGACGAGGGCTCGGCTGCTGAAGAAAAAATTTTCAATCAGGGATCGGCTGCCGCACAAAAAATTGTCGACGAGGGCTCGGCTGCCGGGGACCTTTCCTTCGACAAGGGCTCGGCTGCCGGGGACCTTTCCTTCGACGAGGGCTCGGCTGCTGAAGAAAAAATTTTTAATCAGGGTTCGGCTGCCGCACAAAAAATTGTCGACGAGGGATCGGCTGCCGCACAAAAAATTGTCAACGAGGGCTCGGCTGCCGGGGACCTTTTCTTCGACGAGGGCTCGGCTGCCGGGGAACTTTTCTTCGACGAGGGCTCAGCTGCCGGGGACTTTTTCTTCGACGAGGGCTTGGCTGCCGGGGACCTTTTCTTCGACGAGGGCTCGGCTGCCGGGGACCTTTTCTTCGACGAGGGCTCGGCTGCTGAAGAAAAAATTTTCAATCAGGGATCGGCTGCGCGCAAAAAGTTGTCGACGAGGGCTCGGCTGCCGGGGACCTTTCCTTTGACGAGGGCTCGGCTGCTGTGGACCTTTTCTTCGACGAGGGCTCGGCTGCCGGGGACCTTTTCTTCGACGAGGGCTCGACTGCCGGGGACCTTTTCTTCGAAGAGGGCTCGGCTGCCGGGGACCTTTTCTTCGACAAGGGCTCGGTTCCTGAAGAAAAAATTTTCAATTAGGGATCGGCTGCCACACAAAAAATTTTTGACGAGGGCTCAGCTGCCGCACAAAAAAATTTTGACAAGGGCTCGGCTGCCAGGGACCTTTTCTTCGACGAGGGCTCGGATGTCGGGGACCTTTTCTTCGACGAGGGCTCGCCTGCCAGGGACCTTTTCTTCAACGAGGGCTCGGTTCCTGAAAAAAAAGTTTCAATCATGGATCGGCTAACGCACAAAATATTTTCGACGAGGGCTCGGCTGCCGGGGACATTTTCTTCGACGAGGGCTCGGCTGCCGGGAACCTTTTCTTCGACGAGGGCTCGGATGCGGAAGAAAAAATTTTCAATCAGGGATCGGCTGCCGCACAAAAAATTGTCAACGAGGGCTCGGCTGCCGGGGACCTTTCCTTCGACGAGGGCTCGGCTGCCGGGGACCTTTTCTTCGACGAGGGCTCGGCTGCCGGGGACCTTTTTTTCGACAAGGGCTCGGCTGCCGGGGACCTTTTATTCGACGAGGGCTCGGCTGCTGAAGAAAATATTTTCAATCAGGGATCGGCTGCCGCACAAAAAATTTTCGACGAGGGCTCGGCTGCCGGGGACCTTTTCTTCGACGAGGGCTCGGCTGCTGGGGACCTTTTCTTCGACGAGGGCTCGGCTGCTGAAGAAAAAATTTTCAATCAGGGATCGGCTGCCGCACAAAAAATTGTCGACGAGGGCTCGGCTGCCAGGGACCTTTTCTTCGACGAAGGCTCGGCTGCCGGGGACCTTTTTTTCGACGAGGGCTCGGCTGCCGGGGACCTTTTCTTCGACTAGGGCTCGGTTCCTGAAGAAAAAATTTTCAATCAGGGATCGGCTGCCGCACAAAAAATATTCGACGAGGGCTCGGCTGCCGGGGACCTTTTCTTCGACGAGGGCTCGGCTGCCGGGGACCTTTTCTTCGACGAGGCCTCGGCTGCCAGGGACCTTTTCTTCGACGCGGGCTTGGCTGCCGGGGACCTTTTCTTCGACGAGGGCTCAGCTGCCGGGGACCTTTTCTTCGACGAGGCCTCGGCTGCTGAAGAAAAAATTTTCAATCACGGATCGGCTGCCGCACAAAAAATTGTCGACGAGGGATCGGCTGCCACACAAAAAATTCTCGACGAGGGATCGGCTGCCGCAGAAAAAATTTTCTACGAGGGCTCGGCTGCCGGGGACCTTTTCTTCGACGAGGGCTCGGCTGCCGGGTACCTTTTCTTCGACGAGGGCTCGGCTGCTGAAGAAAAAATTTTCAATCAGGGATCTGCTGCCGCGCAAAAAATTGTCGACGAGGGCTCGGCTGCCGGGGACCTTTCCTTCGACGAGGGCTCGGCTGCTGTGGACCTTTTCTTCGACGAGGGCTCGGCTGCCGGGGACCTTTTCTTCGACGAGGGCTCGGCTGCCGGGGACATTTTCTTCGACGCGGGCTCGGATGCTGGGGACCTTTTCTTCAATGACGGCTCGGCTGCCGGGGACCTTTTCTTCGACGAGGGCTCGGCTGCTGAAGAAAAAATTTTCAATCAGGGATCGGCTGCCGCACAAGAAATTTTTGACGAGGGCTCAGCTGCCGCACAAAAAAATTTTGACGAGGGCTCGGCTGCCGGGGACCTTTTCTTCGACGAAGACTCGGCTGCCGGGGACCTATTCTTCGATGAGGGCTCGGCTGCCAGGGACCTTTTCTTCGACGAGGTCTCTGCTGCCGGGGACCTTTTCTTCGACTAGGGCTCGGTTCCTGAAGAAAAAATTTTCAATTAGGGATCGGCTGCCACACAAAAAATTTTTGACGAGGTCTCAGCTGCCGCACAAAAAAATTTTGACAAGAGCTCGGCTGCCAGGGACCTTTTCTTCGACGAGGTCTCGGATGCTGGGGACCTTTTCTTCGACGAGGGCTCGCCTGCCAGGGACCTTTTCTTCAACGACGGCTCGGTTCCTGAAAAAAAAGTTTCAATCATGGATCGGCTGACGCACAAAATATTTTCGACGAGGGCTCGGCTGCCAGGGACATTTTCTTCGACGAGGGCTCGGCTGCTGAAGAAAAAATTTTCAATCAGGGATCGGCTGCCGCACAAAAAATTGTCGACGAGGGATTGGCTGCCGGGGACCTTTCCTTCGACGAGGGCTCGGCTGCCGGGGACCTTTTCTTCGACGAGGGCTCGGCTGCCGGGGACCTTTTCTTCGACGACGGCTTGGTTCCTAAAGAAAAAATTTTCAATCAGGGATCGGCTGCCGTACAAAAAATTATCGACGAGGGCTCAGCTGCCGCACAAAAAATTTTCGACGAGGGCTCACCTGCCGCACAAAAAAATTTTGACGAGGGCTCAGCTGCCAGGGACCTTTCCTTCGACGAGGACTCGGCTGCTGAAGAAAAAATTTTCAATCACGGATCGGCTGCCGCACAAAAAATTGTCGACGAGGGATCGGCTGCCACACAAAAAATTGTCGACGAGGGCTCAGCTGCCGCACAAAAAAATTTTGACAAGGGCTCGGCTGCCGGGGGCCTTTTCTTCGACGAGGGCTCGGATGCCGGGGACCTTTTCTTCAACGAGGGCTCAGTTCCTGAAAAAAAACTTTCAATCATGGATCGGCTGACGCACAAAATATTTTCGACGAGGGCTCGGCTGCCAGGGACATTTTCTTCGACGAGGGCTCGGCTGCCGGGAACCTTTTCTTCGACGAGGGCTCAGCTGCTGAAGAAAAAATTTTCAATCAGGGATCGGCTGCCGCACAAAAAATTGTCGACGAGGGCTCGGCTGCCGGGGACCTTTCCTTCGACGAGGGCTCGGCTGCCGGGGATCTTTTCTTCGACGAGGGCTCGGCTGCCGGGGACCTTTTCTTCGACAAGGGCTCGGCTGCCGGGGACCTTTTCTTCAACGAGGGCTCAGCTGCTGAAGAAAAAATTTTCAATCAGGGATCGGCTGCCGCACAAAAAATTTTCGACGAGGGCTCGGCTGCCGGGGACCTTTTCTTCGACGAGGGCTCGGCTGCCGGGGACCTTTTCTTCGACGAGGGCTCGGATGCGGAAGAAAAAATTTTCAATCAGGGATCGGCTGCCGCACAAAAAATTCTCAACGAGGGCTCGGCTGCCTGGGACCTTTCCTTCGACGAGGGCTCGGCTGCCGGGGACCTTTTCTTCGACGAGGGCTCAGCTGCCGGGGACCTTTTCTTCGACGAGGGCTCGGCTGCTGAAGAAAAAATTTTCAATCAGGGATCTGCTGCCGCGCAAAAAATTGTCGACGAGGGCTCGGCTGCCGGGGACCTTTCCTTTGACGAGGGCTCGGCTGCTGTGGACATTTTCTTCGACGAGGGCTCGGCTGCCGGGGACCTTTTCTTCGACGAGGGCTCGGATGCTGAAGAAAAAATTTTCAATCAGGGATCGGCAGCCGCACAAAAAATTGTCGACGAGGGCTCGGCTGCCGCACAAAAAATTGTCGACGAGGGCTCGGCTGCCGGGGACCTTTTCTTCGACGAGGGCTCGGCTGCCGGGGACCTTTTCTTCGACGAGGGCTCGGCTGCTGAAGATAAAATTTTCAATCAGGGATCGGCTGCCGCACAAAATATTGTCGACGAGGGCGCGGCTGCCAGGGACCTTTTCTTCGACGAGGGCTCGGCTGCCGGGGACCTTTTCTTCGACGAGAGCTCGGCTGCTGGGGACCTTTTCTTCGACGAGGGCTCAGCTGCTGAAGAAAAAATTTTCAATCAGGGATCGGCTGCCGCACAAAAAATATTCGACGAGGGCTCGGCTGCCTGGGACCTTTTCTTCGACGAGGGCTCGGCTGCCGGGGACCTTTTCTTCAACGAGGGCTCGGCAGCTGAAGAAAAAATTATCAATCAGGGATCTGCTGCCGCGCAAAAAATTGTCGACGAGGGCTCGGCTGCCGGGGACCTTTCCTTCGACGAGGGCTCGGCTGCTGTGGACCTTTTCTTCGACGAGGGCTCGGTTGCCGGGGACCTTTTCTTCGACGAGGGCTCGGCTGCCGGGGACATTTTCTTCGACGAGGGCTCGGCTGCTGAAGAAAAAATTTTTAATCAGGGTTCGGCAGCCGCACAAAAAATTGTCGACGAGGGCTCGGCTGCCGCACAAAAAATTGTCAACGACGGCTCGGCTGCCGGGGACCTTTTCTTCGACGAGGGCTCGGCTGCCGGGGACCTTTTTTTCGACGAGGGCTCGGCTGCTGAAGATAAAATTTTCAATCAGGGATCGGCTGCCGCACAAAATATTGTCGACGAGGGCGCGGCTGCCAGGGACCTTTTCTTCGACGAGGGCTCGGCTGCCGGGGACCTTTTCTTCGACGAGAGCTCGGCTGCTGGGGACCTTTTCTTCGACGAGGGCTCGGCTGCTGAAGAAAAAATTTTCAATCAGGGATCGGCTGCCGCACAAATAATATTCGACGAGGGCTCGGCTGCCGGGGACCTTTTCTTCGACGAGGGCTCGGCTGCCGGGGACCTTTTCTTCAACGAGGGCTCGGCTGCCAGTGACCTTTTCTTCAACGCGGGCTCGGCAGCCGGGGACCTTTTCTTCGACGAGGGCTCAGCTGCCGGGGACCTTTTCTTCGACGAGGGCTCGGCTGCTGAAGAAAAAATTTTCAATCAGGGATCGGCTGCCGCACAAGAAATTTTTGACGAGGGCTCAGCTGCCGCACAAAAAAATTTTGACGAGGGCTCGGCTGCCGGGGACCTTTTCTTCGACGAAGACTCGGCTGCCGGGGACCTTTTCTTCGATGAGGGCTCGGCTGCTGAAGAAAAAATTTTCAATCAGGGATCGGCTGCCGCGCAAAAAATTTACGACGAGGCCTCGGCTGCCGGGGACCTTTCCTTCGATGAGGGCTCGGCTGCTGTGGACCTTTTCTTCGACGAGGGCTCGGCTGCCAGGGACCTTTTTTTCGACGAGGGCTCGGCTGCCGGGGACCTTTTCTTCGACGAGGGCTCGGCTGCCGGGGACCTTTTCTTCGACGAGGGCTCGGCTGCTGAAGAAAAAATTTTCAATCAGGGATTGGCTGCCGCACAAAAAATTTTCGACGAGGGCTCAGCTGCCGGGGACCTTTTCTTCGACGAGGGCTCGGCTGCCGGGGACCTTTTCTTCGACGAGGGCTCGGCTGCTGAAGAAAAAATTTTCAATCAGGTATCGGCTGCCGCACAAAATATTGTCGACGAGGGCGCGGCTGCCAGGGACCTTTTCTTCGACGAGGGCTCGGCTGCCGGGGACCTTTTCTTCGACGAGAGCTCGGCTGCTGGGGACCTTTTCTTCGACGAGGGCTCAGCTGCTGAAGAAAAAATTTTCAATCAGGGATCGGCTGCCGCACAAAAAATATTCGACGAGGGCTCGGCTGCCTGGGACCTTTTCTTCGACGAGGGCTCGGCTGCCGGGGACCTTTTCTTCAACGAGGGCTCGGCAGCTGAAGAAAAAATTATCAATCAGGGATCTGCTGCCGCGCAAAAAATTGTCGACGAGGGCTCGGCTGCCGGGGACCTTTCCTTCGACGAGGGCTCGGCTGCTGTGGACCTTTTCTTCGACGAGGGCTCGGTTGCCGGGGACCTTTTCTTCGACGAGGGCTCGGCTGCCGGGGACATTTTCTTCGACGAGGGCTCGGCTGCTGAAGAAAAAATTTTTAATCAGGGTTCGGCAGCCGCACAAAAAATTGTCGACGAGGGCTCGGCTGCCGCACAAAAAATTGTCAACGACGGCTCGGCTGCCGGGGACCTTTTCTTCGACGAGGGCTCGGCTGCCGGGGACCTTTTTTTCGACGAGGGCTCGGCTGCTGAAGATAAAATTTTCAATCAGGGATCGGCTGCCGCACAAAATATTGTCGACGAGGGCGCGGCTGCCAGGGACCTTTTCTTCGACGAGGGCTCGGCTGCCGGGGACCTTTTCTTCGACGAGAGCTCGGCTGCTGGGGACCTTTTCTTCGACGAGGGCTCGGCTGCTGAAGAAAAAATTTTCAATCAGGGATCGGCTGCCGCACAAATAATATTCGACGAGGGCTCGGCTGCCGGGGACCTTTTCTTCGACGAGGGCTCGGCTGCCGGGGACCTTTTCTTCAACGAGGGCTCGGCTGCCAGTGACCTTTTCTTCAACGCGGGCTCGGCAGCCGGGGACCTTTTCTTCGACGAGGGCTCAGCTGCCGGGGACCTTTTCTTCGACGAGGGCTCGGCTGCTGAAGAAAAAATTTTCAATCAGGGATCGGCTGCCGCACAAGAAATTTTTGACGAGGGCTCAGCTGCCGCACAAAAAAATTTTGACGAGGGCTCGGCTGCCGGGGACCTTTTCTTCGACGAAGACTCGGCTGCCGGGGACCTTTTCTTCGATGAGGGCTCGGCTGCTGAAGAAAAAATTTTCAATCAGGGATCGGCTGCCGCGCAAAAAATTTACGACGAGGCCTCGGCTGCCGGGGACCTTTCCTTCGATGAGGGCTCGGCTGCTGTGGACCTTTTCTTCGACGAGGGCTCGGCTGCCAGGGACCTTTTTTTCGACGAGGGCTCGGCTGCCGGGGACCTTTTCTTCGACGAGGGCTCGGCTGCCGGGGACCTTTTCTTCGACGAGGGCTCGGCTGCTGAAGAAAAAATTTTCAATCAGGGATTGGCTGCCGCACAAAAAATTTTCGACGAGGGCTCAGCTGCCGGGGACCTTTTCTTCGACGAGGGCTCGGCTGCCGGGGACCTTTTCTTCGACGAGGGCTCGGCTGCTGAAGAAAAAATTTTCAATCAGGTATCGGCTGCCGCACAAAAAAATTGTCGACAAGGGATCGGCTGCCGGGGACCTTTCCTTCGACGAGGGCTCGGCTGCCGGGGACCTTTTCTTCGACGAGGGCTCGGCTGCCGGAGACCTTTTCTTCGACGAGGACTCGGTTCCTGAAGAAGAAATTTTCAATCAGGGATCGGCTGTCACACAAAAAATTTTCGATGAGGGGTCAGCTGCAGCACAAAAAAATTTTGACGAGGGCTCGGCTGCCGGGGACCTTTTCTTCAACGAGGGCTCGGCTGCTGAAGAAAAAATTTTCAATCAGGGATCGGCTGCCGCACAACAAATTGTCGACGAGGGATCGGCTGCCGCACAAAAAATTCTCGACGAGGGATCGGCTGCCGCACAAAAAATTTTCGATGAGGGCTCGGCTGCCGGGGACCTTTTCTTCAACGAGGGCTCGGCTGCCGGGGACCTTTTCTTCGATGAGGGCTCGGCTGCCAGAGACCTTTTCTTCGACGAGTGCTCGATTCCTCAAGAAAAAATTTTCAATCAGGGATCGGCTGCCACACAAAAAATTTTCGACGAGGGCTCAGCTGCCGCTCAAAAAAATTTTGACAAGTGCTCGGCTGCCGGGGACCTTTTCTTCGACGAGGGCTCGGCTGCTGAAGAAAAAATTTTCAATCAGGGATCGGCTGCCGCACAAAATATTGTCGACGAGGGATCGGCTGCCGCACAAAAAATTCTCGACGGGGGATCGGCTGCCGCACAAAAAATTTTCGACGAGGGCTCGGCTGCCGGGGACGTTTTCGTCGACGAGGGTTCGGCTGCCGGGGACCTTTTCTTCGACGAGGGCTCGGCTGCCGGGGACCTTTTCTTCGACGAGGGCTCGGCTGCTGAAGAAAAAATTTTCAATCAGGTATCGGCTGCCACACAAAAAATTTTCGACGAGGGCTCAGCTGCCGCTCAAAAAAATTTTAACGAGGGCTCAGCTGCCGGGGACCTTTTCTTCGACGAGGGCTCGGCTGCCGGGGACCTTTTCTTCGACGAGGGCTCGGCTGCTGAAAAAAAAATTTTCAATCAAGGATCGGCTGCCGCACAAAAAATTTTCGACGAGGGCTCGGCTGCCGGGGACCTTTTCTTCGACGAGGGCTCAGCTACCGGGGACCTTTTCTTCGACGAGGGCTCGGCTGCTGAAGAAAAAATTTTCAATCAGGGATCGGCTGCCGCACAAGAAATTTTTGACGAGGGCTCAGCTGCCGCACAAAAAAATTTTGACGAGGGCTCGGCTGCCGGGGACCTTTTCTTCGACGAAGACTCGGCTGCCGGGGACCTTTTCTTCGATGAGGGCTCGGCTGCCAGGGACCTTTTCTTCGACGAGGGCTCTGCTGCCGGGGACCTTTTCTTCGACTAGGGCTCGGTTCCTGAAGAAAAAATTTTCAATTAGGGATCGGCTGCCACACAAAAAATTTTTGACGAGGTCTCAGCTGCCACACAAAAAAATTTTGACAAGAGCTCGGCTGCCAGGGACCTTTTCTTCGACGAGGTCTCGGATGCTGGGGACCTTTTCTTCGACGAGGGCTCGCCTGCCAGGGACCTTTTCTTCAACGAGGGCTCGGTTCCTGAAAAAAAAGTTTCAATCATGGATCGGCTGACGCACAAAATATTTTCGACGAGGGCTCGGCTGCCAGGGACATTTTCTTCGACAAGGGCTCGGCTGCTGAAGAAAAAGTTTCAATCAGGGATCGGCTGCCGCACAAAAAATTGTCGACGAGGGATCGGCTGCCGGGGACCTTTCCTTCGACGAGGGCTCGGCTGCCGGGGACCTTTTCTTCGACGAGGGCTCGGCTGCCGGGGACCTTTTCTTCGACGACGGCTTGGTTCCTAAAGAAAAAATTTTCAATCAGGGATCGGCTGCCGTACAAAAAATTTTCGATGAGGGCTCAGCTGTCGCACAAAAAAATTTTGACGAGGGCTCAGCTGCCGGGGACCTTTCCTTCGACGAGGACTCGGCTGCTGAAGAAAAAATTTTCAATCACGGATCGGCTGCCGCAAAAAAAATTGTCGACGAGGGATCGGCTGCCACACAAAAAATTGTCGACGAGGGATCGGCTGCCGCAGAAAAAATTTTTGACGAGAGCTCGGCTGCCAGGAACCTTTTCTTCGACGAGGGCTCGGCTGCTGAAGAAAAAATTTTCAATCAGGGATCGGCTGCCGCACAAAAAATTGTCGACGAGGGCTCGGCTGCCGGGGACCTTTCCTTCGACGAGGGCTCGGCTGCCGGGGACCTTTTCTTCGACGAGGGCTCGGCTGCCGGGGACCTTTTCTTCGACAAGGGCTCGGCTGCCGGGGACCTTTTCTTCAACGAGGGCTCAGCTGCTGAAGAAAAAATTTTCAATCAGGGATCGGCTGCCGCACAAAAAATTATCGACGAGGGCTCGGCTGCCGGGGACCTTTTCTTCGACGACGGCTTGGTTCCTAAAGAAAAAATTTTCAATCAGGGATCGGCTGCAGCACAAAAAATTATCGACGAGGGCTCAGCTGCCGCACAAAAAATTTTCGACGAGGGCTCAGCTGCCGCACAAAAAAATTTTGACGAGGGCTCGGCTGCCGGGGACCTTTCCTTCGACGAGGACTCGGCTGCTGAAGAAAAAATTTTCAATCTGGGATCGGCTGCCGCACAAAAAATTGTCGACGAGGGATCGGCTGCCGCACAAAAAATTCTCGACGAGGGATCGGCTGCCGCAGAAAAAATTTTCGACGAGGGCTCGGCTGCCGGGGACCTTTACTTCGACGAGGGCTCGGCTGCCGGGGACCTTTTCTTCGACTAGGGCTCGGTTCCTGAAGAAAAAATTTTCAATTAGGGATCGGCTGCCACACAAAAAATTTTTGACGAGGGCTCAGCTGCCGCACAAAAAAATTTTGACAAGGGCTCGGCTGCCAGGGACCTTTTCTTCGACGAGGGCTCGGATGCCGGGGACCTTTTCTTCGACGAGGGCTCGGCTGCCAGGGACCTTTTCTTCAACGAGGGCTCGGTTCCTGAAAAAAAACATTCAATCATGGATCGGCTGACGCACAAAATATTTTCGACGAGGGCTCGGCTGCCGGGGACATTTTCTTCGACGAGGGCTCGGCTGCCGGGAACCTTTTCTTCGACAAGGGCTCGGCTGCTGAAGAAAAAATTTTCAATCAGGGATCGGCTGCCGCACAAAAAATTGTCGACGAGGGCTCGGCTGCCGGGGACCTTTCCTTCGACGAGGGCTCGGCTGCCGGGTACCTTTTCTTCGACGAGGGCTCGGCTGCCGGGGACCTTTTCTTCGACGAGGGCTCGGCGGCCGGGGACTTTTTCTTCGACGAGGGCTCGGCTGCTGAAGAAAAAATTTTCAATCAGGTATCGGCTGCCGCACAAAAAAATTGTCGACGAGGGCTCGGCTGCCGGGGACCTTTCCTTCGACGAGGGCTCGGCTGCCGGGGACCTTTTCTTCGACGAGGGCTCAGCTGCCGGGGACCTTTTCTTCGACGAGGGCTCGACTGCTGAAGAAAAAATTTTTAATCAGGGTTCGGCTGCCGCACAAAAAATTTTCGACGAGGGATCCGCTGCCGCACAAAAAATTGTCAACGAGGGCTCGGCTGCCGGGGACCTTTTCTTCGACGAGGGCTTGGCTGCCGGGGACTTTTTCTTCGACGAGGGCTTGGCTGCCGGGGACCTTTTCTTCGAAGAGGGCTCGGCTGCCGGCGACCTTTTCTTCGACGAGGGCTCGGCTGCTGGGGAACTTTTCATCAACGAGGGCTCGGCTGACGGGGACCTTTTCTTCGACGAGGGGTCGGCTGCCGAGGACCTTTTCTTTGACGAGGGCTCGGCTGCTGAAGAAAAAATTTTCAATCAGGGATCGGCTGCCGCACAAAAAATTTTCGACGAGGGATCGGCTGCCGCACAAAAAATTTTCGACGAGGGCTCGGCTGCTCGGGACCATTTCATCGATGAGGGTTCGGCTGCGGTGGACCTTTTCTTCGACCAGGGCTCAGCTGCCGGGGACCTTTTCTTCGACGAGGGCTCGACTGCTGAAGAAATAATTTTCAATCAGGGATCGGCTGCCGCACAAAAAATTGTCGACGAGGGATCGGCTGCCGCACAAAAAATTGTCGACGAGGGCTCAGCTGCCGGGGACCTTTTCTTCGACGAGGGCTCGGCTGCCGGGGACCTTTTCTTCGACGAGGGCTCAGATGCTGAAGAAAAAATTTTCAATCAGGGATCGGCTGCCGCACAAAATATTGTCGACGAGGGCTCGGCTGCCGGGGACCTTTTCTTCGACGAGGGCTCGACTGCCGGGGACCTTTTCTTTGACGAGGGCTCGGCTGCTGAAGAAAAAATTTTCAATCAGGGATTGGCTGCCGCACAAAAAATTTTCGACGAGGGCTCGGCTGCCGGGGACCTTTTCTTCGACGAGGGCTCGGCTGCCTAAGAAATAATTTTCAATCAGGGATCGGCTGCCGCACAAAAAATTGTCGACGAGGGCTCGGCTGCCAGGGACCTTTTCTTCGACGAGGGCTCGGCTGCTGAAGAAATAATTTTCAATCAGGGATCGGCTGCCGCACAAAAAATTTTCGACGAGGGCTCGGCTGCCGGGGACCTTTTCTTCGACGAGGGCTCGGCTGCCGAAGAAATAATTTTCAATCAGGGATCGGCTGCCGCACAAAAAATTGTCGACGAGGGCTCGGCTTCCGGGGAACTTTTCTTCGACGAGGGCTCGCCTGCCGCGGACCTTTTCTTCGACGAGGGCTCGGCTGCCGGGGACCTTTTCTTCGACGAGGGCTCGGCTGCCGGAGACCTTTTCTTCGACGAGGGCTCGGCTGCCGGGGACCTTTTCTTCGACGAGGGCTCAGCTGACGAGGACCTTTTCTTCGACGAGGGCTCGGCTGCCGGGGACCTTTTCTTCGACGAGGGCTCGGCTGCCGAAGAAATAATTTTCAATCATGGTTCGGCTGCCGCACAAAAAATTGTCGACGAGGGATCGGCTGCCGCACAAAAAATTCTCGACGAGGGATCGGCTGCCGCACAAAAAATTTTCGATGAGGGCTCGGCTGCCGGGGACCTTTTCTTCGATGAGGGCTCGCCTGCCGGGGACCTTTTCTTCGACGAGGGCTCAGTTCCTGAAGAAAAAATTTTCAATCAGGGATCGGCTGCCACACAAAAAATTTTCGACGAGGGCTCAGCTGCCGCTCAAATAAATTTTGAGGAGGGCTCGGCTGCCGGGGACCTTTTCTTCGACGAGGGCTCGGCTGCTGAAGAAAAAATTTTCAATCAGGGATTGGCTGCCGCACAAAAAATTATCGACGAGGGATCGGCTGCCGCACAAAAAATTTTCGACGGGGGATCGGCTGCCGCACAAATAATTTTCGACGAGGGCTCGGCTGCCGGGGACCTTTTCTTCAACGAGGGCTCGGCTGCCGGGGACCTTTTCTTCGACGAGGGCTCGGCTGCCGGGGACCTTTTCTTCGATGAGGGCTCGGCTGCCGGGGACCTTTTCTTCGATGAGGGCTCGGCTGCCGGGGACCTTTTCTTTGACGAGGGCTCGGCTGCTGAAGAAAAAATTTTCAATCAGGGATCGGCTGCCGCACAAAAAATTTTCGACGAGGGCTCGGCTGCCGGGGACCTTTTCTTCGACGAGGGCTCGGCTGCCGAAGAAATAATTTTCAATCACGGATCGGCTGCCGCACAAAAAATTGTCGACGAGGTATCGGCTTCCGGGGAACTTTTCTTCGACGAGGGCTCATCTGCCGCGGACCTTTTCTTCGACGAGGGCTCGGCTGCCGGGGACCTTTTCTTCGACGAGGGCTCGGCTGCCGGAGACCTTTTCTTCGATGAGGACTCGGTTACTGAAGAAGAAATTTTCAATCAGGGATCGGCTGTCACACAAAAAAAATTTGACGAGGGCTCGGCTGCCGGGGACCTTTTCTTCGACGAGGGCTCGGCTGCTGAAGAAAAAATTTTCAATCACGGATCGGCTGCCGCACAAAAAATTGTCGACGAGGGATCGGATGCCACACAAAAAATTCTCGACAAGGGCTCGGCTGCCGCACAAAAAATTTTCGATGAGGGCTCGGCTGCAGGGGACCTTTTCTTCGACAGGGGCTCGGCTGCCGGAGACCTTTTCTTCGACGTGGACTCGGTTCCTGAAGAAGAAATTTTCAATCATGGATCGGCTGCCGCACAAAAAATTCTCGACGAGGGGTCAGCTGCCGCACAAAAAAATTTTGACGAGGGCTCGGCTGCCGGGGACCTTTTCTTCGACGAGGGCTCGGCTGGTGAAGAAAAAATTTTCAATCAGGGATCGGCTGCCGCACAAAAAATTGTCGACGAGGGATCGGCTGCCGCACAAAAAATTCTCGACGAGGGATCGGCTGCCGCACAAAAAATTTTCGATGAGGGCTCGGCTGCCGGGGACCTTTTCTTCGATGAGGGCTCGCCTGCCGGGGACCTTTTCTTCGACGAGGGCTCGGCTGCCGGGGACATTTTCTTCGACGAGGGCTCAGCTGCCGGGGACCTTTTCTTCAACGAGTGCTCGGCTGCTGAAGAAAAAATTTTCAATCAGGGATCGGCTGCCGCACAAAAAATTGTCGACGAGGGCTCGACTGCCGGGGACCTTTTCGTCGACGAGGGCTAGGCTGCCGGGGACCTTTTCTTTGACGAGGGCTCGGCTGCCGGAGACCTTTTCGTCGACGAGGGCTCGGCTGCCGAGGACCTTTTCTTCGACGAGTGCTCGGCTGCCGCACAAAAAATTTTCGACGAGGGCTCGGCTGCCGAGGTCGTTTTCGTCGATGACGGCTCGGCTGCGGCACAAAAAATTTTCGACGAGGGCTCGGCTGCCGGGGACGTTTTCGTCTACGAGGGCTCGGCTGCCGAGGACCTTTTCTTCGACGAGGGCTCGACTGCCGCACAAAAAATTTTCGACGAGGGCTCGGCTGCCGGGGACCTTTTCTTCGACGAGGGCTCGGCTGCCGCACAAAAAATTTTCGACGAGGGCTCGGCTGCTGGGGACCTTTTCTTCGATGAGGGCTCGGCTGCCGCACAAAAAATTTTCGACGAGGGCTCGGCTGCCGGGGACATTTTCTTGAACAAGGGCTCGGCTGCCTGGGACCTTTTCTTTGATGAGGGCTCGGCTGCTGAAGAAAAAATTATCAATCAGGGATCGGCTGCCGCACAAAAAATTGTCGACGAGGGCTCGGCTGCCGGGGACCTTTTCTTCGACGAGGGCTCGGCTGCCGGGGACCTTTCCTTCGACGAGGGCTCGGCTGCCGGGGACCTTTTCTTCGACGAGGGCTCGCCTGCCGGGGACCTTTTCTTCGACGAGGGCTCGGCTGCCGGGGACATTTTCTTCGACGAGGGCTCAGCTGCCGGGGACCTTTTCTTCAACGAGTGCTCGGCTGCTGAAGAAAAAATTTTCAATCAGGGATCGGCTGCCGCACAAAAAATTGTCGACGAGGGCTCGACTGCCGGGGACCTTTTCGTCGACGAGGGCTAGGCTGCCGGGGACCTTTTCTTTGACGAGGGCTCGGCTGCCGGAGACCTTTTCGTCGACGAGGGCTCGGCTGCCGAGGACCTTTTCTTCGACGAGTGCTCGGCTGCCGCACAAAAAATTTTCGACGAGGGCTCGGCTGCCGAGGTCGTTTTCGTCGATGACGGCTCGGCTGCGGCACAAAAAATTTTCGACGAGGGCTCGGCTGCCGGGGACGTTTTCGTCTACGAGGGCTCGGCTGCCGAGGACCTTTTCTTCGACGAGGGCTCGACTGCCGCACAAAAAATTTTCGACGAGGGCTCGGCTGCCGGGGACCTTTTCTTCGACGAGGGCTCGGCTGCCGCACAAAAAATTTTCGACGAGGGCTCGGCTGCTGGGGACCTTTTCTTCGATGAGGGCTCGGCTGCCGCACAAAAAATTTTCGACGAGGGCTCGGCTGCCGGGGACATTTTCTTGAACAAGGGCTCGGCTGCCTGGGACCTTTTCTTTGATGAGGGCTCGGCTGCTGAAGAAAAAATTATCAATCAGGGATCGGCTGCCGCACAAAAAATTGTCGACGAGGGCTCGGCTGCCGGGGACCTTTTCTTCGACGAGGGCTCGGCTGCCGGGGACCTTTCCTTCGACGAGGGCTCGGCTGCCGGGGACCTTTTCTTCGACGAGGGCTCCGCTGCTGAAGAAAAAATTTTCAATCAGGGATCGGCTGCCGCACAAAAAATTGTCGACGAGGGCTCGGCTGCCGGGGACATTTTCTTCGACAAGGGCTCGGCTGCCGGGGACCTTTTCTTTGATGAGGGCTCTGCTCCTGAAGAAAAAATATTCAATCAGGGATCGGCTGCCGCACAAAAAATTGTCGACGAGGGCTCGGCTGCCGGGGACCTTTTCTTCGACGAGGGCTCGGCTGCCGGGGACCTTTTCTTCGACGAGGGCTCGGCTGCTGCACAAAAAAATTTCGACGAGGGCTCGGCTGCCGGGGATCATTTCTTCGACGAGGGCTCGGCTGCCGCACAAAAAATTTTCAACGAGGGCTCGGCTGCTGTGGACCTTTTCTTCTATGAGGGCTCGGCTGCCGCACAAAAAATTTTCGACCAGAGCTCGGCTGGCGGGGACCTTTTCTTCGACGAGGGCTTGGCTGCCGGGGACCTTTTCTTCGACAAGGGCTCGGCTGCCGTACAAAAAATTTTCGACGAGGGCTCGGCTGCCGGGGACGTTTTCGTCGACGAGGGCTCGGCTGCCGGGGACCTTTTCTTCGACGAGGGCTATGCTGCCGGGGACCTTTTCTTCGACGAGGGCTCGGCTGCCGAGACCTTTTCTTCCACGAGGGCTCGGCTGCCGCACAAAAAATTTTCGACGAGGGCTCGGCTGCCGGGGACCTTTTCTTCGACGAGGGCTCGGCTGCCGAACAAAAAATTTTCGACGAGGGCTCGGCTGCCGGGGACCTTTTCTTCGACGAGGGCTCGGCTGCCGGGGACCTTTTCTTCCACGAGGGCTCGGCTTCCGGGGACCTTTTCTTCGACAAGGTCTCGGCTGCCGGGGACCTTTTCTTCGATGACGGCTCGGCTGCCGGGGACCTTTTCTTCGACGAGGGCTCAGCTGCCGGGGACCTTTTCGTCGACGAGGGCTAGGCTGCCGGGGACCTTTTCTTCGACGAGGGCTCGGCTGCCGGGGACCTTTTCTTCGACGAGGGCTCGGCTGCCGAGGACCTTTTCTTCGACGAGGGCTCGGCTGCCGCACAAAAAATTTTCGACGAGGGCTCGGCTGCCGGGGTCGTTTTCGTCGATGACGGCTCGGCTGCGGCACAAAAAATTTTCGACGAGGGCTCGGCTGCCGGGGACGTTTTCTTCGACGAGGGCTCGGCTGCCGAGGACCTTTTCTTCGACGAGGGCTCGGCTGCCGCACAAAAAATTTTCGACGAGGGCTCGGCTGCCGGGGACCTTTACTTCGACGAGGGCTCGTCTGCCGGGGACCTTTTTTTCGACGAGGTTTTGCCTGCTAAAGAAAAAATTTTCGACGAGGGCTCGGCTGCCGGGGACCTATTCTTCGACGAGGGCTCGGCTGCCGGGGACCTTTTCTTCGACGAGCATTTGCCTACTACAATAAAATTTTCGACGAGGGCTCGGCTGCCGGGGACCTTTTCTTCGACGAGGTTTTGCGTGCTAAAGAAAAAATTTTCGACGAGGGCTCGGCTGCCGGGGACCATTTCTTCGACGAGGGCTCAGCTGACGGGGACGTTTTCTTCGACGAGGTTTTGCCTGCTAAAGAAATAATTTTCGATGAGGGCTCGGCTGCCGGGGACCTTTTCTTCGACGAGGGCTTGGCTGCCGGGGTCCTTTTCTTCGACGAGGGCTCGGCTGCCGGGGACCTTTTCGTCGACGAGGGCTAGGCTGCCGAGGACCTATTCTTCGACGAGGGCTCGGCTGCTGCACAAAAAATTTTCGACGAGGGCTCGGCTGCCGGGGTCCTTTTCTTCGACGAGGGCTCGGCTGCCGCACAAAAAATTTTCGACGAGGGCTCGGCTGCCGCGGACCTTTTCTTCGATGGGGGCTCGGCTGCCGGGGACCTTTTCTTCGACGAGGGCTCGGCTGCCGGGGACATTTTCTTCGACGAGGGCTCGGCTGCCGGGCACCATTTCTTCGACGAGGGCTCGGCTGCCGCACAAAAAATTGTCGACGAGGGCTCGGCTGCCGGGGACCTTTTCTTCGACGAGGGCTCGGCTGGCGGGACCTTTTCTTCGACGAGGGCTTGGCTGCCGCACAAAAAATATTCGACGAGGGCTCGGCTGCCGGGGACCTTTTCTTCGACGAGGGCTCGGCTGCCGCACAAAAAATTTTCAATGAGGGCTCGGCTGCCGGGGACGTTTTCTTCGACGAGGGATCGGCTGCCGGGGACCTTTTCTTCGACGAGGGCTCGGCTGCCGCACAAAAAATTTTCGACGAGGTCTCGGCTGCCAGGGAACTGTTCTTCGACAAGGGCTCGGCTGCCGGGGACCTTCTCTTCGACGAGGGCTCGGCCGCCGGGGACCTTTTCTTCGACGAGGGCTCGGCTGCCGGGGACCTTTTCTTCGACAAGGGCTCGGCTGCTGAACAAATATTTTCGACGAGGGCTCGGCTGCCAGGGACCTTTTCTTCAACAAGGGCTCGGTTGTCGCACAAAAAATTTTCGACGAGGGCTCGGCTGCCGAGGACCTTTTCTTCGACGAGGGCTCGGCTGCCGGGAACCTTCTCTTCGACGAGGGCTCGGCCGCCGGGGACCTTTTTGTCAACGAGGGCTCGGCTGCCGGGGACCTTTTCGTCGACGAGGGCTCGGCTGCCGGGGACCTTTTCTTCGACGAGGACTCGGCTGCCGCACAAAAAATTTTCGACGAGGGCTTGGCTGCCGGGGACCTTTTCGTCGACGAGGGCTCGGCTGCCTGGGACCTTTTTGTCAACGAGGGCTCGGCTGCCGGGGACCTTTTCTTCGACGAGGGCTCGGCTGCCGGGGACCTTTTCTTCGACGAGGGCTCGGCTGCCGCACAAAAAATTTTCAACGAGGGCTCGGCTGCCGCACAAAAAATTTTCGACGAGGGCTCGGCTGCCGGGGACATTTTCTTCGACGAGGGCTCGGCTGCCGGCGACCTTTTCTTCGACGAGGGCTCTACTGCCGGGTAACTTTTCTTCGACAAGGGCTCGACTGCCGTACAAAAAATTTTCGACGAGGGCTCGGCTGCCGGGGACCTTTTCTTCGACGAGTGCTCGGCTGCCGCACAAAAAATTTTCGACAAGGGCTCGGCTGCCGCGGACCTTCTCTTCGACGAGGGCTCGGCTGCCGCACAAAAAATTGTCGACGACGAATCGGCTGCCGGGGACCTTTTCTTCGACGAGGGTTCGGCTGCCGGGGACCTTTTCTTCGACGAGGGCTTGGCTGCCGCACAAAGAATTTTCGACGCGGGCTCGGCTGCCGGGGACCTTTTCTTCGACGAGGGCTCGGATGCCGGGGACCTTTTCGTCGACGAGGGCTCGGCTGCCGCAAAAAAAATTTTTGACGAGGGCTCGGCTGCCGGGGACCTTTTCTTCGACGAGGGCTCGGCTGCCGGGGACCTTTTCTTCGACGAGGGCTCGGCTGCCGAAAAAATATTTTCGACGAGGGCTCGGTTGCCAAGGACCTTTTCTTCAACGAGGGCTCGGCTGTCGCACAAAAACTTTTCGACGAGGGCTCGGCTGCCGAGGACCTTTTCTTCGACGAGGGCTCGGATGCCGGGGACCTTTTCGTCGACGAGGGCTCGGCTGCCGGGGACCTTTTCGTGGACGAGGGCTCGGCTGCCGCACAAAAAATTTTCGACGAGGGCTCGGGCGCCGGGGACCTTTTCTTCGACGAGGGCTCGGCTGCCGGGGACGTTTTCTTAGACGAGGGCTTGGCTGCCGCACAAAAAATTTTCGACAACGGCTCGGCTGCCAGGGACGTTTTCTACGATGAGGGCTCGGCTGCCGGGGAACTTTTCTTTGACGAGGGCTCGGCTGCTGCACAAAAAAATTTCGACTAGGGCTCGGCTGCCGGGGACCTTTTCTACGACGAGGGCTTGGCTGCCGGGGACCTTTCCTTCGACGAGGGCTCGGCTGCCGGGGACCTTTTCGTCGACGAGGGCTCGGCTGCCGAGGACCTTTTCTTCGACGAGGGCTCGGCTGCCGCACACAAAATTTTCGACGAGGGCTCGGCTGCCGGGGTCCTTTTCGTCGATGACGGCTCGGCTGCGGCACAAAAAATTTTCGACGAGGGCTCGGCTGCCGGGGACCTTTTCTTCGACGAGGGCTCGGCTGCCGCACAAAAAATTTTCGACGAGGGCTCGGCTGCCGGGGACCTTTACTTCAACGAGGGCTCGGCTGCCGCACAAAAAATTTTCGACAAGGGCTAGGCTGTCGGGGACCTCTTCTTCGACAAGGGCTCGGCTGCCGGGGACCTTTTCTTCGACGAGGGCTCGGCTGCCGCACAAAAAATTTTCGACGAGGGCTCGGCTGCCGGGGACCTTTTCTTCGACGAGGGCTCGGCTGCCGCACAAAAAATTTTCGACGAGCGCTCGGCTGCCGGGGACCTTTTCTTCGACGAGGGCTCGGCTGCCGGGGACCTTTTCTTAGACGAGGGCTCGGCTGCCGCACAAAAAATTTTCGATGACGGCTCGGCTGCCGGGGACCTTTTCTTCGGTGAGGGCTCGGCTGCCGTGCAAAAAATTTTCTACGAGGTCTCTGCTGCCGGGGACCTTTTCTTCGATGAGGGCTCGGCTGCCAGGGACCTTTTCTTCGACGAGGGCTCGGCTGCCGGGCACCTTTTCTTCGACGAGGGCTCGGCTGCCGTGCAAAAAATTTTCTACGAGGTCTCTGCTGCCGGGGACCTTTTCTTCGATGAGGGCTCGGCTGCCAGGGACCTTTACTTCGACGAGGGCTCGTCTGCCGGGGACCTTTTCTTCGACGAGGTTTTGCCTGCTAAAGAAAAAATTTTCGACGAGGGCTCGGCTGCCGGGGACCTTTTCTTCGACGAGGGCTCGGCTACAGGGGACCTTTTCTTCGACGAGGTTTTGCGTGCTAAAGAAAAAATTTTCGACGAGGGCTCGTCTGCCGGGGACCTTTTCTTCGACGAGGGCTCGGCTGCCGGGGACCTTTTCTTCGACGAGGTTTTGCCTGCTAAAGAAAAAATGTTCGACGAGGGCTCTGCTTCCGGGGACCTTTTCTTCGACGAGGGCTCTGCTGCCGGGGACCTTTTCTTCGATGAGGGCTCGGCTGCCGGTGACCTTTTCTTCGACGAGGTTTTGCCTGCTAAAGAAAAAATTTTCGACGAGGGCTCGGCTGCCGGGGACCTATTCTTCGACGAGGGCTCGGCTGCCGGGGACCTTTTCTTCGACGAGCATTTGCCTACTACGATAAAATTTTCGACGAGGGCTCGGCTGCCGGGGACCTTTTCTTCGACGAGGTTTTGCGTGCTAAAGAAAAAATTTTCGACGAGGGCTCGGCTGCCGGGGACCATTTCTTCGACGAGGGCTCAGCTGCCGGGGACCTTTTCTTCGACGAGGTTTTGCCTGCTAAAGAAATAATTTTCGATGAGGGCTCGGCTGCCGGGGACCTTTTCTTCGACGAGGGCTTGGCTGCCGGGGACCTTTTCTTCGACGAGGGCTCGGCTGCCGGGGACCTTTTCGTCGACGAGGGCTAGGCTGCCGAGGACCTTTTCTTCGACGAGGGCTCGGCTGCTGCACAAAAAATTTTCGACGAGGGCTCGGCTGCCGGGGTCCTTTTCGTCGATGACGGCTCGGCTGCGGCACAAAAAATTTTCGACGAGGGCTCGGCTGCCGGGGACCTTTTCTTCGACGAGGGCTCGGCTGCCGCACAAAAAATTTTCGACGAGGGCTCGGCTGCCGGGGACCTTTTCTTCGACGAGGGCTCGGCTGCCACACAAAAAATTTTCGACGAGGGCTCGGCTGCCGGGGACCTTTACTTCGACGAGGGCTCGGCTGCCGCACAAAAAATTTTCGACAAGGGCTCGGCTGTCGGGGACCTTTTCCTCGACAAGGGCTCGGCTGCCGGGGACCTTTTCTTCGACGAGGGCTCGGCTGCCGCACAAAAAATTTTCGACGAGGGCTCGGCTGCCGGGGACCTTTTCTTCGACGAGGGCTCGGCTGCCGGGGACCTTTTCTTAGACGAGGGCTCGGCTGCCGCACAAAAAATTTTCGATGACGGCTCGGCTGCCGGGGACCTTTTCTTCGGTGAGGGCACGGCTGCCGTGCAAAAAATTTTCTACGAGGGCTCTGCTGCCGAGGACCTTTTCATCGATGAGGGCTCGGCTGCCAGGGACCTTTTCTTCGACGAGGGCTCGGCTGCCGGGCACCTTTTCTTCGACGAGGGCTCGGCTGCCGCACAAAAAATTTTCGACGAGGGCTCGGCTGCCGGGGACCTTTACTTCGACGAGGGCTCAGCTGCCGGGGACCTTTTCTTCGACGAGGGCTCGGCTGCCGGGGACCTTTCCTTCGACGAGGTTTTGCCTGCTAAAGAAAAAATTTTCAACGAGGGCTCGGCTGCCGGGGACATTTTCTTCGACGAGGGCTCCGCTGCCGGGGACCTTTTCTTGGAGGAGGTTTTGGCTGCTAAAGTAAAAATTTTCGACAAGGGCTCGGCTGCCGAGGACCTTTTCTTCGATGAGGGCTCGGCTGCCGGGGACCTTTTCTACGACGAGGGCACGGCTGCCAAGAACCTTTTCTTCGACGAGGGCTCCGCTGCCGGGGACCTTTTCTTCGACGAGGTTTTGCCTGCTAAAGAAATAATTTTCGATGAGGGCTCGGCTGCCGGGGACATTTTCTTCGACGAGGGCTCGTCTGCCGGGGACCTTTTCTTCGACGAGGTTTTGCCTGCTAAAGAAAAAATTTTCGACGAGGGCTCGTCTGCCGGGGACCTTTTCTTCGACGAGGGCTCGGCTGCCGGGGACCTTTTCTTCGACGAGGGCTCGGCTACAGGAGACCTTTTCTTCGAAGAGGTTTTGCCTGCTAAAGAAAAAATTTTCGACGAGGGCTCGTCTGCCGGGGACCTTTTCTTCGACGAGGGCTCGGCTGCCGGGGACCTTTTCTTCGACGATGTTTTGCCTGCTAAAGAAAAAATGTTCGACGACGGCTCTGCTTCCGGGGACCTTTTCTTCGACGACGGCTCGGCTGCCGGGGACCTTTTCTTCGACGAGGTTTTTCCTGCTAAAGAAATAATTTTCGATGAGGGCTCGGCTGCCGGGGACCTTTTCTTCGACGAGGGCTTGGCTGCCGGGCACCTTTTCTTCGACGAGGGCTCGGCTGCCGGGGACCTTTTCGTTGACGAGGGCTCGGCTGCCGCGGACCTTTTCTTCGACGAGGGCTCGGCTGCCGCACAAAAAATTTTCGACGAGGGCTCGGGTGCCGGGGTCCTTTTCGACGATGACGGCTCGGCTGCGGCACAAAAAATTTACGACGAGGGCTCGGCTGCCGGGGACCTTTTCGTCGACAAGGTCTCGGCTGCCGGGGACCTTTTCTTCGACGAGGGCTCGGCTGCCGCACAAAAAATTTTCGACGAGGGCTCGGCTGCCGGGGACCTTTTCTTCGATGAGGGCTCGGCTGCCGCACAAAAAATTTTCGACGAGCGCTCGGCTGCCGGGGACCTTTTCTTCGACGAGGGCTCGGCTGCCGGGCACCTTTTCTTCGACGAGGGCTCGGCTGCCGCACAAAAAATTTTCGGCGAGGGCTCGGCTGCCGGGGACCTTTACTTCGACGACGGCTCAGCTGCCGGGGACCTTTTCTTCGACGAGGGCTCGGCTGCCGGGGACCTTTCCTTCGACGAGGTTTTGCCTGCTAAAGAAAAAATTTTCAACGAGGGCTCGGCTGCCGGGGACAATTTCTTCGACGAGGGCTCCGTTGTCGGGGACATTTTCTTGGAGGAGGATTTGGCTGCTAAAGTAAAAATTTTCGACAAGGGCTCGGCTGCCGAAGACCTTTTCTTCGATGAGGGCTCGGCTGCCAGGGACCTTTTCTACGACGAGGGCTCGGCTGCCAAGAACCTTTTCTTCGACGAGGGCTCCGCTGCCGGGGACCTTTTCTTCGACGAGGTTTTGCCTGCTAAAGAAATAATTTTCGACGAGGGCTCGGCTGCCGGGGACCTTTTCTTCGACGAGGGCTCGGCTGCCGGGCACCTTTTCTTCGACGAGGGCTCGGCTACAGGGGACCTTTTCTTCGACGAGGTTTTGCCTGCTAAAGAAAAAATTTTCGACGAGGGCTCGTCTGCCGGGGACCTTTTCTTCGACGAGGGCTCGGCTGCCGCACAAAAAATTTTCGACGAGGGCTCGGCTGCTGGGGACCTTTTCTTCGATGAGGGCTCGGCTGCCTGGGACCTTTTCTTTGACGAGGGCTCGGCTGCTGAAGAAAAAATTATCAATCAGGGATCGGCTGCCGCACAAAAAATTGTCGACGAGGGCTCGGCTGCCGGGGACCTTTTCTTCGACGACGGCTCGGCTGCCGGGGACCTTTCCTTCGACGAGGGCTCGGCTGCCGGGGACCTTTTCTTCGACGAGGGCTCGGCTGCTGAAGAAAAAATTTTCAATCAGGGATCGGCTGCCGCACAAAAAATTGTCGACGAGGGCTCGGCTGCCGGGGACATTTTCTTCAACAAGGGCTCGGCTGCCTGGGACCTTTTCTTTGACGAGGGCTCGGCTGCTGAAGAAAAAATTATCAATCAGGGATCGGCTGCCGCACAAAAAATTGTCGACGAGGGCTCGGCTGCCGGGGACCTTTTCTTCGACGACGGCTCGGCTGCCGGGGACCTTTCCTTCGACGAGGGCTCGGCTGCCGGGGACCTTTTCTTCGACGAGGGCTCGGCTGCTGAAGAAAAAATTTTCAATCAGGGATCGGCTGCCGCACAAAAAATTGTCGACGAGGGCTCGGCTGCCGGGGACATTTTCTTCGACAAGGGCTCAGCTGCCGGGGACCTTTTCTTAGACGGGGGCTCGGCTCCTGAAGAAAAAATATTCAATCAGGGATCGGCTGCCGCACAAAAAATTGTCGACGAGGGCTCGGCTGCCGGGGACCTTTCCTTCGACGAGGGCTCGGCTGCCGGGGACCTTTTCTTCGACGAGGGCTCGGCTGCTGAAGAAAAAATATTCAATCAGGGATCGGCTGCCGCACAAAAAATTGTCGACGAGGGCTCGGCTGCCGGGGACCTTTTCTTCGACAAGGGCTCGGCTGCCGGGGACCTTTTCTTCGACGAGGGCTAGGCTGCCGGAGACCTTTTCTTCGACTAGGGCTCAGTTCCTGAAGAAAAAATTTTAAGTCAGGGACCGGCTGCCACACAAAAAATTTTCGACGAGGGCTCAGCTGCCACACAAAAAAATTTTGACGAGGGCTTGGCTGCCGGGGACCTTTTCTTCGACGAGGGCTCAGCTGCCGGGGACCTTTTCTTCGACGAGGGCTCGGCTGCCAGGGACCTTTTCTTCAACGAGTGCTCGGCTGCTGAAGAAAACATTTTCAATCAGGGATCGGCTGCCGCACAAAAAATTGTCGACGAGGGCTCGGCTGCCGGGGACCTTTCCTTCGACGAGGGCTCGGCTGCCGGGGACCTTTTCTTCGACGAGGGCTCGGCTTCTGAAGAAAAAATATTCAATCAAGGATCGGCTCCCGCACAAAAAATTGTCGACGAGGGCTCGGCTGCCGGGGACCGTTTCTTCGACGAGGGCTCGGCTGCCGGGGACCTTTTCTTCGACGAGGGCTCGGCTGCCGGGGAACTTTTCTTCGACGAGGTTTTGCCTGCTAAAGAAATAATTTTCGATGAGGGCTCGGCTGCCGGGGACCTTTTCTTCGACGAGGGCTTGGCTGCCGGGGACCTTTTCTTCGACGAGGGCTCGGCAGCCGGGGACCTTTTCGTCGACGAGGGCTCGGCTGCCGGGGACCTTTTCTTCGACGAGCATTTGCCTACTAAAATAAAATTTTCGACGAGGGCTCGGCTGCCGGGGACCTTTTCTTCGACGAGGTTTTGCCTGCTAAAGAAAAAATTTTCGACGAGGGCTCGGCTGCCGGGGACCATTTCTTCGACGAGGGCTCAGCTGCCGGGGACCTTTTCTTCGACGAGGTTTTGCCTGCTAAAGAAATAATTTTCGATGAGGGCTCGGCTGCCGGGGACCTTTTCTTCGACGAGGGCTTGGCTGCCGGGGACCTTTTCTTCGACGAGGGCTCGGCTGCCGGGGACCTTTTCGTCGACGAGGGCTCGGCTGCCGAGGACCTTTTCTTCGACGAGGGCTCGGCTGCCGCACAAAAAATTTTCGACGAGGGCTCGGCTGCCGGGGTCCTTTTCGTCGATGACGGCTCGGCTGCGGCACAAAAAATTTTCGACGAGGGCTCGGCTGCCGGGGACCTTTTCTTCGACGAGGGCTCGGCTGCCGCACAAAATATTTTCGACGAGGGCTCGGCTGCCGGGGACCTTTTCTTCGACGAGGGCTCGGCTGCCGCACAAAAAATTTTCGACGAGGGCTCGGCTGCCGGGGACCTTTTCTTCGACGAGGGCTCGGCTGCCGCACAAAAAATTTTCGACAAGGGCTCGGCTGTCGGGGACCTTTTCTTCGACAAGGGCTCGGCTGCCGGGGACCTTTTCTTCGACGAGGGCTCGGCTGCCGCACAAAAAATTTTCGACGAGGGCTGGCTGCCGGGGACCTTTTCTTCGACGAGGGCTCGGCTGCCGCACAAAAAATTTTCGACGAGCGCTCGGCTGCCGGGGACCTTTTCTTCGACGAGGGCTCGGCTGCCGGGGACCTTTTCTTAGACGACGGCTCGGCTGCTGCACAAAAAATTTTCGATGAGGGCTCGGCTGCCAGGGACCTTTTCTTCGACGAGGGCTCGGCTGCCGCACAAAAAATTTTCGACGAGGGCTCGGCTGCCGGGGACCTTTACTTCGACGAGGGCTCAGCTGCCGGGGACCTTTTCTTCGACGAGGGCTCGGCTGCCGGGGACCTTTTCTTTGACGAGGTTTTCCCTGCTAAAGAAATAATTTTCGATGAGGGCTCGGCTGCCGGGGACCTTTTCTTCGACGAGGGCTCCGCTGTCGGGGACCTTTTCTTGGAGGAGGTTTTGGCTGCTAAAGTAAAAATTTTCGACAAGGGCTCGGCTGCCGAAGACCTTTTCTTCGATGAGGGCTCGGCTGCCAGGGATCTTTTCTACGACGAGGGCTCGGCTGCCAAGAACCTTTTCTTCGACGAGGGCTCCGCTGCCGGGGACCTTTTCTTCGACGAGGTTTTGCCTGCTAAAGAAATAATTTTCGATGAGGGCTCGGCTGACGGGGACCTTTTCTTCGACGAGGGCTCGTCTGCCGGGGACCTTTTCTTCGACGAGGTTTTGCCTGCTAAAGACAAAATTTTCGACGAGGGCTCGGCTGCCGGGGACCTTTTCTTCGACGAGGGCTCGGCTGCCGGGCACCTTTTCTTCGACGAGGGCTCAGCTACAGGGGACCTTTTCTTCGAAGAGGTTTTGCCTGCTAAAGAAAAAATTTTCGACGAGGGCTCTTCTGCCGGGGACCTTTTCTTCGACGAGGGCTCGGCTGCCGGGGACCTTTTCTTCGACGAGGTTTTGCCTGCTAAAGAAAAAATGTTCGACGAGGGCTCTGCTTCCGGGGACCTTTTCTTCGACGAGGGCTCTGCTGCCGGGGACCTTTTCTTCGATGAGGGCTCGGCTGCCGGCGACCTTTTCTTCGACGAGGTTTTGCCTGCTAAAGAAAAAATTGTCGACGAGGGCTCAGCTGCCGGGGACCTATTCTTCGACGAGGGCTCGGCTGCCGGGGACCTTTTCTTCGACGAGCATTTGCCTACTAAAATAAAATTTTCGACGAGGGCTCGGCTGCCGGGGACCTTTCCTTCGACGAGGTTTTGCCTGCTAAAGAAAAAATTTTCGACGAGGGCTCGGCTGCCGGGGACCTTTTCTTCGACGAGGGCTCAGCTGCCGGGGACCTGTTCTTCGACGAGGGCTCGGCTGCCGCACAAAAAATTTTCGACGAGGGCTCGGCTGCCTGGGACCTTTTCTTCGACGAGGGCTCGGCTGCCGGGGACCTTTTCGTCGACGAGGGCTCGGCTGCCGAGGACCTTTTCTTCGACGAGGGCTCGGCTGCCGCACAAAAAATTTTCGACGAGGGCTCGGCTGCCGGGGTCCTTTTCGTCGATGACGGCTCGGCTGCCGCACAAAAAATTTTCGACGAGGGCTCGGCTGCCGGGGACCTTTTCTTCGACGAGGGCTCGGCTGCTGAAGAAAAAATTTTCAATCAGGGATCGGCTGCCGCACAAAAAATTGTCCACGAGGGCTCTGCTGCCGGGGACATTTTCTTCGACAAGGGCTCGGCTGCCGGGGACCTTTTCTTTGACGGGGGCTCGGCTCCTGAAGAAAAAATATTCAATCAGGGATCGGCTGCCGCACAAAAAATTGTCGACGAGGGCTCGGCTGCCGGGGACCTTTCCTTCGACGAGGGCTCGGCTGCCGGGGACCTTTTCTTCGACGAGGGCTCGGCTGCTGAAGAAAAAATATTCAATCAGGGATCGGCTGCCGCACAAAAAATTGTCGACGAGGGCTCGGCTGCCGGGGACCTTTTCTTCGACAAGGGCTCGGCTGCCGGGGACCTTTTCTTCGACGAGGGCTAGGCTGCCGGAGACCTTTTCTTCGACTAGGGCTCAGTTCCTGAAGAAAAAATTTTAAGTCAGGGACCGGCTGCCACACAAAAAATTTTCGACGAGGGCTCAGCTGCCACACAAAAAAATTTTGACGAGGGCTTGGCTGCCGGGGACCTTTTCTTCGACGAGGGCTCAGCTGCCGGGGACCTTTTCTTCGACGAGGGCTCGGCTGCCAGGGACCTTTTCTTCAACGAGTGCTCGGCTGCTGAAGAAAACATTTTCAATCAGGGATCGGCTGCCGCACAAAAAATTGTCGACGAGGGCTCGGCTGCCGGGGACCTTTCCTTCGACGAGGGCTCGGCTGCCGGGGACCTTTTCTTCGACGAGGGCTCGGCTGCTGAAGAAAAAATATTCAATCAGGGATCGGCTCCCGCACAAAAAATTGTCGACGAGGGCTCGGCTGCCGGGGACCGTTTCTTCGACGAGGGCTCGGCTGCCGGGGACCTTTTCTTCGACGAGGGCTCAGCTGCCGGGGAACTTTTCTTCGACGAGGTTTTGCCTGCTAAAGAAATAATTTTCGATGAGGGCTCGGCTGCCGGGGACCTTTTCTTCGACGAGGGCTTGGCTGCCGGGGACCTTTTCTTCGACGAGGGCTCGGCTGCCGGGGACCTTTTCGTCGACGAGGGCTCGGCTGCCGGGGACCTTTTCTTCGACGAGCATTTGCCTACTAAAATAAAATTTTCGACGAGGGCTCGGCTGCAGGGGACATTTTCTTCGACGAGGTTTTGCCTGCTAAAGAAAAAATTTTCGACGAGGGCTCGGCTGCCGGGGACCTTTTCTTCGACGAGGCCTTGGCTGCCGGGGACCTTTTCTTCGACGAGGGCTCGGCTGCCGGGGACCTTTTCGTCGACGAGGGCTCGGCTGCCGAGGACCTTTTCTTCGACGAGGGCTCGGCTGCCGCACAAAAAATTTTCGACGAGGGCTCGGCTGCCGGGGTCCTTTTCGTCGATGACGGCTCGGCTGCGGCACAAAAAATTTTCGACGAGGGCTCGGCTGCCGGGGACCTTTTCTTCGACGAGGGCTCGGCTGCCGCACAAAATATTTTCGACGAGGGCTCGGCTGCCGGGGACCTTTTCTTCGACGAGGGCTCGGCTGCCGCACAAAAAATTTTCGACGAGGGCTCGGCTGCCGGGGACCTTTTCTTCGACGAGGCTCGGCTGCCGCACAAAAAATTTTCGACAAGGGCTCGGCTGTCGGGGACCTTTTCTTCGACAAGGGCTCGGCTGCCGGGGACCTTTTCTTCGACGAGGGCTCGGCTGCCGCACAAAAAATTTTCGACGAGGGCTGGCTGCCGGGGACCTTTTCTTCGACGAGGGCTCGGCTGCCGCACAAAAAATTTTCGACGAGCGCTCGGCTGCCGGGGACCTTTTCTTCGACGAGGGCTCGGCTGCCGGGGACCTTTTCTTAGACGAGGGCTCGGCTGCCGCACAAAAAATTTTCGATGACGGCTCGGCTGCCGGGGACCTTTTCTTCGGTGAGGGCTCGGCTGCCGTGCAAAAAATTTTCTACGAGGGCTCTGCTGCCGGGGACCTTTTCTTCGATGAGGGCTCGGCTGCCAGGGACCTTTTCTTCGACGAGGGCTCGGCTGCCGCACAAAAAATTTTCGACGAGGGCTCGGCTGCCGGGGACCTTTACTTCGACGAGGGCTCAGCTGCCGGGGACCTTTTCTTCGACGAGGGCTCGGCTGCCGGGGACCTTTTCTTTGACGAGGTTTTCCCTGCTAAAGAAATAATTTTCGATGAGGGCTCGGCTGCCGGGGACCTTTTCTTCGACGAGGGCTCCGCTGTCGGGGACCTTTTCTTGGAGGAGGTTTTGGCTGCTAAAGTAAAAATTTTCGACAAGGGCTCGGCTGCCGAAGACCTTTTCTTCGATGAGGGCTCGGCTGCCAGGGATCTTTTCTACGACGAGGGCTCGGCTGCCAAGAACCTTTTCTTCGACGAGGGCTCCGCTGCCGGGGACCTTTTCTTCGACGAGGTTTTGCCTGCTAAAGAAATAATTTTCGATGAGGGCTCGGCTGACGGGGACCTTTTCTTCGACGAGGGCTCGTCTGCCGGGGACCTTTTCTTCGACGAGGTTTTGCCTGCTAAAGAAAAAATTTTCGACGAGGGCTCGGCTGCCGGGGACCTTTTCTTCGACGAGGGCTCGGCTGCCGGGCACCTTTTCTTCTACGAGGGCTCGGCTACAGGGGACCTTTTCTTCGACGAGGTTTTGCCTGCTAAAGAAAAAATTTTCGACGAGGGCTCGTCTGCCGGGGACCTTTTCTTCGACGAGGGCTCGGCTGCCGGGGACCTTTTCTTCGACGAGGTTTTGCCTGCTAAAGAAAAAATGTTCGACGAGGGCTCTGCTTCCGGGGACCTTTTCTTCGACGAGGGCTCTGCTGCCGGGGACCTTTTCTTCGATGAGGGCTCGGCTGCCGGCGACCTTTTCTTCGACGAGGTTTTGCCTGCTAAAGAAAAAATTGTCGACGAGGGCTCAGCTGCCGGGGACCTATTCTTCGACGAGGGCTCGGCTGCCGGGGACCTTTTCTTCGACGAGCATTTGCCTACTAAAATAAAATTTTCGACGAGGGCTCGGCTGCCGGGGACCTTTTCTTCGACGAGGTTTTGCCTGCTAAAGAAAAAATTTTCGACGAGGGCTCGGCTGCCGGGGACCATTTCTTCGACGAGGGCTCAGCTGCCGGGGACCTGTTCTTCGACGAGGTTTTGCCTGCTAAAGAAATAATTTTCGATGAGGGCTCGGCTGCCGGGGACCTTTTCTTCAACGAGGGCTTGGCTGCCGGGGACCTTTTCTTCGATGAGGGCTCGGCTGCCGGGGACCTTTTCGTCGACGAGGGCTCGGCTGCCGAGGACCTTTTCTTCGACGAGGGCTCGGCTGCCGCACAAAAAATTTTCGACGAGGGCTCGGCTGCCGGGGTCCTTTTCGTCGATGACGGCTCGGCTGCGGCACAAAAATTTTCGACGAGGGCTCGGCTGCCGGGGACCTTTTCTTCGACGAGGGCTCGGCTGCCGCACAAAAAATTTTCGACGAGGGCTCGGCTGCCGGGGACCTTTTCTTCGACGAGGGCTCGGCTGCCGCACAAAAAATTTTCGACGAGGGCTCGGCTGCCGGGGACCTTTTCTTCGACGAGGGCTCGGCTGCCGCACAAAAAATTTTCGACAAGGGCTCGGCTGTCGGGGACCTTTTCTTCGACAAGGGCTCGGCTGCCGGGGACCTTTTCTTCGACGAGGGCTCGGCTGCCGCACAAAAAATTTTCGACGAGGGCTCGGCTGCCGGGGACCTTTTCTTCGACGAGGGCTCGGCTGCCGCACAAAAAATTTTCGACGAGCGCTCGGCTGCCGGGGACCATTACTTCAACGAGGGCTCGGCTGCCGGGGACCTTTTCTTAGACGAGGGCTCGGCTGCCGCACAAAAAATTTTCGATGACGGCTCGGCTGCCGGGGACCTTTTCTTCGGTGAGGGCTCGGCTGCCGTGCAAAAAATTTTCTACGAGGGCTCTGCTGCCGGGGACCATTTCTTCGATGAGGGCTCGGCTGCCAGGAACCTTTTCTTCGACGAGGGCTCGGCTGCCGGGCACCTTTTCTTCGACGAGGGCTCGGCTGCCGCACAAAAAATTTTCGACGAGGGCTCGGCTGCCGGGGACCTTTCCTTCGACGAGGTTTTGCCTGCTAAAGAAAAAATTTTCAACGAGGGCTCGGCTGCCGGGGACATTTTCTTCGACGAGGGCTCCGCTGCCGGGGACCTTTTCTTCGACGAGGTTTTGCCTGCTAAAGTAAAAATTTTCGACAAGGGCTCGGCTGCCGAGGACCTTTTCTTCGATGAGGGCTCGGCTTCCGAGGACCTTTTCTACGACGAGGGCTCGGCTGCCAAGAACCTTTTCTTCGACGAGGGCTCCGCTGCCGGGGACCTTTTCTTCGACGAGGTTTTGCCTGCTAAAGAAATAATTTTCGATGAGGGCTCGGCTGCCGGGGACCTTTTCTTCGACGAGGGCTCGTCTGCCGGGGACCTTTTCTTCGACGAGGTTTTGCCTGCTAAAGAAAAAATTTTCGACGAGGGCTCGGCTGCCGGGGACCTTTTCTTCGACGAGGGCTCGGCTGCCGGGGACCTTTTCTTCGACGAGGGCTCGGCTACAGGGGACCTTTTCTTCGACGAGGTTTTGCCTGCTAAAGAAAAAATTTTCGACGAGGGCTCGTCTGCCGGGGACCTTTTCTTCGACGAGGGCTCGGCTGCCGGGGACCTTTTCTTCGACGAGGTTTTGCCTGCTAAAGAAAAAATGTTCGACGAGGGCTCTGCTTCCGGGGACCTTTTCTTCGACGAGGGCTCTGCTGCCGGGGACCTTTTCTTCGATGAGGGCTCGGCTGCCGGCGACCTTTTCTTCGACGAGGTTTTGCCTGCTAAAGAAAAAATTGTCGACGAGGGCTCAGCTGCCGGGGACCTATTCTTCGACGAGGGCTCGGCTGCCGGGGACCTTTTCTTCGACGAGCATTTGCCTACTAAAATAAAATTTTCGACGAGGGCTCGGCTGCCGGGGACCTTTCCTTCGACGAGGTTTTGCCTGCTAAAGAAAAAATTTTCGACGAGGGCTCGGCTGCCGGGGACCATTTCTTCGACGAGGGCTCAGCTGCCGGGGACCTGTTCTTCGACGAGGTTTTGCCTGCTAAAGAAATAATTTTCGATGAGGGCTCGGCTGCCGGGGACCTTTTCTTCAACGAGGGCTTGGCTGCCGGGGACCTTTTCTTCGACGAGGGCTCGGCTGCCGGGGACCTTTTCGTCGACGAGGGCTCGGCTGCCGAGGACCTTTTCTTCGACGAGGGCTCGGCTGCCGCACAAAAAATTTTCGACGAGGGCTCGGCTGCCGGGGTCCTTTTCGTCGATGACGGCTCGGCTGCCGCACAAAAAATTTTCGACGAGGGCTCGGCTGCCGGGGACCTTTTCTTCGACGAGGGCTCGGCTGCTGAAGAAAAAATTTTCAATCAGGGATCGGCTGCCGCACAAAAAATTGTCGACGAGGGCTCGGCTGCCGGGGACATTTTCTTCGACAAGGGCTCGGCTGCCGGGGACCTTTTCTTTGACGGGGGCTCGGCTCCTGAAGAAAAAATATTCAATCAGGGATCGGCTGCCGCACAAAAAATTGTCGACGAGGGCTCGGCTGCCGGGGACCTTTCCTTCGACGAGGGCTCGGCTGCCGGGGACCTTTTCTTCGACGAGGGCTCGGCTGCTGAAGAAAAAATATTCAATCAGGGATCGGCTGCCGCACAAAAAATTGACGACGAGGGCTCGGCTGCCGGGGACCTTTTCTTCGACAAGGGCTCGGCTGCCGGGGACCTTTTCTTCGACGAGGGCTAGGCTGCCGGAGACCTTTTCTTCGACTAGGGCTCAGTTCCTGAAGAAAAAATTTTAAGTCAGGGACCGGCTGCCACACAAAAAATTTTCGACGAGGGCTCAGCTGCCACACAAAAAAATTTTGACGAGGGCTTGGCTGCCGGGGACCTTTTCATCGACAAGGGCTCAGCTGCCGGGGACCTTTTCTTCGACGAGGGCTCGGCTGCCAGGGACCTTTTCTTCAACGAGTGCTCGGCTGCTGAAGAAAACATTTTCAATCAGGGATCGGCTGCCGCACAAAAAATTGTCGACGAGGGCTCGGCTGCCGGGGACCTTTCCTTCGACGAGGGCTCGGCTGCCGGGGACCTTTTCTTCGACGAGGGCTCGGCTGCTGAAGAAAAAATATTCAATCAGGGATCGGCTCCCGCACAAAAAATTGTCGACGAGGGCTCGGCTGCCGGGGACCGTTTCTTCGACGAGGGCTTGGCTGCCGGGGACCTTTTCTTCGACGAGGGCTCAGCTGCCGGGGAACTTTTCTTCGACGAGGTTTTGCCTGCTAAAGAAATAATTTTCGATGAGGGCTCGGCTGCCGGGGACCTTTTCTTCGACGAGGGCTTGGCTGCCGGGGACCTTTTCTTCGACGAGGGCTCGGCTGCCGGGGACCTTTTCGTCGACGAGGGCTCGGCTGCCGGGGACCTTTTCTTCGACGAGCATTTGCCTACTAAAATAAAATTTTCGACGAGGGCTCGGCTGCCGGGGACATTTTCTTCGACGAGGTTTTGCCTGCTAAAGAAAAAATTTTCGACGAGGGCACGGCTGCCGGGGACCTTTTCTTCGACGAGGGCTTGGCTGCCGGGGACCTTTTCTTCGACGAGGGCTCGGCTGCCGGGGACCTTTTCGTCGACGAGGGCTCGGCTGCCGAGGACCTTTTCTTCGACGAGGGCTCGGCTGCCGCACAAAAAATTTTCGACGAGGGCTCGGCTGCCGGGGTCCTTTTCGTCGATGACGGCTCGGCTGCGGCACAAAAAATTTTCGACGAGGGCTCGGCTGCCGGGGACCTTTTCTTCGACGAGGGCTCGGCTGCCGCACAAAATATTTTCGACGAGGGCTCGGCTGCCGGGGACCTTTTCTTCGACGAGGGCTCGGCTGCCGCACAAAAACTTTTCGACGAGGGCTCGGCTGCCGGGGACCTTTTCTTCGACGAGGGCTCGGCTGCCGCACAAAAAATTTTCGACAAGGGCTCGGCTGTCGGGGACCTTTTCTTCGACAAGGGCTCAGCTGCCGGGGACCTTTTCTTCGACGAGGGCTCGGCTGCCGCACAAAAAATTTTCGACGAGGGCTGGCTGCCGGGGACCTTTTCTTCGACGAGGGCTCGGCTGCCGCACAAAAAATTTTCGACGAGCGCTCGGCTGCCGGGGACCTTTTCTTCGACGAGGGCTCGGCTGCCGGGGACCTTTTCTTAGACGAGGGCTCGGCTGCCGCACAAAAAATTTTCGATGACGGCTCGGCTGCCGGGGACCTTTTCTTGGAGGAGGTTTTGGCTGCTAAAGTAAAAATTTTCGACAAGGGCTCGGCTGCCGAAGACCTTTTCTTCGATGAGGGCTCGGCTGCCAAGGTTCTTTTCTACGACGAGGGCTCGGCTGCCAAGAACCTTTTCTTCGACGAGGGCTCCGCTGCCGGGGACCTTTTCTTCGACGAGGTTTTGCCTGCTAAAGAAATAATTTTCGATGAGGGCTCGGCTGACGGGGACCTTTTCTTCGACGAGGGCTCGTCTGCCGGGGACCTTTTCTTCGACGAGGTTTTGCCTGCTAAAGAAAAAATTTTCGACGAGGGCTCGGCTGCCGGGGACCTTTTCTTCGACGAGGGCTCGGCTGCCGGGCACCTTTTCTTCGACGAGGGCTCGGCTACAGGGGACCTTTTCTTCGACGAGGTTTTGCCTGCTAAAGAAAAAATTTTCGACGAGGGCTCGTCTGCCGGGGACCTTTTCTTCGACGAGGGCTCGGCTGCCGGGGACCTTTTCTTCGACGAGGTTTTGCCTGCTAAAGAAAAAATGTTCGACGAGGGCTCTGCTTCCGGGGACCTTTTCTTCGACGAGGGCTCTGCTGCCGGGGACCTTTTCTTCGATGAGGGCTCGGCTGCCGGCGACCTTTTCTTCGACGAGGTTTTGCCTGCTAAAGAAAAAATTGTCGACGAGGGCTCAGCTGCCGGGGACCTATTCTTCGACAAGGGCTCGGCTGCCGGGGACCTTTTCTTCGACGAGCATTTGCCTACTAAAATAAAATTTTCGACGAGGGCTCGGCTGCCGGGGACCTTTTCTTCGACGAGGTTTTGCCTGCTAAAGAAAAAATTTTCGACGAGGGCTCGGCTGCCGGGGACCATTTCTTCGACGAGGGCTCAGCTGCCGGGGACCTGTTCTTCGACGAGGTTTTGCCTGCTAAAGAAATAATTTTCGATGAGGGCTCGGCTGCCGGGGACCTTTTCTTCAACGAGGGCTTGGCTGCCGGGGACCTTTTCTTCGACGAGGGCTCGGCTGCCGGGGACCTTTTCGTCGACGAGGGCTCGGCTGCCGAGGACCTTTTCTTCGACGAGGGCTCGGCTGCCGCACAAAAAATTTTCGACGAGGGCTCGGCTGCCGGGGTCCTTTTCGTCGATGACGGCTCAGCTGCGGCACAAAAAATTTTCGACGAGGGCTCGGCTGCCGGGGACCTTTTCTTCGACGAGGGCTCGGCTGCCGCACAAAAAATTTTCGACGAGGGCTCGGCTGCCGGGGACCTTTTCTTCGACGAGGGCTCGGCTGCCGCACAAAAAATTTTCGACGAGGGCTCGGCTGCCGGGGACCTTTTCTTCGACGAGGGCTCGGCTGCCGCACAAAAAATTTTCGACAAGGGCTCGGCTGTCGGGGACCTTTTCTTCGACAAGGGCTCGGCTGCCGGGGACCTTTTCTTCGACGAGGGCTCGGCTGCCGCACAAAAAATTTTCGACGAGGGCTCGGCTGCCGGGGACCTTTTCTTCGACGAGGGCTCGGCTGCCGCACAAAAAATTTTCGACGAGCGCTCGGCTGCCGGGGACCATTACTTCGACGAGGGCTCGGCTGCCGGGGACCTTTTCTTAGACGAGGGCTCGGCTGCCGCACAAAAAATTTTCGATGACGGCTCGGCTGCCGGGGACCTTTTCTTCGGTGAGGGCTCGGCTGCCGTGCAAAAAATTTTCTACGAGGGCTCTGCTGCCGGGGACCATTTCTTCGATGAGGGCTCGGCTGCCAGGAACCTTTTCTTCGACGAGGGCTCGGCTGCCGGGCACCTTTTCTTCGACGAGGGCTCGGCTGCCGCACAAAAAATTTTCGACGAGGGCTCAGCTGCCGGGGACCTTTCCTTCGACGAGGTTTTGCCTGCTAAAGAAAAAATTTTCAACGAGGGCTCGGCTGCCGGGGACATTTTCTTCGACGAGGGCTCCGCTGCCGGGGACCTTTTCTTGGAGGAGGTTTTGGCTGCTAAAGTAAAAATTTTCGACAAGGGCTCGGCTGCCGAGGACCTTTTCTTCGATGAGGGCTCGGCTGCCGAGGACCTTTTCTACGACGAGGGCTCGGCTGCCAAGAACCTTTTCTTCGACGAGGGCTCCGCTGCCGGGGACCTTTTCTTCGATGAGGTTTTGCCTGCTAAAGAAATAATTTTCGATGAGGGCTCGGCTGCCGGGGACCTTTTCTTCGACGAGGGCTCGTCTGCCGGGGACCTTTTCTTCGACGAGGTTTTGCCTGCTAAAGAAAAAATTTTCGACGAGGGCTCGTCTGCCGGGGACCTTTTCTTCGACGAGGGCTCGGCTGCCGGGGACCTTTTCTTCGACGAGGGCTCGGCTACAGGGGACCTTTTCTTCGACGAGGTTTTGCCTGCTAAAGAAAAAATTTTCGACGAGGGCTCGTCTGCCGGGGACCTTTTCTTCGACGAGGGCTCGGCTGCCGGGGACCTTTTCTTCGACGAGGTTTTGCCTGCTAAAGAAAAAATGTTCGACGAGGGCTCTGCTTCCGGGGACCTTTTCTTCGACGAGGGCTCGGCTGCCGGGGACCTTTTCTTCAACGAGGTTTTTCCTGCTAAAGAAATAATTTTCGATGAGGGCTCGGCTGCCGGGGACCTTTTCTTTGACGAGGGCTTGGCTGCCGGGGACCTTTTCTTCGACGAGGGCTCGGCTGCCGGGGACCTTTTCGTCGACGAGGGCTCGGCTGCCAGGGACCTTTTCTTCGACGAGGGCTCGGCTGCCGCACAAAAAATTTTCGACGAGGGCTCGGCTGCCGGGGTCCTTTTCGTCGATGACGGCTCGGCTGCGGCACAAAAAATTTTCGACGAGGGCTCGGCTGCCGGGGACCTTTTCGTCGACAAGGGCTCGGCTGCCGGGGACCTTTTCTTCGACGAGGGCTCGGCTGCCGCACAAAAAATTTTCGACGAGGGCTCGGCTGCCGGGGACCTTTTCTTCGATGAGGGCTCGGCTGCCGCACAAAAAATTTTCGACGAGCGCTCGGCTGCCGGGGACCTTTTCTTCGACGAGGGCTCGGCTGCCGAGCACCATTTCTTCGACGAGGGCTCGGCTGCCGCACAAAATTTTTCGGCGACGGCTCGGCTGCCGGGGACCTTTACTTCGACGAGGGCTCAGCTGCCGGGGACCTTTTCTTCGACGAGGGCTCGGCTGCCGGGGACCTTTCCTTCGACGAGGTTTTGCCTGCTAAAGAAAAAATTTTCAACGAGGTCTCGGCTGCCGGGGACAATTTCTTCGACGAGGGCTCCGCTGTCGGGGACCTTTTCTTGGAGGAGGTTTTGGCTGCTAAAGTAAAAATTTTCGACAAGGGCTCGGCTGCCGAAGACCTTTTCTTCGATGAGGGCTCGGCTGCCAGGGACCTTTTCTACGACGAGGGCTCGGCTGCCAAGAACCTTTTCTTCGACGAGGGCTCCGCTGCCGGGGACCTTTTCTTCAACGAGGTTTTGCCTGCTAAATAAATAATTTTCGATGAGGGCTCGGCTGCCGGGGACCTTTTCTTCGACGAGGGCTCGTCTGCCGGGGACCTTTTCTTCGACGAGGTTTTGCCTGCTAAAGAAAAAATTTTCGACGAGGGCTCGGCTGCCGGGGACCTTTTCTTCGACGAGGGCTCGGCTGCCGGGCACCTTTTCTTCGACGAGGGCTCGGCTACAGGGGACCTTTTCTTCGACGAGGTTTTGCCTGCTAAAGAAAAAATTTTCGACGAGGGCTCGTCTGCCGGGGACCTTTTCTTCGACGAGGGCTCGGCTGCCGGGGACCTTTTCTTCGACGAGGTTTTGCCTGCTAAAGAAAAAATTTTCGACGAGGGCTCGTCTGCCGGGGACCTTTTCTTCGACGAGGGCTCGGCTGCCGGGGACCTTTTCTTTGACGAGCATTTGCCTACTAAAATAAAATTTTCGATGAGGGCTCGGCTGCCGGGGACCTTTTCTTTGACGAGGTTTTGCCTGCTAAAGAAAAAATTTTAGACGAGGGCTCGGCTGCCGGGGACCATTTCTTCGACGAGGGCTCAGCTGCCGGGGACCTTTTCTTCGACAAGGTTTTGCCTGCTAAAGAAATAATTTTCGATGAGGGCTCGGCTGCCGGGGACCTTTTCTTCGACGAGGGCTTGGCTGCCGGGGACCTTTTCTTCGACGAGGGCTCGGCTGCCGGGGACCTTTTCGTCGACGAGGGCTCGGCTGCCGAGGACCTTTTCTTCGACGAGGGCTCGGCTGCCGCACAAAAAATTTTCGACGAGGGCTCGGCTGCCGGGGTCCTTTTCGTCGATGACGGCTCGGCTGCGGCACAAAAAATTTTCGACGAGGGCTCGGCTGCCGGGGACCTTTTCGTCGAAGAGGGCTCGGCTGCCGAGGACCTTTTCTTCGACGAGGGCTCGAATGCCGCACAAAAAATTTTCGACGAGGGCTCGGCTGCCGGGGACCTTTTATTCGACGAGGGCTCGGCTGCCGCACAAAAAATTTTCGACAAGGGCACGGCTGTCGTGGCCCTTTTCTTCGACAAGGGCTCGGCTGCCGGGGACCTTTTCTTTGACGAGGGCTCGGCTGCCGCACAAAAAATTTTCGACGAGGGCTCGGCTGCCGGGGACCTTTTCTTCGACGAGGGCTCGGCTGCCGCACAAAAAATTTTCGACGAGGGCTCGGCTGCCGGGGACCTTTTCTTCGACGAGGGCTCGGCTGCCGCACAAAAAATTTTCGACGAGGGCTCGGCTGCTGGGGACCTTTTCTTCGATGAGGGCTCGGCTGCCGCACAAAAAATTTTCGACGAGGGCTCGGCTGCCGGGGACCTTTTCTTTGACGAGGGCTCGGCTGCCGGGGACCTTTTCTTCGACGAGGGCTCTGCTGCCGGGGACCTTTTCTTCGACGAGGGCTCGGCTGCCGCACAAAAAATTTTCGACGAGGTCTCGCCTGCCATGGATCTTTTCTTCGACGTGGGCTCGGCTGCCGGGGACCTTTTCTTCGACGAGGGCTCGGCTGTCGCACAAAAAATTTTCGACGAGGGCTCGGCTGCCGAGGACCTTTTCTTCGACGGGGGCTCGGCTGCCGGGGACCATTACTTCGACGAGGGCTCGGCTGCCGGGGACCTTTTCTTCGACGAGGGCTCAGCTGCCGCACAAAAAATTTTCGACGAGGCCTCTGCTGCCGGTGACCTTTTCTTCGATGAGGACTCGGCTGCCGCACAAAAGATTTTCGACGAGGTCTCGGCTGCCAGGGAACTTTTCTTCGACAAGGGCTCGGCTGCCGGGGACCTTCTCTTCGACGAGGGCTCGGCCGCAGGGGACCTTTTCTTCGACGAGGGCTCGGCTGCCGCACAAAAAATTTTCGACGAGGGCTTGGCTGCCGCGGACCTTTTCTTCGACGAGGGCTCGGCTGCCAAGAACCTTTTCTTCGACGAGGGCTCCGCTGCCGGGGACCTTTTCTTCGACGAGGTTTTGCCTGCTAAAGAAATCATTTTCGATGAGGGCTCGGCTGCCGGGGACCTTTTCTTCGACGAGGGCTCGGCTGCCGGGGACCTTTTCTTCGACGAGGGATCGGCTACAGGGGACCTTTTCTTCGACGAGGTTTTGCCTGCTAAAGAAAAAATTTTCGACGAGGGCTCGGCTGCCGGGGACCTTTTCTTCGACGAGGGCTCGGCTGCCGGGGACCTTTTCTTCGACGAGGTTTTGCCTGCTAAAGAAAAAATGTTCGACGAGGGCTCTGCTTCCGGGGACCTTTTCTTCGACGAGGGCTCTGCTGCCGGGGACCTTTTCTTCGATGAGGGCTCGGCTGCCGGGGACCTTTTCTTCGACGAGGTTTTGCCTGCTAAAGAAAAAATTTTCGACGAGGGCTCGGCTGCCGGGGACCTATTCTTCGACGAGGGCTCGGCTGCCGGGGACCTTTTCTTCGACGAGCATTTGCCTACTAAAATAAAATTTTCGATGAGGGCTCGGCTGCCGGGGACCTTTTCTTCGACGAGGTTTTGTCTGCTAAAGAAAAAATTTTCGACGAGGGCTCGGCTGCCGGGGACCATTTCTTCGACGAGGGCTCAGCTGCCGGGGACCTTTTCTTCGACGAGGTTTTGCCTGCTAAAGAAATAATTTTCGATGATGGCTCGGCTGCCGGGGACCTTTTCTTCGATGAGGGCTCGGCTGCCGGGGACCTTTTCGTCGACGAGGGCTCGGCTGCCGAGGACCTTTTCTTCGACGAGGGCTCGGCTGCCCCACAAAAAATTTTCGACGAGGGCTCGGCTGCCGGGGTCCTTTTCGTCGATGACGGCTCGGCTGCGGCACAAAAAATTTTTGAAGAGGGCTCGGCTGCCGGGGACCTTTTCGTTGAAGAGGGCTCGGCTGCCGAGGACCTTTTCTTCGACGAGGGCTCGACTGCCGCACAAAAAATTTTCGACGAGGGCTCGGCTGCCGGGGACCTTTTCTTCGACGAGGGCTCGGATGCCGCACAAAAAATTTTCGACAAGGGCTCTGCTGTCGGGGACCTTTTCTTCGACAAGGGCTCGGCTGCCGGGGACCTTTTCTTCGACGAGGGCTCGGCTGCCGCACAAAAAATTTTCGACGAGGGCTCGGCTGCCGGGGACCTTTTCTTCGACGAGGGCTCGGCTGCCGCACAAAAAATTTTCGACGAGGGCTCGGCTGCTGGGGACCTTTTCTTCGATGAGGGCTCGGCTGCCGCACAAAAAATTTTCGACGAGGGCTCGGCTGCCGGGGACCTTTTCTTCGACGAGGGCTCTGCTGCCGGGGACCTTTTCTTCGACGAGGGCTCGGCTGCCGCACAAAAAATTTTCGACGAGGTCTCGCCTGCCGGGGATCTTTTCTTCGACGTGGGCTCGGCTGCCGGGGACCTTTTCTTCGACGAGGGCTCGGCTGTCGCACAAAAAATTTTCGACGAGGGCTGGGCTGCCGAGGACCTTTTCTTCGACGGGGGCTCGGCTGCCGGGGACCATTACTTCGACGAGGGCTCGGCTGCCGGGGACCTTTTCTTCGACGAGGGCTCGACTGCCGCACAAAAAATTTTCGACGAGGCCTCTGCTGCCGGTGACCTTTTCTTTGATGAGGACTCGGCTGCCGCACAAAAGATTTTCGACGAGGTCTCGGCAGCCAGGGACCTTTTCTTCGACAAGGGCTCGGCTGCCGGGGACCTTCTCTTCGACGAGGGCTCGGCCGCCGGGGACCTTTTCTTCGACGAGGGCTCGGCTGCCGCACAAAAAATTTTCGATGAGGGCTTGGCTGCCGCGGACCTTTTCTTCGACGGGGGCTCGGCTGCCGGGGACCTTTTCTTCGACGAGGGCTCGGCTGCGGGGGACCTTTTCTTCGACTAGGGCTCGGCTGCCGGGGACCTTGTCTTCGACGAGTGCTCGGCCGCCGGGGACATTTTCTTCGACGAGGGCTCGGCTGCCGGGGACCTTTTCTTCGACGAGGGCTCGGCTGCCGCACAAAAAATTTTCGACGAGGGCTCGGCTGACGGGGACCTTTTCTTCGACGAGGGCTCGGCTGCCGGGGACCTTTTCTTCGACGAGGGCTCGGCTGCCGCACAAAAAATATTCGACGAGGTCTCGCCTGCCGGGGATCTTTTCTTCGACGAGGGCTCGGCTGCCGGGGACCTTTTCTTCGACGAGGGCTCGGCTGCCGCACAAAAAATTTTCGATGAGGGCTCGGCTGCCGGGGACCTTTTCTTCGACGAGGGATCGGCTGCCGGGGACCTTTTCTTCGACGAGGGCTCGGCTGCCGCAGAAAAAATTTTCGACGAGGTCTCGGCTGCCAGGGAACTTTTCTTCGACAAGGGCTCGGCTGCCGGGGACCTTCTCTTCGAAGAGGGCTCGGCCGCCGGGGACCTTTTCTTCGACGAGGGCTCGGCTGCAGGGGACATTTTCTTAGACGAAGGCTCGGCTGCCGGGGACCTTTTCTTCGACGAGGGCTCGGCTGCCGGGGACCTTTTCTTCGACGAGGGATAGGCTGTCGGGGCCTTTTCGTCGACGAGGGCTAGGCTGCCGGGGACCTTTTCTTCGACGAGGGCTCGGCTGCCGAACAAATATTTTCGACGAGGGCTCGGCTGCCAGGTACCTTTTCTTCAACAAGGGCTCGGCTGTCGCACAAAAAATTTTCGACGAGGGCTCGTCTGCCGGGGACCTTTTCTTCGACGAGGGCTAGGCTGCCGGGGACCTTTTCTTCGACAAGGGCTCGGCTGCCGAACAAATATTTTCGACGAGGGCTCGGCTGCCAGGGACCTTTTCTTCAACAAGGGCTCGGCTGTCGCACAAAAAATTTTCGACGAGGGCTCGTCTGCCGGGGACCTTTTCTTTGACGAGGGCTCGGCTGCCGGGGACCTTTTCGTCGACGAGGGCTCGGCTGCCGTGGACCTTTTTGTCAACGAGGGCTCGGCTGCCGGGGACCTTTTCGTCGACGAGGGCTCGGCTGCCGGGGACCTTTTCTTCGACGAGGACTCGGCTGCCGCACAAAAAATTTTCTACGAGGGCTTGGCTTCCGGGGACCTTTTCGTCGACGAGGGCTCGGCTGCCTGGGACCTTTTTGCCAACGAGGGCTCGGCTGCCGGGGACCTTTTCTTCGACGAGGGCTAGGCTGCCGGGGACCTTTTCTTCGACGAGGGCTCGGCTGTCGCACAAAAAATTTTCGACGAGGGCTCGGCTGCCGGGGACCTTTTCTTCGACGAGGGCTTGGCTGCCGGGGACCTTTTCTTCGACGAGGGCTCGGCTGCCGCACAAAAAATTTTCAACGAGGGCTCGGCTGTCGGGGACCTTTTCTTCGACGAGGGCTCGGCTGCCGCACAAAAAATTTTCGACGAGCGCTCGGCTGCCAGGGACCTTTTCTTCGACGAGGGCTCGGCTGCCGGGGACCTTTTCTTAGACGAGGGCTCGGCTGCCGCACAAAAAATTTTCGATGACGGCTCGGCTGCCGGGGACCTTTTCTTCGGTGAGGGCTCGGCTGCCAGGGACCTTTTCTTCGACGAGGGCTCGGCTGCCGGGCACCTTTTCTTCGACGAGGGCTCGGCTGCCGCACAAAAAATTTTCGACGAGGGCTCGGCTGCCGGGGACCTTTACTTTGACGACGGCTCAGCTGCCGGGGACCTTTTCTTCGACGAGCGCTCGGCTGCCGGGGACCTTTCCTTCGACGAGGTTTTGCCTGCTAAAGAAAAAATTTTCAACGAGGGCTCGGCTGCCGGGGACATTTTCTTCGACGAGGGCTCCGCTGCCGGGGACCTTTTCTTGGAGGAGGTTTTCGCTGCTAAATTAAAAATTTTCGACAAGGGCTCGGCTGCCGAGGACCTTTTCTTCGATGAGGGCTCGGCTGCCGGGGACCTTTTCTACGAAGAGGGCTCGGCTGCCAAGAACCTATTCTTCGACGAGGGCTCCGCTGCCGGGGACCTTTTCTTCGACGAGGGCTCGACTGCCGGGGACCTTTTCTTCGATGAGGGCTCGGCTGCCGGGGACCTTTTCTTCGACGAGGTTTTGCCTGCTAAAGAAAAAATTTTCGACGAGGGCTCGGCTGCCGGGGACCTATTCTTCGACGAGGGCTCGGCTGCCGGGGACCTTTTCTTCGACGAGCATTTGCCTACTACAATAAAATTTTCGACGAGGGCTCGGCTGCCGGGGAACTTTTCTTCGACGAGGTTTTGCCTGCTAAAGAAAAAATTTTAGACGAGGGCTCGGCTGCCGGGGACCATTTCTTCGACGAGGGCTCGGCTGCCGGGGAACTTTTCTTTGACGAGGGTTCGGCTGCTGTACAAAAAAATTTCGACTAGGGCTCGGCTGCCGGGGACCTTTTCTTCGACGAGGGCTCGGCTGCCGGGGACCTTTTCTTCGACGAGGGCTCGGCTACAGGGGACCTTTTCTTCGACGAGGTTTTGCGTGCTAAAGAAAAAATTTTCGACGAGGGCTCGTCTGCCGGGGACCTTTTCTTCGACGAGGGCTCGGCTGCCGAGGACCTTTTCTTCGACGAGGGCTTGACTGCCGCACAAAAAATTTTTGACGAGGGCTCGGCTGCCGGGGACCTTTTCTTCTACGAGGGCTTCGCTGCCGCACAAAAAATTTTCGACGAGGGCTCGGCTGCTGGGGACCTTTTCTTCGATGAGGGCTCGGCTGCCGCACAAAAAATTTTCGACTAGGGCTCGGCTGCCGGGGACCTTTTCTTCGACGAGGGCTCGGCTGCCGGGGACCTTTTCTTCGACGAGGGCTCTGCTGCCGGGGACCTTTTCTTCGACGAGGGCTCGGCTGCCGCACAAAAAATTTTCGACGAGGTCTCGCCTGCCGGGGATATTTTCTTCGACGTGGGCTCGGCTGCCGGGGACCTTTTCTTCGACGAGGGCTCGGCTGTCGCACAAAAAATTTTCGACGAGGGCTCGGCTGCCGAGGACCTTTTCTTCGACGGGGGCTCGGCTGCCGTGGACCATTTCTTCGACGAGGGCTCGGCTGCCGGGGACCTTTACTTCGACGAGGGCTCAGCTGCCGCACAAAAAATTTTCGACGAGGCCTCTGCTGCCGGGGACCTTTTCTTCGACGAGGACTCGGCTGCCGCAAAAAAGATTTTCGACGTGGGCTCGGCTGCCGGGGACCTTTTCTTCGACGAGGGCTCGGCTGTCGCACAAAAAATTTTCGACGAGGGCTCGGCTGCCGAGGACCTTTTCTTCGACGAGGGCTCGGCTGCCGGGGACCATTACTTCGACGAGGGCTCAGCTGCCGGGGACCTTTTCTTCGACGAGGGCTCAGCTGCCGCACAAAAAATTTTCGACGAGGCCTCTGCTGCCGGTGACCTTTTCTTCGATGAGGACTCGGCTGCCGCACAAAAGATTTTCGACGAGGTCTCGGCTGCCAGGGAACTTTTCTTCGACAAGGGCTCGGCTGCCGGGGACCTTCTCTTCGACGAGGGCTCGGCCGCAGGGGACCTTTTCTTCGACGAGGGCTCGGCTGCCGCACAAAAAATTTTCGACGAGGGCTTGGCTGCCGCGGACCTTTTCTTCGACGAGGGCTCGGCTGCCAAGAACCTTTTCTTCGACGAGGGCTCCGCTGCCGGGGACCTTTTCTTCGACGAGGTTTTCCCTGCTAAAGAAATCATTTTCGATGAGGGCTCGGCTGCCGGGGACCTTTTCTTCGACGAGGGCTCGTCTGCCGGGGACCTTTTCTTCGACGAGGTTTTGCCTGCTAACGAAAAAATTTTCGACGAGGGCTCGGCTGCAGGGGACCTTTTCTTCGACGAGGGCTCGGCTGCCGGGGACCTTTTCTTCGACGAGGGATCGGCTACAGGGGACCTTTTCTTCGACGAGGTTTTGCCTGCTAAAGAAAAAATTTTCGACGAGGGCTCGGCTGCCGGGGACCTTTTCTTCGACGAGGGCTCGGCTGCCGGGGACCTTTTCTTCGACGAGGTTTTGCCTGCTAAAGAAAAAATTTTCGACGAGGGCTCTGCTTCCGGGGACCTTTTCTTCGACGAGGGCTCTGCTGCCGGGGACCTTTTCTTCGATGAGGGCTCGGCTGCCGGGGACCTTTTCTTCGACGAGGTTTTGCCTGCTAAAGAAAAAATTTTCGACGAGGGCTCGGCTGCCAAGAACCTTTTCTTCGACGAGGGCTCGGCTGCCGGGGACCTTTTCTTCGACGAGCATTTGCCTACTGAAATAAAATTTTCGATGAGGGCTCGGCTGCCGGGGACCTTTTCTTCGACGAGGTTTTGCCTGCTAAAGAAAAAATTTTCGACGAGGGCTCGGCTGCCGGGGACCATTTCTTCGACGAGGGCTCAGCTGCCGGGGACCTTTTCTTCGACGAAGTTTTGCCTGCTAAAGAAATAATTTTCGATGAGGGCTCGGCTGCCGGGGACCTTTTCTTCGACGAGGGCTTGGCTGCCGGGGACCTTTTCTTCGACGAGGGCTCGGCTGCCGGGGACCTTTTCGTCGACGAGGGCTCGGCTGCCGAGGACCTTTTCTTCGACGAGGGCTCGGCTGCCCCACAAAAAATTTTCGATGAGGGCTCGGCTGCCGGGGTCCTTTTCGTCGATGACGGCTCGGCTGCGGCACAAAAAATTTTTGAAGAGGGCTCGGCTGCCGGGGACCTTTTCGTTGAAGAGGGCTCGGCTGCCGAGGACCTTTTCTTCGACGAGGGCTCGACTGCCGCACAAAAAATTTTCGACGAGGGCTCGGCTGCCGGGGACCTTTTCTTCGACGAGGGCTCGGCTGCCGCACAAAAAATTTTCGACAAGGTCTCTGCTGTCGGGGACCTTTTCTTCGACAAGGGCTCGGCTGCCGGGGACCTTTTCTTCGACGAGGGCTCGGCTGCCGCACAAAAAATTTTCGACGAGGGCTCGGCTGCCGGGGACCTTTTCTTCGACGAGGGCTCGGCTGCCGCACAAAAAATTTTCGACGAGGGCTCGGCTGCTGGGGACCTTTTCTTCGATGAGGTCTCGGCTGCCGCACAAAAAATTTTCGACGAGGGCTCGGCTGCCGGGGACCTTTTCTTCGACGAGGGCTCTGCTGCCGGGGACCTTTTCTTCGACGAGGGCTCGGCTGCCGCACAAAAAATTTTCGACGAGGTCTCGCCTGCCGGGGATCTTTTCTTCGACGTGGGCTCGGCTGCCGGGGACCTTTTCTTCGACGAGGGCTCGGCTGTCGCACAAAAAATTTTCGACGAGGGCTCGGCTGCCGAGGACCTTTTCTTCGACGGGGGCTCGGCTGCCGGGGACCATTACTTCGACGAGGGCTCGGCTGCCGGGGACCTTTTCTTCGACAAGGGCTCGGCTGCCGCACAAAAAATTTTCGACGAGGCCTATGCTGCCGGTGACCTTTTCTTTGATGAGGACTCGGCTGCCGCACAAAAGATTTTCGACGAGGTCTCGGCAGCCAGGGAACTTTTCTTCGACAAGGGCTCGGCTGCCGGGGACCTTCTCTTCGACGAGGGCTCGGCCGCCGGGGACCTTTTCTTCGACGAGGGCTCGGCTGCCGCACAAAAAATTTTCGACGAGGGCTTGGCTGCCGGGGACCTTTTCTTCGACGGGGGCTCGGCTGCGGGGGACCTTTTCTTCGACTAGGGCTCGGCTGCCGGGGACCTTGTCTTCGACGAGTGCTCAGCCGCCGGGGACATTTTCTTCGACGAGGGCTCGGCTGCCGGGGACCTTTTCTTCGACGAGGGCTCGGCTGCCGCACAAAAAATTTTCGACGAGGGCTCGGCTGACGGGGACCTTTTCTTCGACGAGGGCTCGGCTGCCGGGGACCTTTTCTTCGACGAGGGCTCGGCTGCCGCACAAAAAATATTCGACGAGGTCTCGCCTGCCGGGGATCTTTTCTTCGACGAGGGCTCGGCTGCCGGGGACCTTTTCTTCGACGAGGGCTCGGCTGCCGCACAAAAAATTTTCGATGAGGGCTCGGCTGCCGGGGACCTTTTCTTCGACGAGGGATCGGCTGCCGGGGACCTTTTCTTCGACGAGGGCTCGGCTGCCGCAGAAAAAATTTTCGACGAGGTCTCGGCTGCCAGGGAACTTTTCTTCGACAAGGGCTCGGCTGCCGGGGACCTTCTCTTCGACGAGGGCTCGGCCGCCGGGGACCTTTTCTTCGAAGAGGGCTCGGCTGCCGCACAAAAAATTTCCGACAAGGGCTTGGCTGCCGCTGACCATTTCTTCGACGGGGGCTCGGCTGCCGGGGACCTTTTCTTCGACGAGGGCTCGGCTGCAGGGGACATTTTCTTAGACGAGGGCTCGGCTGCCGGGGACCTTTTCTTCGACGAGGGCTCGGCTGCCGGGGACCTTTTCTTCGACGAGGGATAGGCTGTCGGGGACCTTTTCGTCGACGAGGGCTAGGCTGCCGGGGACCTTTTCTTCGACGAGGGCTAGGCTTCCGGGGACCTTTTCTTCGACAAGGGCTCGGCTGCCGAACAAATATTTTCGACGAGGGCTCGGCTGCCAGGGACCTTTTCTTCAACAAGGGCTCGGCTGTCGCACAAAAAATTTTCGACGAGGGCTCGTCTGCCGGGGACCTTTTCTTTGACGAGGGCTCGGCTGCCGGGGACCTTTTCGTCGACGAGGGCTCGGCTGCCGGGGACCTTTTTGTCAACGAGGGCTCGGCTGCCGGGGACCTTTTCGTCGACGAGGGCTCGGCTGCCGGGGACCTTTTCTTCGACGAGGACTCGGCTGCCGCACAAAAAATTTTCTACGAGGGCTTGGCTTCCGGGGACCTTTTTGTCGACGAGGGCTCGGCTGCCTGGGACCTTTTTGCCAACGAGGGCTCGGCTGCCGGGGACCTTTTCTTCGACGAGGACTAGGCTGCCGGGGACCTTTTCTTCGACGAGGGCTCGGCTGTCGCACAAAAAATTTTCGACGAGGGCTCGGCTGCCGGGGACCTTTTCTTCGACGAGGGCTTGGCTGCCGGGGACCTTTTCTTCGACGAGGGCTCGGCTGCCGCACAAAAAATTTTCAACGAGGGCTCGGCTGTTGGGGACCTTTTCTTCGACGAGGGCTCGGCTGCCGCACAAAAAATTTTCGACGAGCGCTCGGCTGCCGGGGACCTTTTCTTCGACGAGGGCTCGGCTGCCGGGGACCTTTTCTTAGACGAGGGCTCGGCTGCCGCACAAAAAATTTTCGATGACGGCTCGGCTGCCGGGGACCTTTTCTTCGGTGAGGGCTCGGCTGCCAGGGACCTTTTCTTCGACGAGGGCTCGGCTGCCGGGCACCTTTTCTTCGACGAGGGCTCGGCTGCCGCACAAAAAATTTTCGACGAGGGCTCGGCTGCCGGGGACCTTTACTTTGACGACGGCTCAGCTGCCGGGGACCTTTTCTTCGACGAGGGCTCGGCTGCCGGGGACCTTTCCTTCGACGAGGTTTTGCCTTCTAAAGAAAAAATTTTCAACGAGGGCTCGGCTGCCGGGGACATTTTCTTCGACGAGGGCTCCGCTGCCGGGGACCTTTTCTTGGAGGAGGTTTTCGCTGCTAAAGTAAAAATTTTCGACAAGGGCTCGGCTGCCGAGGACCTTTTCTTCGATGAGGGCTCGGCTGCCGGGGACCTTTTCTACGAAGATGGCTCGGCTGCCAAGAACCTTTTCTTCGACGAGGGCTCCGCTGCCGGGGACCTTTTATTCGACGAGGGCTCGACTGCCGGGGACCTTTTCTTCGACGAGGGCTCGGCTGCCGGGGACCTTTTCTTCGACGAGGTTTTGCCTGCTAAAGAAAAAATGTTTGACGAGGGCTCTGCTTCCGGGGACCTTTTCTTCGACAAGGGCTCTGCTGCCGGGGACCTTTTCTTCGATGAGGGCTCGGCTGCCGGGGACCTTTTCTTCGACGAGGTTTTGCCTGCTAAAGAAAAAATTTTCGACGAGGGCTCGGCTGCCGGGGACCTATTCTTCGACGAGGGCTCGGCTGCCGGGGACCTTTTCTTCGACGAGCATTTGCCTACTACAATAAAATTTTCGACGAGGGCTCGGCTGCCGGGGACCTTTTCTTCGACGAGGTTTTGCCTGCTAAAGAAAAAATTTTCGACGAGGGCTCGGCTGCCGGGGACCATTTCTTCGACGAGGGCTCAGCTGCCGGGGACCTTTTCTTCGACGAGGTTTTGCCTGCTAAAGAAATAATTTTCGATGAGGGCTCGGCTGCCGGGGACCTTTTCTTCGACGAGGGCTCCGCTGCCGCACAAAAAATTTTCGACTAGGGCTCGGCTGCCGGGGACCTTTTCTTCGACGAGGGCTCGGCTGCCGGGGACCTTTTCTTCGACGAGGGCTCGGCTGCCGCACAAAAAATTTTCGACGAGGTCTCGCCTGCCGGGGATCTTTTCTTCGACGTGGGCTCGGCTGCCGGGGACCTTTTCTTCGACGAGGGCTCGGCTGTCGCACAAAAAATTTTCGACGAGGGCTCGGCTGCCGAGTACCTTTTCTTCGATGGGGGCTCGGCTGCCGGGGACCATTTCTTCGACGAGGGCTCGGCTGCCACACAAAAAATTTTCGACGAGGGCTCCGCTGCCGGGGACCTTTTCTTCCACGAGGGCTCAGCTGCCGGGGACCTTTTCTTCGACAAGGTCTCGGCTGCCGGGGACCTTTTGTTCGACGAGGGTACGGCTGCCAGGGACCTGTTCTTCGACGAGGACTCGGCTGCCGCACAAATAATTTTCGACGAGGGCTTGGCTGCCGGGGACCTTTTCGTCGATGAGGGCTCGGCTGCCTGGGACCTTTTTGTCAACGAGGGCTCGGCTGCCGGGGACCTTTTCTTCGACGAGGGCTCGGCTGCCGGGGACCTTTTCTTCGACGAGGGCTCGGCTGTCGCACAAAAAATTTTCGACAAGGGCTCGGCTGCCGGGGACCTTTTCTTCGACGAGGGCTCGGCTGCCGGGGACCTTTTCTTCGACGAGGGCTCGGCTGCCGCACAAAAAATTTTCAACGAGGGCTCGGCTGCCGCACAAAAAATTTTCGAAGAGGGCTCCGCTGCCGGGGACCTTTTCTTGGAGGAGGTTTTCGCTGCTAAAGTAAAAATTTTCGACAAGGGCTCGGCTGCCGAGGACCTTTTCTTCGATGAGGGCTCGGCTGCCGGGGACCTTTTCTACGAAGAGGGCTCGGCTGCCAAGAACCTTTTCTTCGACGAGGGCTCCGCTGCCGGGGACCTTTTCTTCGACGAGGGCTCGGCTGCCGGGGACCTTTTCTTCGACGAGGTTTTGCCTGCTAAAGAAAAAATGTTTGACGAGGGCTCTGCTTCCGGGGACCTTTTCTTCGACAAGGGCTCTGCTGCCGGGGACCTTTTCTTCGATGAGGGCTCGGCTGCCGGGGACCTTTTCTTCGACGAGGTTTTGCCTGCTAAAGAAAAAATTTTCGACGAGGGCTCGGCTGCCGGGGACCTATTCTTCGACGAGGGCTCGGCTGCCGGGGACCTTTTCTTCGACGAGCATTTGCCTACTACAATAAAATTTTCGACGAGGGCTCGGCTGCCGGGGACCTTTTCTTCGACGAGGTTTTGCCTGCTAAAGAAATAATTTTCGACGAGGGCTCGGCTGCCGGGGACCTTTTCTTCGACGAGGGCTCCGCTGCCGCACAAAAAATTTTCGACTAGGGCTCGGCTGCCGGGGACCTTTTCTTCGACGAGGGCTCGGCTGCCGGGGACCTTTTCTTCGACGAGGGCTCGGCTGCCGGGGACCTTTTCTTCGACGAGGGCTCGGCTGCCGCACAAAAAATTTTCGACGAGGTCTCGCCTGCCGGGGATCTTTTCTTCGACGTGGGCTCGGCTGCCGGGGACCTTTTCTTCGACGAGGGCTTGGCTGTCGCACAAAAAATTTTCGACGAGGGCTCGGCTGCCGAGGACCTTTTCTTCGACGGGGGCTCGGCTGCCGGGGACCATTTCTTCGACGAGGGCTCGGCTGCCGGGGACCTTTACTTCGACGAGGGCTCAGCTGCCGCACAAAAAATTTTCGACGAGGCCTCTGCTGCCGGGGACCTTTTCTTCGACGAGGACTCGGCTGCCGCACAAAAGATTTTCGACGAGGGCTCGGCTGCCGGGGACCTTTTCTTCGACGAGGGCTCGGCTGCCACACAAAAAATTTTCGACGAGGGCTCCGCTGCCGGGGACCTGTTCTTCGATGAGGGCTCGGCTGCCGGGGACCTTTTCTTCCACGAGGGCTCAGCTGCCGGGGACCTTTTCTTCGACAAGGTCTCGGCTGCCGGGGACCTTTTGTTCGACGAGGGTTCGGCTGCCGGGGACCTGTTCTTCGACGAGGACTCGGCTGCCGCACAAATAATTTTCGACGAGGGCTTGGCTGCCGGGGACCTTTTCGTCGATGAGGGCTCGGCTGCCTGGGACCTTTTTGTCAACGAGGGCTCGGCTGCCGGGGACCTTTTCTTCGACGAGGGCTCGGCTGCCGGGGACCTTTTCTTCGACGAGGGCTCGGCTGTCGCACAAAAAATTTTCGACAAGGGCTCGGCTGCCGGGGACCTTTTCTTCGACGAGGGCTCGGCTGCCGGGGACCTTTTCTTCGACGAGGGCTCGGCTGCCGCACAAAAAATTTTCAACGAGGGCTCGGCTGCCGCACAAAAAATTTTCGACGAGGGCTCGGCTGCCGGGGACCTTTTCTTCGACGAGGGCTCGGCTGCGGGGGACCTTTTCTTCGACTAGGGCTCGGCTGCCGGGGACCAGTTCTTCGACGAGTGCTCGGCCGCCGGGGACATTTTCTTCGACGAGGGCTCGGCTGCCGGGGACCTTTTCTTCGACGAGGGCTCGGCTGCCGCACAAAAAATTTTCGACGAGGGCTCGGCTGACGGGGACCTTTTCTTCGACGAGGGCTCGGCTGCCGGGGACCTTTTCTTCGACGAGGGCTCGGCTGCCGCACAAAAAATATTCGACGAGGTCTCGCCTGCCGGGGATCTTTTCTTCGACGAGGGCTCGGCTGCCGGGGACCTTTTCTTCGACGAGGGCTCGGCTGCCGCACAAAAAATTTTCGATGAGGGCTCGGCTGCCGGGGACCTTTTCTTCGACGAGGGATCGGCTGCCGGGGACCTTTTCTTCGACGAGGGCTCGGCTGCCGCAGAAAAAATTTTCGACGAGGTCTCGGCTGCCAGGGAACTTTTCTTCGACAAGGGCTCGGCTGCCGGGGACCTTCTCTTCGACGAGGGCTCGGCCGCCGGGGACCTTTTCTTCGAAGAGGGCTCGGCTGCCGCACAAAAAATTTCCGACAAGGGCTTGGCTGCCGCTGACCTTTTCTTCGACGGGGGCTCGGCTGCCGGGGACCTTTTCTTCGACGAGGGCTCGGCTGCAGGGGACATTTTCTTAGACGAGGGCTCGGCTGCCGGGGACCTTTTCTTCGACGAGGGCTCGGCTGCCGGGGACCTTTTCTTCGACGAGGGATAGGCTGTCGGGGACCTTTTCGTCGACGAGGGCTAGGCTGCCGGGGACCTTTTCTTCGACGAGGGCTAGGCTTCCGGGGACCTTTTCTTCGACAAGGGCTCGGCTGCCGAACAAATATTTTCGACGCGGGCTCGGCTGCCAGGGACCTTTTCTTCAACAAGGGCTCGGCTGTCGCACAAAAAATTTTCGACGAGGGCTCGTCTGCCGGGGACCTTTTCTTTGACGAGGGCTCGGCTGCCGGGGACCTTTTCGTCGACGAGGGCTCGGCTGCTGGGGACCTTTTTGTCAACGAGGGCTCGGCTGCCGGGGACCTTTTCGTCGACGAGGGCTCGGCTGCCGGGGACCTTTTCTTCGACGAGGACTCGGCTGCCGCACAAAAAATTTTCTACGAGGGCTTGGCTTCCGGGGACCTTTTTGTCGACGAGGGCTCGGCTGCCTGGGACCTTTTTGCCAACGAGGGCTCGGCTGCCGGGGACCTTTTCTTCGACGAGGGCTAGGCTGCCGGGGACCTTTTCTTCGACGAGGGCTCGGCTGTCGCACAAAAAATTTTCGACGAGGGCTCGGCTGCCGGGGACCTTTTCTTCGACGAGGGCTTGGCTGCCGGGGACCTTTTCTTCGACGAGGGCTCGGCTGCCGCACAAAAAATTTTCAACGAGGGCTCGGCTGTCGGGGACCTTTTCTTCGACGAGGGCTCGGCTGCCGCACAAAAAATTTTCGACGAGCGCTCGGCTGCCGGGGACCTTTTCTTCGACGAGGGCTCGGCTGCCGGGGACCTTTTCTTAGACGAGGGCTCGGCTGCCGCACAAAAAATTTTCGATGACGGCTCGGCTGCCGGGGACCTTTTCTTCGGTGAGGGCTCGGCTGCCAGGGACCTTTTCTTCGACGAGGGCTCGGCTGCCGGGCACCTTTTCTTCGACGAGGGCTCGGCTGCCGCACAAAAAATTTTCGACGAGGGCTCGGCTGCCGGGGACCTTTACTTTGACGACGGCTCAGCTGCCGGGGACCTTTTCTTCGACGAGGGCTCGGCTGCCGGGGACCTTTCCTTCGACGAGGTTTTGCCTGCTAAAGAAAAAATTTTCAACGAGGGCTCGGCTGCCGGGGACATTTTCTTCGACGAGGGCTCCGCTGCCGGGGACCTTTTCTTGGAGGAGGTTTTCGCTGCTAAAGTAAAAATTTTCGACAAGGGCTCGGCTGCCGAGGACCTTTTCTTCGATGAGGGCTCGGCTGCCGGGGACCTTTTCTACGAAGAGGGCTCGGCTGCCAAGAACCTTTTCTTCGACGAGGGCTCCGCTGCCGGGGACCTTTTCTTCGACGAGGGCTCGACTGCCGGGGACCTTTTCTTCGACGAGGGCTCGGCTGCCGGGGACCTTTTCTTCGATGAGGGCTCGGCTGCCGGGGACCTTTTCTTCGACGAGGTTTTGCCTGCTAAAGAAAAAATTTTCGACGAGGGCTCTGCTTCCGGGGACCTTTTCTTCGACAAGGGCTCTGCTGCCGGGGACCTTTTCTTCGATGAGGGCTCGGCTGCCGGGGACCTTTTCTTCGACGAGGTTTTGCCTGCTAAAGAAAAAATTTTCGACGAGGGCTCGGCTGCCGGGGACCTATTCTTCGACGAGGGCTCGGCTGCCGGGGACCTTTTCTTCGACGAGCATTTGCCTACTACAATAAAATTTTCGACGAGTGCTCGGCTGCCGGGGACCTTTTCTTCGACGAGGTTTTGCCTGCTAAAGAAAAAATTTTCGACGAGGGCTCGGCTGCCGGGGACCATTTCTTCGACGAGGGCTCAGCTGCCGGGGACCTTTTCTTCGACGAGGTTTTGCCTGCTAAAGAAATAATTTTCGATGAGGGCTCGGCTGCCGGGGACCTTTTCTTCGACGAGGGCTCGGCTGCCGCACAAAAAATTTTCGACTAGGGCTCGGCTGCCGGGGACCTTTTCTTCGACGAGGGCTCGGCTGTCGCACAAAAAATTTTCGACGAGGGCTCGGCTGCCGAGGACCTTTTCTTCGACGGGGGCTCGGCTGCCGGGGACCATTTCTTCGACGAGGGCTCGGCTGCCGGGGACCTTTACTTCGACGAGGGCTCAGCTGCCGCACAAAAAATTTTCGACGAGGCCTCTGCTGCCGGGGACCTTTTCTTCGACGAGGACTCGGCTGCCGCACAAAAGATTTTCGACGAGGGCTCGGCTGCCGGGGACCTTTTCTTCGACGAGGGCTCGGCTGCCACACAAAAAATTTTCGACGAGGGCTCCGCTGCCGGGGACCTGTTCTTCGATGAGGGCTCGGCTGCCGGGGACCTTTTCTTCCACGAGGGCTCAGCTGCCGGGGACCTTTTCTTCGACAAGGTCTCGGCTGCCGGGGACCTTTTGTTCGACGAGGGTTCGGCTGCCGGGGACCTGTTCTTCGACGAGGACTCGGCTGCCGCACAAATAATTTTCGACGAGGGCTTGGCTGCCGGGGACCTTTTCGTCGATGAGGGCTCGGCTGCCTGGGACCTTTTTGTCAACGAGGGCTCGGCTGCCGGGGACCTTTTCTTCGACGAGGGCTCGGCTGCCGGGGACCTTTTCTTCGACGAGGGCTCGGCTGTCGCACAAAAAATTTTCGACAAGGGCTCGGCTGCCGGGGACCTTTTCTTCGACGAGGGCTCGGCTGCCGGGGACCTTTTCTTCGACGAGGGCTCGGCTGCCGCACAAAAAATTTTCAACGAGGGCTCGGCTGCCGCACAAAAAATTTTCGACGAGGGCTCGGCTGCCGGGGACCTTTTCTTCGACGAGGGCTCGGCTGCGGGGGACCTTTTCTTCGACTAGGGCTCGGCTGCCGGGGACCAGTTCTTCGACGAGTGCTCGGCCGCCGGGGACATTTTCTTCGACGAGGGCTCGGCTGCCGGGGACCTTTTCTTCGACGAGGGCTCGGCTGCCGCACAAAAAATTTTCGACGAGGGCTCGGCTGACGGGGACCTTTTCTTCGACGAGGGCTCGGCTGCCGGGGACCTTTTCTTCGACGAGGGCTCGGCTGCCGCACAAAAAATATTCGACGAGGTCTCGCCTGCCGGGGATCTTTTCTTCGACGAGGGCTCGGCTGCCGGGGACCTTTTCTTCGACGAGGGCTCGGCTGCCGCACAAAAAATTTTCGATGAGGGCTCGGCTGCCGGGGACCTTTTCTTCGACGAGGGATCGGCTGCCGGGGACCTTTTCTTCGACGAGGGCTCGGCTGCCGCAGAAAAAATTTTCGACGAGGTCTCGGCTGCCAGGGAACTTTTCTTCGACAAGGGCTCGGCTGCCGGGGACCTTCTCTTCGACGAGGGCTCGGCCGCCGGGGACCTTTTCTTCGAAGAGGGCTCGGCTGCCGCACAAAAAATTTCCGACAAGGGCTTGGCTGCCGCTGACCTTTTCTTCGACGGGGGCTCGGCTGCCGGGGACCTTTTCTTCGACGAGGGCTCGGCTGCAGGGGACATTTTCTTAGACGAGGGCTCGGCTGCCGGGGACCTTTTCTTCGACGAGGGCTCGGCTGCCGGGGACCTTTTCTTCGACGAGGGATAGGCTGTCGGGGACCTTTTCGTCGACGAGGGCTAGGCTGCCGGGGACCTTTTCTTCGACGAGGGCTAGGCTTCCGGGGACCTTTTCTTCGACAAGGGCTCGGCTGCCGAACAAATATTTTCGACGCGGGCTCGGCTGCCAGGGACCTTTTCTTCAACAAGGGCTCGGCTGTCGCACAAAAAATTTTCGACGAGGGCTCGTCTGCCGGGGACCTTTTCTTTGACGAGGGCTCGGCTGCCGGGGACCTTTTCGTCGACGAGGGCTCGGCTGCTGGGGACCTTTTTGTCAACGAGGGCTCGGCTGCCGGGGACCTTTTCGTCGACGAGGGCTCGGCTGCCGGGGACCTTTTCTTCGACGAGGACTCGGCTGCCGCACAAAAAATTTTCTACGAGGGCTTGGCTTCCGGGGACCTTTTCGTCGACGAGGGCTCGGCTGCCTGGGACCTTTTTGCCAACGAGGGCTCGGCTGCCGGGGGACCTTTTCTTCGACGAGGGCTAGGCTGCCGGGGACCTTTTCTTCGACGAGGGCTCGGCTGTCGCACAAAAAATTTTCGACGAGGGCTCGGCTGCCGGGGACCTTTTCTTCGACGAGGGCTTGGCTGCCGGGGACCTTTTCTTCGACGAGGGCTCGGCTGCCGCACAAAAAATTTTCAACGAGGGCTCAGCTGTCGGGGACCTTTTCTTCGACGAGGGCTCGGCTGCCGCACAAAAAATTTTCGACGAGCGCTCGGCTGCCGGGGACCTTTTCTTCGACGAGGGCTCGGCTGCCGGGGACCTTTTCTTAGACGAGGGCTCGGCTGCCGCACAAAAAATTTTCGATGACGGCTCGGCTGCCGGGGACCTTTTCTTCGGTGAGGGCTCGGCTGCCAGGGACCTTTTCTTCGACGAGGGCTCGGCTGCCGGGCACCTTTTCTTCGACGAGGGCTCGGCTGCCGCACAAAAAATTTTCGACGAGGGCTCGGCTGCCGGGGACCTTTACTTTGACGACGGCTCAGCTGCCGGGGACCTTTTCTTCGACGAGGGCTCGGCTGCCGGGGACCTTTCCTTCGACGAGGTTTTGCCTGCTAAAGAAAAAATTTTCAACGAGGGCTCGGCTGCCGGGGACATTTTCTTCGACGAGGGCTCCGCTGCCGGGGACCTTTTCTTGGAGGAGGTTTTCGCTGCTAAAGTAAAAATTTTCGACAAGGGCTCGGCTGCCGAGGACCTTTTCTTCGATGAGGGCTCGGCTGCCGGGGACCTTTTCTACGAAGAGGGCTCGGCTGCCAAGAACCTTTTCTTCGACGAGGGCTCCGCTGCCGGGGACCTTTTCTTCGACGAGGGCTCGACTGCCGGGGACCTTTTCTTCGACGAGGGCTCGGCTGCCGGGGACCTTTTCTTCGATGAGGGCTCGGCTGCCGGGGACCTTTTCTACGACGAGGGCTCGGCTGCCAAGAACCTTTTCTTCGACGAGGGCTCCGCTGCCGGGGACCTTTTCTTCGACGAGGTATTTTGCCTGCTAAAGAAATAATTTTCGATGAGGGCTCGGCTGCCGGGGACCTTTTCTTCGACGAGGGCTCGTCTGCCGGGGACCTTTTCTTCGACGAGGTTTTGCCTGCTAAAGA